>NW_008239284.1:2654486-2663978 GCF_000691975.1 Corvus brachyrhynchos
TTCCCTTTAAAGATCATCAATCACTATTTTAGCCTTAGAAAATCAAACCCATCTGTCTTGCAGGCTCCTGAGAACATGCTGCTTGTGCTTCTCAGCCTGGTCCCTCTGGGATGGGGGATCCATGGAGGAGATGGAAGCTCCAGGAGATGAGGCAGCCTCTCCTCACCTCTGGCCACCACTCCAGTGAACCCTCTCAGGCAAGCCACTCTGTGTGCGTCTGCATCTCAACTCCAAGAGGGCAGGATTTGTTTCAAGCAGCTGGTGGGATGCCTTGCACATAGAAAGAAGTGTTCAAAGTTCCTGGAGGAAGGAAATCTGCTTCCCTTCCAGAAGTCACCAACAGCCTATTTTGGGGCATGCTGGCATCTCCTGCCTGGCGGGGCATTTTCAGTCACAGCAGAAGCTGGCACCTCCAAAAACCTTCAGGAAAACAGAAAATCAACACCTGCCCCACCTGACTCACCCTCCAGGTGAGTCACCCTCCAGCCACATCACTACACACCAAATCCTATATCCCACTCCAGTCCCAAAGCCCCAGGCCAGCTGTGACCACAACACACGAAGCATCCCAGCCTGGTGAGGAGCAGAGGGGCACCGGCCAAGCCCTCAAAGAACGCTGCTGAAAAAGCCAATACTGGAGAAAACAGGGCTTTTATCACCCAAACCACTCCTTCCCTGTGCAGGCAGAGGCCTCCAGCTCACCTCAGTGCTTCCTGAACTATCTCACCTGCTTTTAAACCAGCTGCCTCTTGCCCACGAGGTGCAAACCCCTCTGAAAGCAAAGGCAGGTGGGTGGTTTGCTCCCACCCACCACCAACACTGACCCCAACAGCCTTTGCCACCCTTTCCTCCTCTCTCGTCCTCAAATCCCATTTTCAACACAGGTATTTACCTGGATTAATGGGTTAAAATCCAAAACCAGAGGCTTCTTGGAGGGGGGCTTGCTGTTGAGCTCAGGGGGCTTCTGCTTCCAACCACAATGTGCAAAAGGAGTCAGCTCCTGCTCCAGGGAGCCAGCGAGACTTTAAAGGGATTAGGAGAGACTGGTTTCCTCATCTCCCTCCCTGGTGTGTGCATCTCTCCCATAATTAGCTAGGTGCCTCTCAAGGCAGGGACGGGTAAGTTTTTATTTTTCAATGAACAATTGCCTGTCAGAAAAATGCAGATTTGATGAAGCTTAAGTGCTTTGTGGGATTCCATCAATTACATCTCAAAACTCATTGGGAAATTAGGAGAGCATTTAATTTTGACAAGGTTGAAATGTTTTGGTTTCCACCACCTAATTTTGTTTTTATTTCAGGCTGTACACTGGGATAAAGCAATGTAAAACAAAGCTCCAGATGACAGCGGTGGAATTAAACATTTCCCTCCCCTTTACAGAAAGGAAATGTTTTGAACCAAAGTATTTTGGAATTTTCACATATGCGAGGCGTTTCTGCACAGCATTCTGGTTGGGGCTGAAACTCCCAAACACCCCATTTCCCCTCAGGAAAATAAGTTCTCAGCATCACCCACATAATTTCAAAGCATCTCCCCATGGTCACCTCTGGGTGACTTGTGCTGGAAGGAGGAGACCAAAGCAGTAGCCACTGCCCTGCTCCTTCATTTCTAATCCCATTTCTCCCCGAAACGGTTACACTCCTAAATTAAGCCATTTCTCTGCAGCAGTGAGGAACAGCCCATCCTTCTGAGTGGGAGAGAGCAAGGGAAGGATTAGCCCCAGACAAGCTGTGCTAAGGCTTATATGCCTGTGTGGACCATGCCAAATTTCTCCTCCTTCTGTGTCTGAAGGGGCTGCGACCAACACCACACCAGTGTCACCGCGGGCCACAGCTTCATTAAGTGACTCTCTGGTGGATGCTTCTCTCTCCTGCATCCTGCTGAGCCAGGAAAAGTCTCTCCTTCCTGACGGGCTGACCCTGCTGTAGCAGGGAGGAACAGCTCAGATCATCCTTGTAGGCAAACTGCACTCTTTTCTTGCTCAGACTAGAAGGAAATCTCTGCCAGAGACCTGAGCCTGTGAGAGGGGAGCCAGTGAGGATCAGCAGGGTTTTGCATCTGTGCAGAACAGCAGCACCCAGTGCCCAGGCTGGGCAAGGCCCTCCCAGCTCTTGCCAACACCTCTCCCAAGATGGGATGGCTCCTGGAGCACAGACACGCTTTAGCCCTTCCACATCCACCTGCAACATCCTCGGCCCCTGTAGCACTCTAATGTGCCTTAAAGAACTAACTACCCATCACCTGCAGGCACACAGACATCACAGAGCCATCAGACCACACCACCTGCCCCCCCCTGCTGCAGGCAGGCCTCTCACACCTTAAACAAACAAGGGGCTAATTCTGATAATTCTTGCCCCAAGACCCCGAGCTGCCTTCCTCACCCACAGTGAGGCAGCTCATGCCCTTCTGCTTCTCCAGGTGGTCCTCACAGCGAGGAGACCCTGTCCTGGGAGGCACCACGGGGCTCAGACACCTTCACTGCACACCTGTACTGCTGCTGCCTCCTCCCACAGCGATGCCAAGGATGCCCAACATGCACTGGAAGAGAACAGAGCATCTCCTTGCCCAGCTCATGTGCTAAGACCAAAGCTCCCATTCCTTTGGGAAAACAACCTCACCCCTCTTACTTCCCTGGGGCTGCAATCCTGCCTTTCTAGGCTCGAAAATGCACATGGAAGCCACCCCCCTTCTCCTCAGGTGGGTGAGAAGACTGGCAACAGTGAGCGAAGCCAATCTGAGAGACAGCTGGGGAAACCTGAATTTAAGCCATGATGCAGGTGTTTCCTTCAGTCTCTCAGGACCAATTCACAGGTTTTCATCTCAAATTATAAATCACCAACACATGAGGGTTAAGCATCTTCCCTCCTTCAGCATTGTCCCTCCAGGCTGGGCAGCTACCACTGTGCCAGAACCAAAGATCAGTGATCTTTCCTTTACAGGCTGTAGTCTGAATTATTCCTCCAGCACACTTTCTCCTGGTTTGCTGTGATCCCTGCAAGAAGGTACAAAACACACACTGGACTCAACGTGCAGAGTCGCTGGATTCAGAGAAATTCACTGGGATTTTGTTTTCTTGGGAAATTCCCACAGCTTGACCAGATCCATCATCTGTTCAAGCGTGCAACAAGAAAAAGCAGCATGGAAGCAGGTGTTCTAGAGCTTGGGGGCTGTTTGGTTATGCTAGGCCTCAAAAACAAGGCTCCAGTTAGCAATGTCAAGGTCTTGGCAAGGCTGCAGCTGATAGTTCTTAACATTACCTGAATAAAAAGAGGCCTCCGATAAGAAAAGAACTGCAGAAACCCTTTATGCACTCATGCCATCTACTGGGTACACATAAAACTAACAGAAAGCCATGAGATGAGGGGGAAAAAGGGATCCCAGGGGAAGTGGGGGATGGCAGGTGGGGAACTGCCACCCCTGTGGGTGGGGACTCTGCTTTAGGATCTCCAGGAGATGCCTAAAAAGCAGGATTTTAACTGAGACAGGCAACGCCCTCTTTTCTCTCCAACATCAGCCCAAGGAGACTCAGCCAGACACCAGCACCAGCTGCAAGCAATCCACCCTCGACTTTTTAACAGAGACCTTTTAAGGCCAAACAATTAGGAAACGGCAGAGCCCACACCGCTAAAAACCCGGAGATAAACGCATCCCAGTCCTCACAGAATTACTGGAAGCCGTATTAAGGGCACGAAGGAACTGGTAACAGATGATGATTATATATAAAAGGAATAAGAAATCTTTGAGATTTGTGTTGCTCCCTGGTTGAGCCGCTCGGCTCCAGCTCTGTGGTGTATTAATTGCTTACAAGGCTGCATGTATATTTTATGCTCAGTACCTGCCTGGAACATTTGTTGGATTTAGCCTTGATTGATGAACCACTGATTATATACTTCTGTGGTCCTCAGCAAATTAATAAACTGTTGACTGGTAGAGATTAACAACATGTCATGATTTGTGAATCTGTGTCCAGAGTAAAGCTGGAGCAAACCTAGTGCTAAAATTAGTAGGCAAATGCTCCCTGAACTCTATAAAAAGGGGATAGCTTAATTAAATTACATCCCGATATTGCCCATAGCACTTACCAAATTGGCAAATTGAGTTCACAGCAGTTCAGCTTCAAAACTAACTGACATCCCTGAAAATTTGCAGCACATGACCCCATCCCTGCTTGCACTGGAAGCCCAGTTCACACCCAGCAGGCTCCAGGAGCAGGAGTGGGATGAGAAGGGGCAGCACAAGGACGGGCGAAGAAAGTACCAGAATGTCTCAAACCGGGGCTGTGTGAGCTCTGAGACTCCACTCCCAGCCCCTTCGATCCCACTCAGTACCATGAGCACCACCTGGGGCTGGGGGCAGTGCTGCCAGCCCACCCAATAGGCTTTTCCCTGGACAGTGGCCACAGAGAGTGGTCAGAAATGAAGGGACAGTTCATTCCACACCTCTCCTCACACCCCGCCTTTGCCAGGGACCTACAGCAGATGATGAGAATAAAACACTGCACAGGGTTGGGAGAGCAGGGAAGCAGCACTGGCTGGTGTCAGCCCAAAAGGAAGCAGGGAGACAGGGACTGAGGGTGGGACACAGTGGCTGTCCCCACACTCCCCTGGGGCAGCTCAGCTCTGCTGTCTTCAGGCTGCGACTGGAGAGCTTCATCCCAAGACTGGGAGCTGTGGAGAAGGACAGAGCAGCCTCATGCTCCTGCAGTGGGGAGAAGAAGGGGTGAAGAGCAGAGTGGGGAGAGATGGTCTCCTGTCCCCAGGGGATGCACAGCCCCAGGAGCCTGGTGTGATGTGCAGGATGGGGTTCCTGTGGTCCCCATGCGTCACCTCCCACCCATGGCTCTCGGGGAGGGGATGCACTCCAGGAGAATGCTCCTGCTGCTCCTCCCTTCTCCCCACACTGTACGTGGTCCGTTCTCTTTACACACAGCCTCAGTTGGGTATCACAGAAGTTGGGAGTATCTTCCCCAAGCGACACAGTTTTCCTTTTCTGCCTCTCCACATGCCAGCACTAGGTCTGTAATTTATTGACAATTCCTATGTTAGTATAACCTGACTTTAAAAAGAGGCATCACTTCCCAGAGGCGTGAGGTGATCAGCGCCCTGATGGCTTCTGACAGTGCCTGGGCAAGCACGTTGGCATTCAGAGCAAAGTAACACCCAAAAAAGGGAGAAAACACCCCAAAAGACTAGAAAGGCAGTTGATCCCTGGAAAGGGGGACAGAGAAAAAAATGGCAATGGGAAAAGAAAGGAGGAACGGGAGAGGAGCTGCAAGGGGGAGATGGCAGCAGGCTTGCTGGTGACACATCAAGGCTGTTGTGCTAAATGGCCTTAACAAGCAACCTGAGAAGGGGATAATGAAAACGCCTCCCCCCGGGACAGCGCGGCTCCAGCCTGACCTTTCCCAGCTGCCATGTACAAACATCTTCAATAAATAAAGAGACACTTATCTCCTGTCTGCTGAGATGGGAGGGATGGGGCGAGGGGGCTCTGCGGCAGCCAGATGAGGGCTTTCAGGGGTTTAGGAGCAGTGAGTGCGTGGTTGAGGGGCTGGTGGAGTGGGTGACAGCTCTGGACCCCCTCGGGGTCACCATGGCTTCCTGGCAGGCAGGGGGCTTCAACAACAGACAAAGAGGGATGCTCCAGGTTTCCCCCACTTGTGTCCTACTGGATTCCCACAGGCTCCTCACAAAGGGAAAGGAAGACTTTGAGGTCAAGGTGAGATGGGTTAGAGCTGGGTGAGGTGCTGAGCTCTGCTGCTCCCACCTGGAAGCACAGCAAAACCCCTCTGGGCAGCAGTGGCTGGGAACACCTCTGTGGAACACTTCACAGGGGCTTGGACCAGGCTCTGAGCAACCTGCTCTAGTGGAAGGTGTCCCTGCCCATGGCAGGGGGTGAGGACAAGATGACCTTTAAGGTCCTTTCCAATCCAAACCCTTCTATGATTCTCTGATTCAGAGCCTCTGACCAAAAATAATGGTCTAGGGTCTAGAAGACCTTCTGGACTCTGCAAAACCTGGGACAAGTAGATGGTTTGGCAAGACATGAGCATGTTCAGAAACAAATCAAGACTCTGAGGGTGTCAGAGATGCCCAAAGGTAGATAGGATGGGGGGATGCTTCATCTTTCTTCTGCACTGGGAAGCACAAAGCAGGAGAAAAAGAGAGGCAGCTTTCCACCCCTGCTTCTTGCCAAGCAGGAAAATGACCACCAGCCTCAAGCATTTTTTCTTTTGCTCATCTGAGCACCTGGGCTGCTTCCCTGGAGTCCTTCAGGCATTTGTGACTTGCTGTGAAGGCCCCAGCAGTGGGGGAAGTCCACCTCCAGCACACACACCCCCTTGGCCAGAAGAAGCAGGTCACATCTCCCTCTGGCTTGTCTGCAAACCAGAGGCCAGTCCTGGGGACCCCACAGCCCCAGCACCTACCACACAGCCCGTGGAGTCCACCTTGCGATCCGAAACACACTTGAAGTTGCGGGTGCAGCCACCGTTGTTGCGGGAGCAGTCCCGGACGGGCCCGAAGGAGGAGAGCAAGTCATTGATGGTTTCGAAGTAGGTGGACAGCATCGCTTCTTCCCTTGGAGAGAAAAGGCACCGTTAGGGCTGGCAGGGAGCTGGCAGAGCATGGGCACAGGCAGGGCAATCCACAGAGAGCTGCTCTGGCAAAATCCCTGCATCCTGATTAGCAATACCGAGCCAAAGGAAGCTTCCCAAGAAAATGAGGGCTTTGTGATTATGCTATGTAATAAATTTGCTGCATAATTCTGGCATCTTTCATAGAATCAACCAGTCATGGGGTTTCAAAGATACTATCCACCAGTTTTATGCAAACTAGGAACCAGGAGATGCTTCATTACTAGCCCGGAGCTGGGCATGAATCCAGCCCTACACTAGACAACAGCAAATCCAAAGCCATAAAACTCTTCCTGAATGTTTCACAGCTGGGCCAAGCCTCCCTGAGCATCCACACCCCGTCCATCACCATCACCCACATCCACCCCACAGACACTGCCAAAGCTGGAAAGACGCATGAAACTTGGCTTCATGCTTGCTGGGATGGGGATGTGGAGCAGATAATGCAGGGAAGGGACCCTGAGCAGATAATGCAGGGATGGGTGCAGGCACGGCTCTGCTGCTCTGCTCCAGCCCATGATGTGCACTGCCCCAGGCAGTGCTGTGCTTCAACACCCCTCTCCTAAGCAAGCAAGAAGCACGATCACCTAGGAATACTTCCAAGGCCATGTGAAGCCTTGGGAAGCTCCCAGCCCTGCCTCTCGGAGCTGCGCACGCAGCAGATTTTGCCTGTGACAAAGCATTCAGGCACTCTGCCTTCTGCTGGGCTCCTGCAAAAGGAACACAGATGCTTGTCAAGAGCTTTAAGCATCTCCAAGATATTTTTCATCTTCAAAGCACAGTTTATATGTTAACCAATACCCACAGCCCATCCTGGGCAACAGAACCCATCACCCTCTTACTGACAGGAGAGAGACAAAGTGATCAGAGAGAGAGAAAGGTCACGGAACAAGTCACTGATAGTGACAGACATGACCTCCACAGGCTGTTTATTACATCTTCACACACAGGAGGCTGCGAATTAACCCTGACCCCTCTGGCCTCAATACCCCCGAGGCAATGCTGGGAGTCACAGCACGGTTTATTCTCCTTGAGCCTCTCCCCTGCTCGGCCATCAGTGCAATGACTCAATGCCCAGCGCTAGTGTCCCTTTTTTGGGGGACACTGATGTGGAAACAGTCTGCTTGGCAATGAAACAGCAGTGAAGGAATATTCACCAGTCCTGGAGGGCCGAGGCAGCGCTGTCTGGAAGGAGCCCTGCGTTCTCTATCAGCAGAGGGCCCCTGAGCTCACACGCCGTCACACTCACGCACACAGCCCTGCCAACACCGAGCGCTCAAGAAAACCATGAGTCAGGAATTAAAAAAGAATATAATGAAACTGGCACCAAAATGATGAGATTTTAAAAATAAATCAATTGCTGTGCTGTTTTGGGAGGTTTTTTTTAATATATTTTCCTCCCCTGAATTTGCTTTCTGCTTTCTGAGCCTTTAGGCTATATAACCAAGCTTTTCCCTGCAAACTCGAGGGCTAGAAACTCCTCAGAGACCAAACCCAAATACAGCCTTATGCAGTATTGACATCATGATTTTTTAGATTCCGGATTTCAAGGGAATCACAGGATTCCAGAAGTTGGGACTTTCAACAAGGAAAACACCATCAAAAGCTGCAAGAAATAGTAAATTGGCACACCCCCATGGGCCGGGGTGGATGAGTTATCCCAGCCCTGGGGCAGCTCCGTGTCCACCGTGGTGGACAGAGCAAATTCACGTCTGTGCTGCCCGCTCTCACCCCAATTAATGCTTCCCAATTAACTTTTCACTCTTAGGAATCAAGCTCCTGATATTCTCCCTTTCTTGGCCCACCTCCTAGATTTTCCAGCATATTAGGAGATGAATCTGCCTCTGTCCTTTCTTGGTCATGTTTCAAATATCTTTAGAGGCCGTTTTCTATTAGCACTCTGTTCCCACCAGGATCTGCAGCTCCTCTGAAATGAGGGAGTGAGAAAGGCAGGATATATTAGATCAGGGCACGTATTTCTGCTGGAGAGATGGGGGGAGGAAGGGGATATTATTTACTAACTAAAACCACTGTTTATTCATGTAGGGAAGAAGTATTTTTAAAAAGCCAAAACCAACAAACCATGACAGCTCCTCCACCACCCACCCCAAAAGCTCAGCCCCATCTGGTCCTCCCAGGGGGTTTCTCATCGTGGGTAGACAGCAAGGAGAACCATGCTCCCATCCTCCCTCCTGGCTTTTCCATTGAGCCACCAAACAACCTTCCTGCAGCTCCCACGTCCCTGGAAGGAGAAGGTGAGGAGCTGCAGCTGCTTTGGGTGCTGGAAAGGAGATCGTGGGGCTGGGTCCTTGCACAGGATTGCTCCAGAGAGACAGAATTCTGTCAGGAGACACCGGCTCATCCCACATGGCACCAGGCTGGGGCTGGCACAAGCAGCTCGTCATGCTTTAATTAAAACTTGGAAGCACAAACCGACCTCCTGCCCTCAGGATGGCTGAGGATGGGAACGGGAAACTCACTCTCCAAAGGCTTGGCATAATGGATGACCCCTGCCAAAGCCCGGGCAGGGCTGGCGAGCTGGAATGAGCCATTAAGGGTATTAAAATATTAACCTCGCTGGGAGGTTGGCAGCGGAGCCGCAGGGAAGTGTTCAGGTGTCACCTGTGAGAGGGGTGGGTGAGGGCAGGCGCAGGGAGGCTGCTCGGCTGGATCAGTTCCACCGTCGTTACCTTCGGGAGAGGAGCTTCCCTTTGACACAGAGCCCTGGCAGCGGGTGGCAGCTCATGAGAGGCGGACGTGCTGCTCGGAGCGAGCTGGGAGCAAACTTCACTTTCATCTGCCTCTGGAGGGGCTGGAGGAGCCCGGCTCGGTGCAGGCAGGTGCTGCCGAGTCCCTGG
>NW_008239284.1:2664136-2672712 GCF_000691975.1 Corvus brachyrhynchos
GTTGGGCGCGAAGAGCAGTCATTAATTACCTGCCTTCTGCGGCGACACGTGACACGGAGCAGATGACTTTCCACCCACACAGCTCTGGCAGTGACCCCTGCCTGTCCTTCCCTGCCCACTGTGTGGGGCTCCTCTTCTCAGATTCCAGAGGCAGCCCTGAGAGAACACGGTGCTGACAAGGCAGGGGACACTTGAGGAGCGATGGAGGCATCTGGCCACCACTGCAGGGAGCCCACGGGGGACAGCCATCCCCACCACCACCCGGGTGCCAGATCAGACCAGCCCTGATGGATGAATCACTTTCCCTGCAGTAACAAGCTGCCTGCAAAAGAACAGCTCTTGTTCTCCACCTCTCTGAGTTGAATTTCAGTGACTAAGCCCCCGATCCGTTCTGACAGGGCGGGATGGAGAAGGACAGGCTCCGCAGTTGTGCCGTGCCCCGAGCACATCGAAGAGCCCAGGGAAGCTGCCGGTGGCCCTGGCGGGACCCAGCTGCCAAAACCCCAGGGAGCAGGCACGGCTCAGCACCTGGTGTACTGGGAAGACAGGGCAATCCATCACTGACCCAAAGCCAGGTCTTGTCAAAAAGGGCATTTTGGAGAGAGCAACCTAATTTCTAATGCCAGATCCTCTCCCCAAGCACATGAACATCATGAACACACACACACACACACACACACACACACTTTCTTTAACTCTCCAGCTCTCCAAGGACACCTGCAGACACCCAAATGTTATAGTTCTTAATGAAACACACTCCCCTCCCTGCCAGGACCCACTGAACACACACCCAGGAGCAGTAAAACCCAATTTTCTATCAACACCTCATGCCACAAATGCCCAGAGTGGTGCAGAACAGCAGGGCTCCTCTCCTGACTCTGCTCCCATGGTGCAGACCATGGCACTCATCCTCCCACGGCCCCATCCCACTTCCCACCACCTGCACTCGCCTGGATTCCCTCAAAAACACTTTCCTCCACCCTCCCGCTTTGTTCCAGGTCCCATTAATGAAGCAGATTCACTGACAAATACCGCTGGGGGTTATTTATTCATGAAATACCAACACCATACAATTCTCAAAGCCTCCAAAGCACTCATCCCAGAATAAGCTCCAGAGCTTTGCAGTGGCTGTTCTTTCCAGCTCATCCTGAAGGGGATTAGTGGGTGTTATCCAACTCTGCTGCCCCTTTTTATTGCCTGCTAATGGTTAAAGACTTCAGTGCCTTACAAAAGTTCACCATCGCTGAGAAAAATAAAGAAAAGAATGGGAGCCGGGGACTAAGCCAGTGCCATCTGCTCCCTGAGCTGGGTTTGGAGAGGGATCAGGGTGGGAGCTTGAGGTTCCAGAGTTTCTAGAGACAGGGCCCACCAGCAGCACAGGCTGTGCTGCTGTTCCACCTGCAGCTTCACCCAGAGCCACCCAGCACAGCCCAGCCAGGAGGGCTCATGCCCAGCACTTTGCACTGCTTCTACTTCCATTGAACAGGGAACTTCAGAGCTGCTGCACCTGCAAACCAGGACAGAGCAATTTACACCCAGATTCTGCACTTTTCAGCTCAGCTGCTGCTTGCCTGAGCAATTCTGAGCAGCTCTCCCATGATGCCCTGCAAAATTCATCACAGAAATGGGCATGAAGGGTGATCGACACACGGATCCCAGCCGGGGATGTACTGTAAAACTCAAAATCACATTTTTTATAATTATATGTAACCAATAAAACCCCAAGCTGCAGCTGCAAAGCCCAGATTCAGAAGCAAAGAATTGATCAGCACATGGGACTGGGACCTTGGCTGCAAGTAGAGCCCTGGGGACCCCTTGCTGCCACCACCTGTGATGCCTTAGGACCTGCAGCCTCAGCACGTGGCATTCCTTCCCTCAGCGAAGGCAGAGCCACCCCTTGCCCAGGGGAGTCCCCCCCCAGGACCCCCTGTGTGTCACAAACATTCATTTTTGCTCCCAGCTTCTGTACACTGGGGGTGATTTTCTTCTCATTTAAGACAGGCAGCCAAGGCAACAAGAGCAGAGGATGAAAAGTGCTCACTGCTGCTGGATGGCCAACTGAAGATGTTTTCCAAGTTATTTTTAGTACTTTTCGCACTTCCCACACTCACACTACAATTCCAGCTGGGTCTGCTGCACTACAGGCTCAGCTCTTCTGTGCTGAGAGCCATCCAGTTAAACACCCAAATTATAATGAACATACAATAAATGATCACCTGAGAAAAGTGGTCTCCGATTTAAATGCAACAGAATGTGTTTTTTCTGGGATTTCAAGCCTTTTAATTTTTATTCTGCCTGCAGCAAGAGACCATTCTCTCTACAGCCCTTTCCTGCATCCCTACATTTAATCATGGAGTCACAGAACAGTTTGGGTTGGAAGGAACCTTAAAATTCACCTCATTACACCCCCTGCCATGCACAGGGACACCTTCCACTGTCCCAGGCTGCTCCAAGCCCCATCCAGCCTGGCCTTGGACACTTCCAGGGATCCAGGGGCAGCCACAGCTTCTCTGGGCACCCTGTGCCAGGGCCTGCCCACCCTCACAGGGAAGGATTTCTTCCAGATATCTGCTTCTCTGGAGAATGCAGCAACCATCTCCTACAGCGCTGAACCACGAGCCAAGCAAGTCCATCCACACACAGACCAAGCTGGAATGCTCTGGAAAAGTTAATCTCCATCCCCAGCACTGAAGGCACTCATGAGGTGGTGGCAACTTCTTACCTGGGGACTTCCCAGCCTGAAACTTTGGCAAGCTGAAGCTCCTGTCTTTAACCAGGTGTCCCAGCTGTGTCTGCATCAGATTTATTATTTTTTGTAGGAAAAAAGTGATCTTCTGCCCACTACACTGACAACCAGTTTTTAGCCACTGTAATAGTGCTGGAAGGTTTGAAGAAAAGCCACTATCCAGGTCCTCAACTGGGAGAAATCATCCTCACTTGAGTGACGCTGGAGAAGGCATTTCAACGGTGCTGTGCTGACATTCCACAGCTGATGAGCTGCTTGCTATAAATTTTCCGGGTACTCTCACTTCTTGTGGCAATACTATAATAAACACTTGCAGAAACGCTCTCCCAAAAACCTTGAGGTTGAAAGTGTGAAAAATTCCCCACCAAGCTTCAATAATTTGCTGGAGATTCAATAAAACCACTCCTCTGCTGGAGCGTTTTGAAGCTCACTTCTGCAAGCAGAAGGGCCAGGAATTTAATTACAGCGAAGCAAAGCGAAAACAAACACACCGGGATAAAAGCGAGCTCGGAAAGCTCATCCCAGGGGATGTTGGGTTCACAAGGACCCTGCATCCTGCTGCAGCCCCCCAGAGCCAGCACAGCTCTGCCATATGAAGGACCAGGGTATCACAGATGAAATAAACAAGATCGTTTTAATTCTGCGTGTTTTTCTTGTTTCAGGGAAAGTTGTGGCTGAGGTTTCAGCCCTGCATGACCCAAAGGAAATGCAGGAGGTGCTGGCTCATTCTGCCAGGCAATGTCAGTGCTGGGAGGGTTAAGAAAAGGCACGTGAGCCTCAAGGGGGATGGCAAAGCACGGTCGGGAAGTGTGCTGGGAATTCCATGTGTTGGTACCTGCTTTGCTGCGGTCTGTAATCCATCCCAAACTCAGCAGGATGCACTTCCAGTGTGCTGGATGCTCCTGTGTGTCAGGAACCTCAGCAGCAAAACGTGGGATGGGATGGGATGGGATGGGATGGGATGGGATGGGATGGGATGGGATGGGATGGGATGGGACAGGGGTTTGGAGCACAGCAGGTGCTCTCAGTGGGACAGAAATGCCACAGCAAGCACCTGGGGACACCAGGCAGGAGGAAACCCAGCACTGCCAAGCCTTATGTCCCCCCTGACCACCCCAGCAGATACGATGGGCACTGCCAGGGAGGCACCAAGGTCCATCAGGCATGCCAAGAACGGAGCCATGGCCATGCCATGTGGGTACACACTGGCCTGGGCACACAGGAAAAATGCATGAAGTTAGAAAGGTTGTGAGGTCACATACCCAAAACTTAAGGAAATTAAGAATTAAGGTTGTCAGGACAACCTTAATGCAGTCTCTGGTAATTTTGCCTTTGATGAGGGTGTTGACTCCAAGACCACATACAGGAGGGTTATCCTAAGGACCTATCTCACCCCAAATGCCAAAGGTGATGGTGCCAAGATGCAGCCAGGAGCCCCTGGAACAGTCCAGAACTCAGTTTAGGCATCCTAAAACCCACCCCTGGGTACCTACGAACATCCACAGCTTCTCAGCCCCTGCAAATGACTTCATCTGCAGCTTCCCAGGATCTCGTTTTCTCTTCCTTGGAGGACACATAGCTCCTACTTTATTGTACTCTATGCAGGCACTGTTCTGCATGCACAATTACTTAGCTCCTCATGGCTTGCTTATGCTTTACTCAACACGGAGAAGCAGCAGTATTTCACAACAAATAAAGTGATTAAGTTCCCAATCTCCCTGTTATCATCCCCATTTTACAGACAGGGAGCCAAAGCACAGGCACAGTGATGTAAAAAACATCCACTCCGTTATGTGCACCAAATCTGAGACATTTAGATGTGATTTTTCAGAGTGCTTAGCATTAAATGACACTTTCCCTGCTCAAAGTACAGCTCTCATTGACTTCAGCTGAAGTTTTTACAGCTTCACATTAATGCAGATCATTCCCAGAGCAGGTTCATCAGCTGTGCTGAGCGAGGCAAAGGTGAAAAACTAGGATATGATCATGCCATTAAAGATGATTCCATAATGCAAATGCACAGAGGGGCTGCCTGAAGGCTGCACAGCAAACCGACCCTGGAACCTCCCAGCTCTGGCATTCTGAAAACTTGGTAAGGTTTGCTGAAGGGAAGCCTGTTGGGGGTTTTATTCTGGGCAGGGAGGAAGGTGTTCAGCCTGGAAAAAGAGGACATTTTCCAGCAGCAGCTGCAGGACACAGCATCACTCAGCCTTCGGTGGGCAGAGCTCTCTCTGGGGCAAAATCACCTGGGCCCGCTCCTCCCTGACGGCTCCCTGCTCCCTCCCTGTTTTGTCCCAGTATAGCCCATTCCTCTCCCCCATTCTCCTGGTTCCCCTTCCCCACCAGCCCCAAACTCGGTGTTTTTGGCCAGCTGCTGTCTCTGTACTCGGGCACGGACGATCGCTGCCGGCTCTCACTGCTAAAACCAAACAAGGCTTCACGCTGTGTGCAGCAATTCAAGGTTTTCAAAAGCACTTTTGAGCTGGACAAATTAGGGCTGTTCTTCGCCTCTTAAAAAAGGACCCTCCACAAAACGCCTGCCTCAATCCTCTGCAACAGTGTTGCCTGGGGGGAGAAACAGAAATCTTAGAAAAACAAGCAATCAAGCAAAAGCCGAGACAGAGGGCCTGAGATCTCTCGCCCTAAATTATTAAAGGCTGAAAACATCATGAGCTGGGTCAGGCCACCCCAGCACCAGGCAGTGATTGCAGCCCTGGCTAGGCTGGTTCGAATACAACACAGCTTCACATGGATTCTACGTGACATGGCAAAAGAAAATGTCATTAATGGCAAAATTGCCATTTAAACTCAGTGCTGTGATGAGCTCTGGGCATCTCCTGACCACCTCACCTGTATCCACTCCCAGCATGGGAAGCCCCATGCTGGAGAAGGCAGGAACATCCAGCCTCCCTCTCCCTGTCTCTGCCCTTCCAAGCCATCAGCAAACCAAGATTTCAGGTCCTGGCTCGTTCAGCATTCCCAAGGCATGAGCTAAAGGATTTTCCCATTTAAACCAGACATACATTCTGGCCCAAACAAGAGCTTGGCTGTGCCAGTTTCCATCTCTTCACCCTGCTTCCCTGGCCTAGAAATTGGGAATCTGCTTGCTGGTGAGGCCAGAAAGACAAGCGAGGAGGTGGAAGGACCCCAGCCCATGCGCAGGCTCCATGCCCTGCTCCTGTGCCCCATGGCTGCACAGTCCCCCAGCCCCACAGAAGCAGAGATGTCCTACACTGCCCCACAGGACAGATCCAATACGGGGGCTTTGGCCAGCCCAAGCATTTGGCAATGCCAAGCTGGAAAATGCCAGCCTGGGACTCAGACTTCAGCCTCAGCTTAGGCATGAACAACTCACTGGGGTTTTCCTTCCCTTTTACACCCTTCCGGGGTATTTTGGACAAGTTTTTTTGTCCTAGTGGGCTCTTCTGGGTCTGATTTTGGAACAATTCATGAGGGTCACAAGGAAAAGTTGGATTTTGCAGGGAAACTGGGAGAGGGAGGGGCCACAGCCCAGACTCAACCCCTCTCATTGCCCAGTGACTGAGGGGGTTTCCAATACACATATGAAGTACCAAGATGTGGTGCTGATAAGCACTTCAGAAATGCTGATAGAATTAGATCAGACAAATAGGAAACAGCCAGGGCTGCTGGATCAGATATCCATGTCCTGATTTTTCACAGATGTTCCTATCGATCCGCTGGGAACAGACAGCGCCGAGCTCCTCAGAAACTGGGTGCCAGGGACCAGCCATCCCCACACAGGCAGGGATGAGTGTTGGGAATGCAGATCCCTGTGGAATTCTGGCTGCAGGCAGGACAGTCCTGGAGGAGCGGGCTCTGAGCACCCCGTGCAGCTCCAGGAGCAACACCAAGCTCTGCCATAAAGCTCCATCCAGCTGAGCCCTGCTGAGACCCACACACCTGGGTGACCTCCACCAACCCCTCTGCATCCCAGGGGTCACCAGATCCCAACCTGCTCATCCCAGCCATGGCATGGGATGAGCAAGCAGCCCACGTCAGAGGATTGCACACGGCTGCACAAAGAGAGGAGTGAGAGCCCATGGGAAGCAAAACTGGAGCTTTTTTTGGGAAACAAACCTGTCAGCTGTATTATAGAAAACATCACACACCTGGGTCAGTTACTAGGGATACATTTATGCATATGTATCCATATATGCACAGCTTTGCTGCTATATATAGCACCTTCCATCAGCAACACTCACTGGCTCAAAAAAGCCAGATGAATGTCCACAGACAGAGGAACTGAGGCAAAACCAGATTATTTACAGCTCATTTCCAGAAGCACTCTTTGAAGTTAGAATCCAATTAATTTTGTACCTGGGGAGAGATTTGCATTGGGTTTTCCGTCCGTCTGGGCAGGTTTTTCAAAAGGGCTTGGCTCTTATCTAGGCACCCGAAGCAGACGGAGTTTTCCAAGGTGCCCAGCATCCAGGAGCAGCTCCGTGGAGCACAGGTGCATTTGTCACAAGGGCAGCACTCTGCTCTGGAAGCCACTGGTCACTGAGCCCTTCTGAGGACACCACCTCCAGGGGTCTGGTCTCCAGAGGTGAGGAGCATCCTTATCTGCTGCTGCTGCTTTTAGTAGGCACCCATCCCACCCTTGCCTGGAGATGTGGGCACCTCAGAGCAAAGAATTTCCTACCCTGGAGAAAAAGAGGGGTTTGTGCTGGTTTAAACCCCTGAGCAAGCTCAGCCCAGAATCAGAGGAACACCACTGTTGGCTCAGGGGAGGTGATGGGCATTGGTGGCTGGGCAAGGTCTGCACCACCCTGAGCAGTAGCCACATCTCATAAAATCACATTGGTTATTACCTAAAACTGCACCCACACTGCCAGGAGGGTTCCTCTTCCACCTCCCCTGCAAAGCTGTGCCACTGTGGCCTTGGGCACTGCCTGGACAGAGCTCAAAGCTGCCACACACTGATCCCACCCTGCAAACTCCTTGGGGCAGAGGCTGTGTTTAGCCCTGCGCTTGGGGCACCTCTCCACTCCTCTTCAGCGAGCCTTTGCTGATCTGTAGTGCCATGAATATCCCATCAGAGACACACCCCACGTCCCACCCCCAGCACAAACAAGGCCCTGGAGCCCACAGCCTGGAAAGCTCTGATCCAGGCAATGGCTGCAAAGCATCACCTTTGGACTTCTGAGGAAGAGACAGAGCTCCAAATGCACAGGAAGGCCCCAGAGGCCAACGTTTCCCAAACAAACAGCTCCCACCAGGAGGGCATGGGCAGCCCTGGCTGCAGCATCGCCTGCCTGTAATGAGCTGACTCGCAGGCTCCCTCCTGGCTCTGCAGCTCATGGGGTAATTGCTGCACATTTTTAGCCTTGCCTGCAGCCATATCGTACAGCAAAGGCTGCCAAGCTGTGTCCAGGGCCAGGTGTGCTCAGAAAAAAAGAATAATCAGCATCTAAAAAAAGGAGAGAAAAAAAAAGGAGAAAAATCTGACACTAAACTCTGTTGCATCCGTTTTTTGTTCTGGATGAACCAAATTGGCTGCCATTGAAGCAAATGGCAGATGAAGAAAACATTGACTTTCTGCTTGGGTCAATAAACAAGATAAATTGAGTGGGGAGTTGGACGTGGAACAGGGAACATCATCATTTGCCTGAGGAGGAGAGAGGGTTAAAGGCAGAGGGGCTGAAGCAGGGCATGGTTGTATGTCATGCAAGGGCATTTCACCTGGGAGCTCAGCACTGGGAGGCAGGAACTGTGCTGGCTCTGCCAAGGCCTGGGACTGTGCCATGGGACTGGCTCTGCTGTGTTTAAAACATGATCCCAGACCCAAATCCTGAGATGGGGGATTGCA
>NW_008239284.1:2672734-2673447 GCF_000691975.1 Corvus brachyrhynchos
GAGCATCTGCTGGTGCCAGGGCCTTTGTCCAGAACGGGTGCACAGCCTGTGCAGGGCTGAGACCTGACTGCTGCTGTTCCTGGAGTGGCCAGACCAACCCTGCCCCAGATCTGAGAGGCCAAAGATGGGATTCAGCTCATCTACCCCGCAGATACGCATAGGACTGGTTGCTTTGGGCTCCTCCAAACTCACAGGGAGAAATTGGCTCATTTGTGGATGATCCCCCTGCCCTAAGGCAGTGCAAAAGTGCTGATCCATGCCCTAAGCCCCACAGACCAGATCTCCAACAGTCAGCCTTGGGGATTAGCTTAGATACAGACCTAGGGATGCTCTAAGCTACTCCTGAGCACAGTCAAATCAGTCCCAGACTAGAGCTCCTGGAACTACCTGTAACAGATGCCAGGGAGCTGGTCTTGCTGAGGAGGAGTAAGGCCTTGATATCACCCACAGCATTAGACAGGTAAAACACCACTTGGGAGAGACATTAAACGCCTGCAGTAGGGCTGCGTGATGGCAGAGGTTGCAAGGGATCCATCAGGGACCCAGTCCCACAGTCAGTGATGGCACAGGCAGGTGTGCATGTGATGGGAACATTCCTCCCCTCAGGCCAACCAGATCTCAGCCATCAGGTTCGTTTCAGCTGCCACAGTGTGTCGTGGTGAAGGATATTAGGTTTGAACCACAATTCACAGCGGTGCAGGACGTGGTCGTCA
>NW_008239284.1:2673480-2690866 GCF_000691975.1 Corvus brachyrhynchos
AACTTTGCCGAGGAACCCTCTCTCCAGCTGCACATTTAGCAACAGGAGATTGATGACAGGAGATTAAAAAAAAAAGGTAAAAGAGAAAGACAAGAGCAGCGTTTGCACAATGCAGGACCACCCTCCTTCTCCTGCTCATCATACTTCACTCACCACCTTTATTTCAGTGTCTGTCTTAATTAAGAAGACTAAACGGAAAAGCCTCTGTGCTGATCCAACGTCTGCCTCGAGGGGCTGAGGAGGATGCCCAAAATGCAATTTGCTTCCTTTAAAACTTGCTAGAAACAGCCACGCAGACACATGGTCCAACAACAAATCCTGCAAACCACCGGGGAGCAATGGATGGAGATCTGATGGGTGCTGGGAGCATCCCTCAGAGCCCGGGCAGCCTCCAGGTAGAGAGGGGAGCTGTGAGCATCAGGAGGGCTCTCAGAGTAGGCAGGGGGCAGGGGAGGGGGGATTGCCCCCAATATCCACAGCAGGATGCACCCCACTGCTCGTCGAGGGGGGATCCCTCAGCCTGACTCACTTCACCCTGCAGCGGCGAGAGAGCGATGCCAGCCCGGTGCTGTGCGTGAGGGGAGGCGAGGATTCCCAAAGCCTCTCCCAAAATACAAGCCAAGATTCCCCTTTGATTACACACACAAGGGCCAAAGCACCGATTTTTCAGCCAATAAGCAGCAACAGAAGCAAACCTCTGCAAATGTGACCCTTGGAAAAAGAGTCAAGCTGGAGGTTTTTGGAGGCAGAGCTCACTGGAGAGGCAAACCTGGGGATTTCTGAGCAGGAAAACAGTCAGTGGTTGTATTTTTACCATTTCACCTAAACAGGTTTGTCCAGGAATATTACCAAAAAGTGGGGATCATAGCAAAGACTGAGCTTTACATGTTTCTCCAAGTTTTTCTCCCGATGGAAGGAGCACTGTGGAGCTGGAACGCTGCCCGGTCGCTGGCCCGAGGGCAAGGAACTTGCTTTTGGCATTTGGACTAATTTATATTAGAAGATTCTCATTTGACTTCAGCAATATTCACCTCCATCTATCCAAAACCAAACTGGGTGTAAAGAAATGCAAATGACATTGAAACTCCTGAGGGTCCACCCTGCCATAGGAGAGCATTCCCAGGAATAAAGCTCCGAGCAGGAGCTGGCATTTTGGGATCGTCTGCAGACTCGGAGGGTGAAATACAGTCTGACTGTGGGCAGGCTGCAGGATGTGCCAGTGCTCCAGCCTCCTCATCTGTAAAACAGGGACAACAGCAGCTACCTGCCTCCCACTGTGCCACACAGTTAATTAATGTTCCTTTGAGTTGTGAAGATTAAAAGCGGCGTAAAAGCGCAAAATAGCGGTTTATTATTGTTATGAATGAAGCCTCCACTCGTTCCATCAGTGCCCCTTAAAGCAGTGCTGCTGCAGGCACTGTGAATTGCTCCCAGCAGTGAATACTGCTGGCATTCGCAGGGCTTTGACTGTAGACTTCCAAGTAAAGGCTTTGAACACACTGGGGAAGAAGAAGGAGAGAGAGAACAGACGGAAATTTCCACCATATTTTGTCCTTCGCACTTGGAGATGATGCTCCCACAATGCTCCCACCCTCCCGGGGGCTGGAACAAAACAAACCACAGACAGCAGCACCTCTTCACCTCCTGTTCTCACCTGTGCTTCACCTTCACAGGCTGCCATATCCTGGCATGGGGAATGTCAGGACAGGCTGTACTGTGAGGGCACAGAAACACCAAATTGGGATCACGCGGCTGCCTTAGGAAGAGTTTAAGATATTGTCTCTCTCTTTAACAGGTGAGAGAGGTTTAGCGCTGGAAGCAAACCAGGGGCAGAACAATGTGGCCTAATTATGCAGGATGGGCATGGACAGACCCCTTGTTCCAGCTGTTCCCAGATGTTGGCACCACCCAAATCATGTCCTGTCCTCCCAGGTGCACTGGCAGGAGGGGCCACAGGAGCCCTCTTCACTCATCCTCTCACCTTGGGGGCTCTCTGGCCCCTACAAACCCTCGTTTACCCTTACCCAATGCCATAAGCATCACACCTGGAGGAGCAGCTGCCCAGGGCCCATCACAACCCCTGAGCCAATCCCCAGCCCCTGTCCCAGTCCCGTTCTCAGTCCCTGTCCTGCCACAGGTGGTTTGGAGTTGGTAAAACCAGATAAACACACAGGAAAAGGAAGTTCAGATCCTGGCTCAAGCACTTCAGGCAAGTCTCCTTTTTGCACCTACGTTTCCTGCACTATTTCACAGAGGACCAGCATTATTTCCTTGGCTGCCCCTTACACATCTTCAGCCTGCATCTCCCCGAGGTAGAACCCCCTCCTTTGACGCCTCTGCAGCACTGCTTTCTGCTTTCCCGACCCTGCAGCCAGTCCCTCTGTGCCCTGGCACTGCAAACCTGACCTGGCAGAGCAGCTTGTGGCTCTCCATCCCCCAGCACTGCCATTCCCCCTCTCCAGACCCCTCCAGCATGCCTGGCTGAAGGACTCCGATGCCTGCAGCACACGGTGGCCGTGCTGCTCCTGACACACACCTTTCATGTTTAATTCAGCAGCTGGTTTAGTTAATCTATTTTTTAATAATTCATCCCTTCCATCTTAATTTTGGTAGTTGTTGAAAATCCCTAATAAAACATTTAGGGGCTCTTTCACTGGAGCAATGGCATGATTTACTTGATGGAATCCAGTCTTTGATGTCCTACCTTAATTCCCTCCCTCCCACCATGCCTCAATCCTGTTTATCACTGTGCTGGAGGTAAGAGGTTCTTGTAGAGTTTTGTAGCACTTGAGACGCTTGGTCAGTGTTAATAATTCAGCTGCCCCGCACAGCTTAGACAAATCATGTAGCAAAACAGCCTCTTCCCTTTATTAACAGCTCCCTCTGCCACCATGGATCTGGGCATGGGCTGGGATGTGGAGCAGAGGGACCAGGATGAGCATCCCGAGCTGGAAGAAGCGCCATGAAAACTTCACAGGTGCCAACTGCATTGTTGGGAGGATATACACCCTTTTACAAGGCTTGTATTTCATCCTCTACAGCCCGAATGGGGAAACATGCTGGGTTTTTGCATCTGTAATTGGGGAAGAACAGATGGTGGAGGCACAGTTGGAAGTAATACGGCCATTAAAATAATCTATACGGCTTGTAATTCCCCCTCATGTGGAGAAAGAGGAGGGCCTGCCCCTGCCCGAGTGCCCACCCAGGCTGCAGGAAGGGTGGGCACAGGTTTGGGGTTTTTTTCTGTTGTTATGATATTTTGGTGGGTTTTGATGGGTTTTACTGTTTCCTTTCCCCTGGGATGCTCCTCGTGCTCCTCTTGAAGTGATTTGAGGAGCCAACAGCTGCACCAGAGCCTCTTCCACTGGGTGGTATTTAACTGCCATGTGCCATGTGGAGCACATTTTCTGCCCATACCACCCAGTTAAAGCAGCTTCTAGCTTTATACATATCTTAACGATAGGAAAAGAGCAGCAGAAAGCCCCAAGCACTTCAGAGAGATCAGGGCATCTCTGCAGTCAAATTTCCAATGGGGATGATGCAAGAAAGAATTATGGAAAAACGCTCCTGTTAATTCATGAAAATTGAAATCTCTCAGGGGAGCACACACAGGCTTTGCCATCCCCTCTGTCACCTACAGATCCCAAAAGTGAGAAAACGTAAAATCAGAGCAGGAAAGTTGTCCAAAAAAGCCCAGACATACAGCCAGTATATGGAAATGTATGTCCTTGTTCTGTATGATGTAGGTTATGGTTTCAGAGATCTCTGTGCCCTCCAAACACCCCAGCCACCACCTTGCTTGGTTCCTCTTGATGGGTGAGGGTTTTCCCCTAGGATTTGGTTACGAAAGTGAGAAAACGTAAAATCAGAGTAGGAAAGTTGTCCAAAAAAGCCCAAACATACAGCCAGTATATGGAAATGTATGTCCTTGTTCTGTATGATGTAGGTTATGGTTTCAGAGATCTCTGTGCCCTCCAAACACCCCAGCCACCACCTTGCTTGGTTCCTCTTGATGGGTGAGGGTTTTCCCCTAGGATTTGGTTACTGCCTTGTGGCCAATTGTTTTTCCACACAGTCATACCCACGGAAAAGGTCCTACTTCAACACAAAATTGAGAAAATGGATGAAATCTCAAAAAATCCCACTGGAAGGTGTAATCCCTTCCCACTCAGACCCAGAAGCATCCACATCCTGATTGATGGAGGGGAGAAGGAAAGGGAATTGCAGCAGCATCCCCTGGCCCTGAACCCGAGCACCCCAGGTCCCTTGGGCACCCTGCTTCCCTGCAAGACCTGCCCAGGCTGGACACAATGATCTTCTTAGGTAGAAACCTCTCTGTTGGGTTTAAAATCTTCCCCGTGCTCACAGAAGCAAGCACCTCTCCAAATCCTCACTCTGTGCCCGGAACACGAGGGAGACAGCAGGACATTACCTTGGCAGCTGGCTTTGCTTTATGGAACTGTAAATATATTTTTTTAATGGGCTGGCGGCAAGAAAGATGCGTTTCCAGGCTCAACAACATCCAAAATTAACTGCAATTCATTTCAGAAGGGGCGAAGGGGTGGAGGAAGGGGGAACGCAAGCCTGAAACCCACAGAATATAAAAGCCTTGAAAGAAATTGCCAAAAATCCCCCGCATCGCTGCCTTCTGGCTCTGGGAAAGAGATTAAAAACCTGAGCAGCATCAGGCTGAAGCAGACGTCACGGAGGCCACCCCGGGCCATGCTCATGCTCAGATAAGACTCTTTCTCCTTATTATTTTCCCAGAGACAGCCCAGCCTTTGCCAGCGCAAAGCTCTGCCCCGCTCCTCGCATCTCCTGGCACACCTAAACCAAGGAGATGCTGGTGCCTCGTGTGACCAGGGATTCCCACCTCTGCAGGGCCCCTGGGCATTTCTGACATCAACATCAGCATCTCACCCTCCTCCTGGTGCCACAGCATTTCCCCTGACGGCCTTCGTTAGCCCCGGTGCCACTCTCTGACACCTAATTTGAGTGACCCTTTAGTGACTAATTTAATTACCCCGGCCCACAAACTGACAGACAGCTGTTAAAAATGGTTATTGCATTATTAATACGCTCCAGTAATTTCCCATTAAAACTATACTGTTAATAATTTTTTCCCCTGTATTTCTTCCCTCTTAATTAGTCTATTTAAAACTTTGAAGGAATATTCTCTTTATGGTAAATGGGAGCGTCAAGCAAATTACATTTTTGATTGAATACTTCTGTGATAGGCCAGCAAATAAGACCGTTGAGTTGTTAATTATTGTCAGAGTTTCACACGATGCCTGCTAATGAGGCAGTCAATCTTCTCTGCCATTCCTAGAATATTAATGGAAGCCGTTGGTATTGATTTTGCCACCAGGAAAAGGTAGGAACTCCTCCTACTTGGGGAGGGCAGGGGGGGATCTGCACTGGGAGGGGACACTGAGGGGACCAGAGACCTTGGGATGGGGTGAGGCAGGAGGGCTTGAAGCTGGTGGAAGCTCAGGTAGCTCTTGGATGTGCCAATGGCAGCTTGTGCAGCCCATGGACCCAGTGGCGGGGTTGGCACATTCCCACAGGGATCAATCCCATCCCCAGGCGCACCCAGGCAGGACAGGTGACAGAGGGGTGACACTTCCTGCCAGACACGCTGGTCCCTGTCCCCTCCCTCTGAGTCTACCTCTTGATTCTGAAGAATATCAGATTCACCCCTTATCTTTCTGTGATAAGACAACTTTTATCTTTTTTTTCTTTTTTTAAGGAAAGAGAAATACCTGATCTGTCTGGACCTCCGCAGATAACTTGACAGAGCGATGCACGGAAATTATGAGTAAAGCAGCCATGGATAAGGATCAACATGAAACCACGAGGTAGCCCAGAGACTGTACAAAAACAGCCTTTGAGCTGTGCTGGGAGATGTGACAGGGAGCTTTTGGTACCATTTCTCAAGCCCTTTGGGCCCTGATCCTGTTTGATTTTCACACTAATGTTCTCACCGGAGAATGGAAGAGTCTGGCAGCAAAGTCTGCCTGTGTTGAAGTCACAGGAATTTCTCTCCCCCCAGGCTCCCACTGCCCAGCTCGGAGAGCAAGAGCAGCGTGGGGCTGTGCCCAGTGCCATCCCCAGTGCCAAAGCCATCTCCCTACTCACAGCATCTTGGCCAAGGCAGAGGGAATCCCACCAGAAAAGGTTTTATCACAGGATAGCTGAGACAGAGTGAGACAACAGCCACCCCAGAGCTACACGTGTCTGTGACCAATGTCCTGGCTGTGTCATTAATTCCACCCCCCTGGGTGGGCAGGGATCTACAATTCCCTGAGTTCCCTGCCACACACGTGCCATTGAAAGATGTCACATGTATCCTGCTCCTGCATCCAAAGATGGGATGAGCACCACAGAGCCTGTTTCCCTCGGGCTGTGGAGGCTGTCCATGGGGCAGAGCCCACACACAGATGCGGCCTCCTCTGCCTCTGGTGACCACATCACCCCTGAGCTCATCAGCCTGGGAAATGTGGGGCTGACTTTGCCAGGACTGTGCAGGGCCAAGTCCAAGCGGAGCCCTGGATTTCCCAAACAGGTCGCCCAGCACTTGCTGCTGGGTTTTATGTCTGTGGCTTCGCTCTGAGGAAGCGCCTGTGTGAGCACTTGACCCAGAGACCTGCAGGACTGATGCTGAATGCAGACACTGTGCTGGCCCTGCAAACCAGCTCAGCTCCCTCTGAGCTGCTCCAGCCTTCCCAGCCCAAACCTCTCCCAGCCCTGCTCCCCCTGGGAAAGCCAGGACAGACTGGATGAACCTTGCAAAACTCATAACCCATTATAGCAGGTGACAAGCTGACACAGGTCGTACTGTCACAGCTGCTGCCAAGAGGCCAGAGCTCAGGGACTTCACTCCAGCTAATCCTGCTGGGCTTTGCGCAGCCAAACCCACACCCTCCCCAAAAATGAGATCATTTGGGGCTGTTCTGGGAATACTCTGCCTGACCAGGTGATTCAGGGAAAGATGTGTGTGTGTAGGAGGGGTGGTTGGAGCACCTGTGGGGATGCTCCCAACTCTCTGCATGCCCTGTCACCCACAGCTGCACAGCTGGAATGACACCAAGAGACAGGGACAGATGGAGGACAGTGCCCAGCCTCCACAGGAACATGTTTCCATCCCTCTTATTCCATGGCAGGAATTTCTGTAGTTTCTTTTCCACCCTGTGAAGCAGCAGATTTGCATGGGTGCTCCCCAAATACAGGTGGTGTCCCCCCACCCAGCCACCCCTGCTGCTTCCAAGTCCTTCTGCTGCCCACTTGTGCTTTTTAAGCAAGCCAGGTGCTATTTTTAATGCAGTCAAGTTTTCCGTACTAAAAGCTCCTTTTCTTTTCCCTTTATATAAAGCAGGCTTCAATAATTCCTCGGGGTCCCCTTCCAACCTGGCATTCTATGATTCTGTAAAAAGAGGAGGTTTCCACTTATAATGAATTGCCTGTGATGCAGCGTATCCCAATTTTACCAGGAAAAAGGGATTCTGTAACTGTCCCTGAGCTCCCAGTGAGATGCCATGAAAAGCCCTTCAGGTCAACAGCATTGCCAACGCTATTCCTCTATCAGTATCACTTATCAGCCGTGCTCAGGCACAATTTATGGCTTTTACCCCCCCAAAAAAGCCATTTCACCCCTCTGGTCTGCTACTGAGGCAAATCAACACAAACCTAGGAGCGCTCCTTCCCCTTGGACCCAGCTCCCACCACCCAGGCAGGAGAGTGGGAGGGGTTGGGTGGATTTGCCCACGGCCACATCAGGTAGGAATGATCTGCTCCTACCTGAAGTCCTTGAGAAGTTCCTGTAAGGAAGAGAAGCAGCCAGGCCTCCCAACACGCCCAGCGCTGAATCCTTGGCTCAAATAAGCAGAGGCCATCCCTGCCCCCAGAGCTCTCCCTTCCCTCAGGGAGATGCAGGATGGGACCCTTCCAACCCAAACCATTCTGTGATTCTATGATTCCATCAGCTGAGGAGCCATTTCTTTATCCAGCCACAACTTTTATCATAAACCTTTTAAAACTCCTCAGCTATGGCCCCAAGCTGGGTCCAAATCCAGGGAACCCACAGTCCAGAACTAACACCTCCAGCTCTGGCCTGTCTGTGTTTGATACACACTGATTAAAAAAATTAAAAGAAAGGAAATGTGGACTGAAGTGAATGAAGAGAGTTCTCCCTGCGAAAGCTCAGAGCATATTTACACAGCATCCTGCCTTAATGCTCAGCTGCTTCATTTGTGTCACTTTAAGCCCTCGGCAGAAGCAGGGAAGTATTAGCTGGGGTTTAATTGTGTGCTGCTGGGTTCTGCACGGCTCCCCACGAGCTGCTGCTGGGAGAGAGCCCCGTGGCACGGCAGGGATGGTTGAGACAGGGGGACAGCCACTAGGCAGGAGGGAGAGCAGCAGCAGGGGACACTCCCCCAGCCTGGGACAGATGGAGGACAGCTCCGCCTTACACATAAGGTGAAACAACATCAGTTTGCACGGAGCTACCCAGCCCTGTGGCATCTGGGATGAACTCTGCTGTGCCCTGCCCACACCTCCTGTCTGCAGGTGACGGGAGGAGACTCTCCCCCAAAACTCATCCAGCTGCTGAGCCAACACTCCTGAAAGGTGTCCCAGTGCAGCTGGGGGCTCTTCCTCCACTGCATGCCTCCTCTCCAGTGTGCTCCGTACGAGCCCCGTCTGTTCCCTCTGCTGGAGGGGAAACAGGCACTGGATAGATCACACACAGACTGTGGTCCATCCCCACCCCTCCTTCCCAGCACTGCCATCCTCGCCTGCGCTCGCGTCACCACTGCTGGAGTCCAGCCCTGAGCACGGCACAGCCTGCAGCAGTGGGTCCCCAACTGCACCCATCTAACTTTTTGATAAAAGGCACTTGGTTGCAGTCAATAGCATCTCATAATATCAAAAACACCACAGGAAACATCAAGAGCTGAATTGATTACGGCACAGTAATTCTTCAGGCAGTGAAAGCAGGGCAATTCCCAAGATGGGATTGTTTTTTTGCAAGGCTTCACCTAATTTTCTTGATGTTATTTTCCCCCTGCTCACTCCCCAGCCCTCCTTCCAAACCTCTCCAGCTTTGCACTGCTCTTTGATTTAGTCCCTGAAAACAATATTTTGCTTAACAGAGTTAAGTTTCCCAGCAAAGTGCCCGGGAAAGCATCACCACCACCCAGATCGCCGGGACTGGAACATGTGCAGCAGGAAAAAGTCAAGGAAGATTTTGCTTTTGGCTCTGTAGTCAGCAACCCACTTTGGGGAGACTAGAAAAAGCCCTGACAGGAACTCAAGACATCTAAATCAGAAAAGGAGACCAAATACACAGACCAAAAGGGGAATGATACAAAACCTGTGCAGAGTGGAGGCAAAGGGCAGTGGACTTTCACAGTCTGATCCAGCCTTGATCCAGCATGGAAAGGTTTTCTGAGCCAGTGGGCAAGGCCACACAGGACACACCATCCCTGCTCTGTGCAATGCTGGCATTGCCTGTAAATCATGCACTGAACTTTTTGGTGCTTCTAAATTCATTTTGAACTGCTTTTGCTCCTTTGCCTGGAAGTGAGAGGGCCAGGGAGGGTCTGCAGAGCATCTCTCCTGCATCTGGAAACTGTGCAATGAGAAGGACCAGCATTGCATGAACAAAGTTACTCTGAGCTGCCTGGAAAGTGCTGCACTAAAGGCACAAAGGGCATTTTCTTCCTAATAAATCACCCCAAGAGCCAGGGTGACATCCTGGAGTGGAGAAAATCTCTCGAGGGCAGCAGCCAGAGCAGCGGGACACTGTATCAAGGAGTGCTGCTGAGGAGCAGGAGCTGAAACTAATTAACTTCACTTGTCTTCACAGAGCACAGCCATCCTGGGTCACTGGTTGTGCCCAGCCCTGGCTGCCCTGGGGTGAAAATCAAACGGGAGCTTTGCCCCTTGGCCTGAGCTGCCGTCCCTCATCCGTCCACAGCGAGACCATGTTCATCTGCAGCAACACGTGCATCCTCCCTTTCCCTTTAGCAATTAATAAATCCCCACAAAAATCAACCTAGAGGTCTGTCTTCCATGGTGCAGCATATCCTGGCTTTACCAGGGAAAAGGGAGTCTGGGACTCTCCCTGAGCTCCCAGGGAGATGCCCTTTCCCAGAGGCCTTTTAAAGCCCGCAATAGACAGTGTCTTCTCGCAGTGCCCTAGAAGCAGAAGGACAAAGCTGCCCTGTTTGTGTCTGTCTCCATTCCTGTCGTCTCCACAGAGGTGGTTTTTCCTCCCTGGCTGTGGAGCCTGTCGCAGGTCCCTGGCACACTCCCAGGAATATTTTGGCTCTGCTGAATTTTATTAGTTTTGTCCTTTGGCTGAAGTGATCCAGCAGTAGTTGCAGGAGATGAAAACAGGAAAGGAGGAGCAGATCCCATGCACATCAGGCAAGCTTTAGGCAACCGACATCTCATCAGAACTGGTTTTTGGATAGTGCCAGTTCTTTCCATTGAGTTATGTTAAGAAATAACTGAAGAAAAGGCATTTCCCAGTGTCACTGCCCCACCCGGGCATCACCCCAGCACTCTGTCTGGGCCAGGGTATGAACCACCCAGTCCTTCCTCCTGCAAGAGGACCTTCTAGACCCTTTCTCAGGCAGGAGATACACACAAAAGCAAAGGTAATAAAACTCAAATAGGGGTAAAAAATTGTAATTCAGGAAAAATAGTACAGAGAGGCTGTATAAACAGAGAGGCCAAGGGGCTGTGCTTTGAACAGGCAGCTACAAAGCACACCCCAGCCGCTGGTTAACAGAAAGCAAAGGCAGCGACACAGAAACAAATAACATCAAACAGGGAGGGAAAAACACCTTTCAACACAGGAACCCAAGGTCTGATTTTGCTGCCTTGCATCACCCTTTCTGCTAAGCATTCACAGTGTGTTAGAGCCCTGCCTCCCCCTCCAAACCCTCAGCACCACTGCTTGTCTCAGTGCTGGCAGGATCCTGCTCCACACAGATCCCACATGGACGGGTGGATGGACACACAGCTACAACAGCAGATCCAGAATGTGGAGAAGCTACAGCGTCCAGTGCCAAACCCTACTCTGTGACGAGAGATCCCAGAGACATCAAAGGGAATCATTCTGGGTGTGAGACAGCGTTTGCATATTTGGCAAGTGCTGGGTATTTTTAATTGTCTCAATAAACATATAAACAAAATCTGTTCACTCGCTGGGGTTTTTTTCCCTCTTGGGCTCTGCAGCACCGTGGACGAGAGGAACTGCAATCGCTCAGCTGCCAAACTTGTAGTGGCTGCTGGTGCTCCCTGCGATGGGTTTGCCTATGAGCCAGGCCCGAATTTACATCCCCTGTCCCTAAGAGGTTTGATCATTTTCTGTGCAGTTTTACAGCGCAGCATTATGACCTCAAAAACGCAGTGGGTTCACACAGCAGAGCACAGAGAGTGAAGCTCAGCATTACTGCAGCAGGAGTTATTAAAAGCCTGGGATGAGGGAAGGCTGAAATGTTCCCTGGATTCAGGGCATGAAAGATGCCATGGCTGCTGATGGACCAGGAAGAGACAGGCTGAGTGCACCTCTGCCCTGTCCAAGAGGTGCTGGGTGAGCCACATTTCAATTCTGACCTTCCTGGATGATTTCAGCTCCAGTTTTTTGGGGGGCTTTTCCCTTCTTTCCCCATCACACTGCTCCCCTAATTCTCTTATTTTGCTGCTCACACCCTTCAGTGGCTGCCGCAAGATTACATCTCCATTTAGTCACCCTGTAGCAAAGTGAGACGCACCTGACTCTTCTAACCTGCTCTCATAAATCACAGTGGGAGGCAGGGAGGAGGAAAAATCCTGGTAAGAAGCCAGGACAAAGCTCAGTTGACAGCTGCAGGGCAGGGGCTGGTGGCTGCCTCTCTGTAAAGCATCTGTCCCTGCTCTCCAGAGGATGAGGCCAAAGGCTGCCTCTGTCCTGGTGTTAAGCACCAAAAGCTGCCTCTCCACCACTTTCTGAGAGACAACAGCATCTCAGGGTGATAAGAAGCCCAGGCCAGAGCACGGGGACGTTATCAGTGGGGATGACGGTGTCACTGTGATGTGCACAGTAATGAATTGCCCTCTCTGCAGAAATGAGTAAGTTGTGCCTGCTGATGCAATGATCAATTTGCTCCATCATGCAAAGCTGTCCATTCATCACGGCCATCGACTGCAGCCACTCACACCTTTTTATTGGCCCCAACGGAGCAGGAGGCTCTGCAGGAGCTCCACGGGCCCCTGCCCAGAAACAGCCTCACAAAGGGGCTTCCCTCTCCCCCGACCTCCCGGCCGAGGGTCCCCGTGGCACCGAGCACCCAGAAATCACAGCCTGCTCTGCTGCAGGGGAGCAGCAGAAAGAAAAGAGGGGAAAAAAGATCAAGTTGCCATGGCACACCCTACACAAATGGCAAGAAGAGCTGGCAGGGTGCCCTCTGCCTGCATGCCATATCCCATCCTGCACGGACCAGCCCAGCCCACCTCCTGACCTTGAGGGATGCTCACCTGCAGCTGCCCCCATTCATCTGTGCTCCTGCAGATCAGGCAGGAAGTTAAGGCACAGAAAGATGAGCTTTTCTGCTGCAACAGCAGGGACAGCAAAGCTGTTTCCACTCTCCTGGCCCAGATTCCCTTTGCCTTTCTTATCCACTTCACTTTTCATCCTCCTCCACTCCCAGGGAGCCTCACACCACAGTGATCACCACTGACTTGCAAAATCGCAAGTGCCCAAATCACCGCAAAACCCCTTCAAAATATCTCCACAAAACCCCTGTAAGGCTGAGGCAGCAGCGAGGCTGCAAGAGCACAGCTGGTGAATGCCATGGGCAGGGAGAAAAACCCTCGCTCCCATCCTTGACAAAAAATGGGGCTCATGAGAGCACAGAGCGGGGGAGCAGAGTGTTCTGCCTCTGAGAGAATTGAAAATAAAAATAACAAACAAATAAAGAAAAATTAGAAATAAAAAATCCAGTTGATTGTACTTTGGCAAAGAATTCCGAGAGCAAAGGGGCTCACTTGGGAGCAAAACGAAGATGAATCGACAGCGAGTTCAAGAGAATTCATTCTGCTGCTGAACACTTGTCTCTCCATCAGGACATCTCAAAGGCTTGTCAAGTGAAGGCAAGGCTTTTATTTGTTTCTATGGTTGCCATAACGATAGAGCTATATGTCATGTCAGGCAGCAGCTGAGGCTCGTGCCTGATTTATAGCTGCTCAACAGAAATTACCAACTTTTCTGCAGAGCGGGTGGCACAGTGAACCGTGACCACCGGGCGTCTGCCAGTGCCATGCTCTGCCCCCAGGGTTAGTTCTCCTCTTGGTCCCCCACTGCTGTGTGTGCCCCAAGGGATGCTTTTATTATCCCCTACAGGGATGCTTTTATTATCCCTGCAGGGATGCTCGGTGCTGGGGCAGTAGGACCTGGGGGCTGTGGCTGTGGGTCCTTCCCATACACTGCCACAATTAGAGCAATTCCTGGACCCACAGGACAAGCTGCACCTTCCAAAGGGTCAGACAGAGATGGCAAGGTGTCCAGGGAAGGCCAGCAGAAGGACTGAACACCTAACAGTAATTTGTTTAACAAAATTTTATAGACTACTGCCTTTAACACCAGGTTATGGGAGAAATACAGGTAAGAGAGAGGGATGGGAGTGGAAACAAAGAGGGGTCTTGAAAACCAGCAAGACAAGGTGGGACTGGGATGTATTTCTTGCCCTGGCAGGGGATGTCCTGCAAGGACAGTCTGCCCAGCCTGGGACGCAAGGCAGAGGCTGCCCAGTGTGGGGAGAGCCCTGCAGCACTGCTGGCCAACCTCATCTGAACAAAGACGTCACCGTGAGCGTGGCTGTCACAGTCCCAGGCGTGCGACTGAAGCGATCGTTGTGCGGAGGATCAGACTCTGGGGTCGAGGAAGGGATGCTCCATATGGTCACTGATAAATTATATATGCAAGTTTCATTAACTCTAAGCACTCTCATTCTTAATTTATGATGCACAGCCCTAAAACCTCCAGCACCAATTTTGCACACTCCTGTGCCCTGAAGCCCCTGGAGCATCCCCAGTGGGATGTTTGCACGAAGCCCGTTGGCTCCGGTCTGCAGGAAGTTTCTGTAATGACTTGGCTGCAGCAGGGGAAGATTTGGGCCCTTCATCCCCATCCACCAAAGTACAGCTTGTTGCACTGCCCAGTGATGAAACCCAGAGAACAGCATTGGAGTCAGCATTTCCCCAGAGAGCTGCTGAAAGGCCGAGTCCCACCTGTCCCTCTACATCTCAAACATCTTCATAAAAACGCAAGACCACATTGAACCTTTAACCCTCTGAGTTGTAAAGACTTCACCACTTGTTTTCTCCAAACCAGTCTTTCTGCAATTTCCCTCCATTAAACTCTTCAAGACAAGTGACCCCAGAGCCAAAGGTGTCAGACTAATGAAAGGTCTGCAGGCATGCAGCACGCTCGTTATTACAGACACAGAAGAAACACAGCACCGAGCCACCATCACGGTGTTACAGGACAGCAAACAGGGCACGCCGGGTGCTGAGGCACGGCTGTGCTGCAGCTGCTGTAACACAGCCCAGGGCCTGCCCTGTGCCGTGGAGATGGGACTCTATTAAAGCCCAAGCACTGCAGGTTCAGGAAGAATTTCTTCACTGAAGAAGGGTTGTCAAGCATTGGAAAGGGCTGCCCAGGGAGGTGGTGGCGTTCCTGTCCCTGGAAATATTCAAGGAATAACTGGACATGACACTCAGTGCACTGGTCTGGTTGACAAGGTGCGGATTGGTGACAGGTGGGATTCAATCCTTGAGGTCTTTTCCAACCCAGATGATTCTGTGATTCACCTGCAGGAGCTCCCAGCACGGAGGGACAGCAGTGCTACCACAGTCCCAAAGGCAGGAGACAGGACCCCTCCAGGAAGAGGGATAGATGACTGTGTTTGAACACCTACACCATGGACAGCACGTGCTCACCTCTGATGTTGGTCTGATGTGCTAGATCACCACCTGAACATCTGAACCACCAAAACTGCTCCCCTGAGAAGCTGCTTATGTCAGTCCAGAAGGATAAAGCAAAGAGGCTGCAAGATAAGCAGCTCTGAAAGTACCTTTCTCATTACATGAAAGTACCCAAGTACCAAGAACCTCAGAAGAAGGTTCCACCCACCCCGGGGTGCTGAGGATCCTGAGCTTGCAGCTCCTCGCTTTTGAGAAGTGTTTCAGTCCTAATGCAGAAATAATGGATTGCTTTTGGCTTCTCACTGTATCTGTGAAACCTCCCATAATGCAACATCAAATATTTATTATTGCGTTTATTAAAGTTTTAATAATTCACCAACTCCTGCGTGTAAGATACAAGTGCCGTGAACTCACACCTCCCTTTTTCTACCTGAGCCACTCCAATATTTACACCTGGAATTCTCAGTTCAGGTTCCATTTATGAGGGGAGCAGGCAACAGCCTTGTGCCAGAACCTCCCCTCCTCCTGCCTGGCATTCATCCATCCTGACACAGACTTTTCCACAAGGAGCAGTGCCCAGAGACAATTACTGCACTGGAGCAGAAAACAAGCTTCTGAGCCCCTACCTTCACTGAGGTACTTTTAATGAAGATGTGAGGAGGAAAGAAAGAGATAATGTTCTCTTGGCACTTTGGCTTGGAAAATGTTAGCATAAACCAAGGCAGTGCTTCCCTTTCTCAAATGAAAGCCAAAGTTGTTGCAGACAAGAAAAACAACTCTCCTTAAAGAGCCAAACTGTGATAGATGTGTACCACTGGCCTCTTTTCACAGGAAAGGGAACAAGCGCTAATTAGCAACAAAAACACACACTTGGAAGTGAGGACATCTTGGATGCCAGTCCTGGCTCTGCCATAGCTTTTGTAGGCACTTGCTTCAACTACGGCCCTGCCAAGATGATGGGACAGAAGAAAGGAAATCCACCACCTCATCACTTTGGGAAAAAACAAGACAGAAGGGGCTGGGGGACACAAGGATCCTGCTGGTGCCCAGGAAGATGATTCATAACACAACCAAGAATTTTCAAGTCAGGCAACTGTGTCTGGAGTCAACAGGAGAAAGCAGCAAAAAGGAAGGGAGGGAGGGAGGGAGGGAGGGAACATAGAGTCTCCCTGGCACCCAACAGGGAGGGAGGGAACATAGAGTCTCCCTGGCACCCAACAGTGACATGTTCAGTCTTAATTTAATGGGAGAGAGGGGAATACACACTAAATACCTTCAGAATTAAACCCTTACAGTTTACAGTTAAACCCTCGTAAACCAGACCAAGGAGGACAACCACCACCAAGGTGATCAGCGATATGTCCAGGCATTTGTCCTCCAAAAAGGAAAAAAAATACCCTCTAATTGTGTAATTATTGGATGACCAACATGGCCTTTCACCCTTCATGAGCATCCCAGCAGATGTCAGTGGCCAGGTGGGTGTGATATAGGTATGAGTTTCAGACAGATGACAGCACCTCCATCCCAGTAAATGCATCCATTTAAGCACTGCAATCTAACATTACGTTTAAGCCACTTCCAAATTGCCTTGCCACAGGTTCCTATCAATTCACCTGCCTGTACTGACAGACTTCAGAGTTACACATTCAGGCCTGCCCTAGACCCATCAGCCCAAAGAGCCTGGAGAGCAATCACATCAGATTTCTTATTGGAAGGAAATTAATCAAACCTATCATCATAGAAATTACTGCATCCTCAATAACAATTTGAAGAGCAGTGTAGGCACTCAAGCATGGAGAAAACGAGAAATCTGCTTCCTACCTGACATCTGCTGGATCTTCTGTCACCAGAACATCTGTCTTGCAGCTGGCAAGGGGATTGATGGAAAGCTCCACAGGGGGCACCACGAAGCTCTTACTGACTGGCAGCCACAGCCCTTGACCCAAGCTGTAGGTGGACCTGGGAAAAGGACAAACATGTCACACAGGAACAGAGTGTCCACAGGGAATGGTGGCCCTCCACTGTCCACTCGGAAGTCAGAGCAGTGGTGGCACCACGAGATAAGTCAGTGATTTGCTCTTGGCCTGAAAGCCACATGGGAGAGGAGTGACTTGAGATGTGACAGGAGAACATGGGGACGGGAAAACTCTTGTTTTTATTCCAGGAGGAGTTTCTGTGAATGCTGTCCTCACATTTGCTGACGGGACAAGAAGTCAACCCTTCCCTGCCTGCCCAATATGGACAAATCTTTCAGGTCTGACACAGACAAATGACACTTGTCCCCTCGCCAGCACAAGAATGAGCTGGGAGTGACCAAGAGGTTGCATCCATTGGGATGTCCTCACAGCTCTCCCTTCCCAAATGTCCCAGCTGAAACCACCTCTGACTCACCTGAGTATCTTCTCTGGTGCCT
>NW_008239284.1:2690919-2692425 GCF_000691975.1 Corvus brachyrhynchos
CGCTCCAGCGGCGTGTAGGGCCAGGGCCTGGGAGGAGAGAGGGGAAAGCAGCTGAGCACATCACTGGGCAGGGCAAGGAGCACAGTGATCACCCAAGGGGAGGAGAACTGGGCTCCTCAGCACTGTGGCAGCCGGGGCAGATCAACCCCAGCACCGCGTCCCCACTCACCCTTCGCTGTGTCCCCAGTCGCTGCGCACGCACAGGTGGCGATGGACGGGGTCCGGGGCGTACCCTTCATGGCAGCTGCACTCTCCTAAAGAGAACAGGGAAGGATGAGATGCCTCTGGCCCACAGGCGTGCCAGTGACTTCTGTGCCAGCTGCCATCTCTGCTTTGTCACAGCCACTCTGGTCCCTCCTGTGCCTCTGGAGCACTTTGGAGCCCAGAAACAGTCAGGAGGAGTGGAGAAGGAGATGTGAAGCTGTAAGAAACCTGTAGTTATTCTCGGGGAGGGGATTGCATGATGCAGCACCCACAGCAGCTGGGGATGGGGTTTCATGATGCAAAGGTCTGTCCTTAACCAGTGCTCCTGTGCAGTCCTGCAGCCAGGGGCTCACGCCTCAGCAGGGATCTTGACCTCGCTTGATCAGAGCAGTGTCCACCCTGTGCAATCCCCGAGGTGGACACCACAATCCCATCCCACATCCCCCTCCCACCTCTGCTCTGCCATCTGGCACCAGGACAAGCGAGCAGAGTCTCCTGCAGCCCAAACTCCCACTGAAAGATGCAGAACCCCCCAACTTCCATCCTCCACACACAGTTCCCATGCTGCACCCCCATCCCACAGTGAAGGGGCTCTCAGCCCTGCTCCTCTCCACTCTCTGGGTGCTGCCTCACCCTACTCCTCTATTTTGACAGCGGGAGAAGACATTTCCCGCACCAGAAACCCAACCACACTTGGCCCGAATTGATTCAGTGTTTGGTAGAAATACATAACCCAGAGCAAGAAACAGCAAAATCAAAAGATTAATTGGATTTGCACGTGGAGTTTCTGCTACAAGCTGCCGCCAGTGTTTCCCCCCTCCCCTCCGCTCCTCTCCCCATCATGCCTGACGGTGCAGCAAAGCTGAGCTGTAAACACTGGTGAGGTGGGGACCTGGGGAGGGTGCTGGGGAGGTGGGTATCCCCCTCACAGTGGCAATGCAGACTAGCAGCTACCTGCGTGCCCCTCGGGATCCTAAACAAGTTCTTAAAATGCCTCACAAGGATTACAGTAAAGAGCTTTATTGCCAGGAGGGAGAGAGATGGGGATTCAGCCGCTGAGATTTTTGAGGAAGAGACGCCTGGGAAGGGAGAGGCAGCAAAAAAAGGAAAGAGGGGGGGGAAAAAAGAGACGGCTAATGATGTGCTAAAATGCAACAGCACCTTCATGAAATATTCACTGCCTCAAACGCGTCTAATATTAAAGATTAAATGTCCTGGGATTTGTCCTAGCGACTTCGAAGCACTGATTTATGATCTGTCAAAAGCTGCTAACCTCATGATTCATAACAGGAGCGGCAGGGA
>NW_008239284.1:2692448-2713970 GCF_000691975.1 Corvus brachyrhynchos
GAGTTGGGAGAGAGATGGCGGCGCCCGGCCCTGCTCAGGCTCTGCCGTGCCTGGGGGCTGGGGCGGTCTCGGTGCAAGGAAACACAGGTCCTAATGGCTCCATCAGTGATTTTATAAAAAGAAAAGTTATTTTTTCCTTGGGTGCTTAGTACGCAAGTTTCCCCAGCCGTGCTGTGGATCATTAATTCCTGGCGCTTATTACATAACAAATATATGCTCTGCAAATGAGAGACATCTCGAAGTGCTTGCGAAGCAGAGCTGGGAGTCTTGGGGCACCAGCTCACGCTCGGCTCCTGCCACAGAAATTAGAGCAAGTAAGGAAAAAACACCAACAGAGGTTGGCATCCCGTGGCCCAAATGCCTCCCCCTGTATCGATGGCTGGGGGTGCCGGGGGGTGAAGGCCCTTCCCATGGTGCAGGAGGGTTTATTTTGTCTGCTGGCTTGTTTACTGCTCCGTCAGTTTGGCGTCGGAAGGAGGAACTCTATCAACCTGCAGAAATATTGATTTTATCGACTCCAATCCTGGAGTTTCAGCAGCTACAGCCAGTGCTTGAGGCTTTATTGGGAGGTTTATTGGGAGGTTTATTTCAGTAACTGAGAGGGCAAGTGGTGGCACCAGCTGGGGAGGAGATCCAGGGCAGGAGAGAGTGGGGATCAGCTTTCCACAGGTTTCCCAGGGCGATCTACACCCCTTCAGGAGAGTTAGGGAAATTGGATAGGAAGGCTCCCATCATGGGATCAGCTGACAGCTGCAGTCTGTTGCCTCAGGACAGATGGTTGAGGAGCTATTCCTCTATCAAGAACCATCAACAGACAACTCGTGGGGCTTCCAAAAAATCTCAGCAGAACCTGCTGTGCTCTTACAGGTTCTCAGGAGCTTTTGCCCTCTCCCCAACAGCATCCACCTTCCTTCTTTGGCCCCCCGAACTACTCTGTTATTTTCAGTCTGTCCCCATCCTTCCCAAAGACAGTGCTGAGCCAGGAAGGATGCTGAGCCTGGCTAGCCCCCATGGCATGAGAAACACGTGGTAGAGTGCCTGGAGGGGGAGGAACAGGGGTTGCCACACCTCTAAGCCCTCTTTAGGGTGTGTTTTTCAACATGCTGCTATAATAAATCAAACCATCAAAAGGCCAAACTGAAGTGTCTTTGTTCAAAGCAACTGCATCCGAGATAGACACAGTTATCCTGCTGCAGCTAAGTTAGGATTCAAGCTGAGCTTGAAGTCAAAGTCAACCAAAGTAACCAAGTTTGACAACTAACTGCACCTGGAGCTGGATGCAATTTCCACAGGTCCCGCACACGCCTCTGCACAGCCTCCAGCTGCTGCAGGAGCACAAATGAATCAGCATCTACCCACCCCCGGGACAAGAATCCTGCTCCCACTGCCACCACCCTGCACCCTGCCCATGGCACCAGCATGCACGGTCCTTCCTCTGCCTTTGGATTCAGAAACCACAAACCAGGCTGGATAATCCACGGCAATTTTTCAGCTGTTACAGCCAAAGGAAGGAAGGATCACTGCTCACTCAGTGTAAATGAGGGCAGGTGCCCAGCTCTGGAGATCCAACACTGTATTTCCAGCGTGTTATTAAACAAGTAGAGGCTTTAGCTCTCTTTTTGAAAGAAGAGCTGGAAGTTGCTGAACTATTCCTTCATTATGCTCTCCATGCTGTCCTGCTGCTTCTGCTGGAAAAGGAATGGGGTCTCACACTGCACCCACACCCTCCCTGCCCATCCTGACAGTGCCTGGGAGCAGCAGAGCAGGGCTGCAGGGCTGCAGGACGAGCCATCAGCACGCCAGGATAAGCCTGTTCGCCTCATTATGGAGAGAGCCGATCTGCTAATGCTGCAAGAATCCCCCTAATCCACCCACCCAGTGCACAGCAGGAAGTGGAGGCTCCCAGAGTCCCTGTGCTCCCAGGGAAGCTGCTCTGTGCTGTCACTGGCACTTTTATTTAAGGAGCTGGAGGAGCTTTGGCAGTGGTGGAGCAGAGCTGTTGCTTGTCAGCCTTCTGTGCCAGGGCTGTGCCCCAGCTGCACAGGTACATCCTGGGGACAAGTCCTGACCCCAGCTGGGGTGGCAGCCTGATCCCAGAGGCTGTGGGGCTGTAAGCACACACCTTTCCACCTGTGTGAGCACTGCACAAACACGCTCACACCTGTCTCAGGGCTGCCTCTCCCACCCAAAGGGATACAGAGTTCAGCCACAGTTTTTGTATTCACTCCTCTCTGGACATACACACACACCCTGCAGGGAACCCACCGGCCCCAGCAGAGCATCCTCAGTGCCACTGGGCCACAAAGCTGCAGCACCACATTCCCAGCCTCCCAGTAAAGCTCTCTGAAAAGCTCCTCTTCTACCCCTGGTGTCTGCTGTTCTTGCTCTTCAGGGATGACACTTTCCAAACCTGGGCCTCGGCTTCATCCTGATGAGAAATGCAACTTTTCTAGAAGCAGTTTAGTGCTCGAGGAGGAAGACAAAGAAAGTGGCTCCTGCCCTGCCCACCTGGCACAGAGCATGGAGGGAAAACCTGGAGTCACTTTGACAGTTATCCCTCCTCTCCCCCTGCTGCAAGGCACCCTCCTCACCCTCATCCATCACAGCACTTAAGTGCAAGCTTAACCTCCAAGGATCTGTGCTGAGTTTAAGCTCTGCACAGATTTAATTCTCATTATCATCTGCTCAGCTCCTACACCACACCTCCAAGGAACACACGAGCTGATGCAAGGAAGCAGAGAGTGGTCCCGAGGGAGGCCTGTGTGCCATGGCTGTCACCTTCCAGGCTGGGCAGTGCCCCAGAGCTGCCCATGGCGGGGTGAGAAGCCCCTGCAGTGCTGGTTGGATGGGTTCAGGGGGATGGGTTCAGGAGTGGGTCCGTACAGCAAAACCCATCCCTCTTCCCTCCTCCCCGTGCTCTTTAGACAAGCACAGAAATGCCATTACAAGAACATTAGCAGCTCCAGGATTAAACACTCTAATGGCAGAAAATGAGAGTGCAAAGACAGCACAGATAACCTTAACTCGGCCCCTTGCAGGCACGAGTTTTGATTGCTGTTTATGTATAACACTTCAGCCTGGAGCTAAATTAGCTTGGGAGTTAACTGCCTCCTGCCCTGCTTGGTGCACGAGGCAAGCTGTGCCACCACAGGAAAAGGAATGGGATATTACATGGGTTTTGACCAAGTTATTAAACTCCATACCTTAGAGAGACAGAGCCTCATCCTATAAAAGTCTAAGTCAATAAAGGCACCGGGATCCTCCAGCAGTGAAATAGCAGAAGTGCACAAGAACAAACAAATATCACTTGATGTGCACAGAACCTGCATGGCATTAAATTGAACTATAGGAAGGAATGGCTCTTTTCCTAAACACAAATGCCCCCCTGCCAGGGTTGGTCATCTCCTGATTTACATGCTCGGCTCTGCAACCTCCAAATCCCCTTAACACGTTGCCTTTAAAAAAATAGCTCTGTGAAAAATGACTTTCATCTGCCTCGTGCCCACAACACACCCCTGTCCTACCCAGACAGCAGCACCATCTGTGGCTCTGGTGACAAACTGGCCCATTTGGACGATGATGGAAACCTTTTTTTTTTTATCTCCTCCTGCCAATTTCCAGAAAAGAACCTTTGCTACTACATTTCATCTGGTTCTTTCAAGCTCGTGCTTACTGCTGATTTTTTTTTTGGGGGGGCTACCAATTGTGGATGCAATGAGAGAATTTTGATGAAGAAACGCCTGATTTATAGATGGGGAAAAAAAATTTCAACACTTTTGCACCTGCTAATCAAGGTAGCTATCCATCTCATTTATGCCACTGCTCCAGCAAGCCTGACAGCACAAAATCAGACGCTGTTTCTTCCAGCATTTGGCCCTGAGGGACTGATTCTCCAGCAGATCTCTTCAGCAATGCCCACAGAATGTGCAAGTGAATTAGTTTTGTGCATACAAAGCAGGTAATTGTGCTCACAAATCAGGATTTGCATATGCTGCTGGATGGGATGCTCTCACTGAGGCTGGTAAGGGAGGCCAGCGAGGCGGCAAGCACTCCTGGATTTTACCCAGGGGTATCCCAGTGTGTGGCACGAGTGGCGGCACCAGCAGTGCTCCCACATCTCTTCAAAATACAGAGAGTGAGGAGAGCTGACAGCCAGTCCCACAAGACAACAAACCCTCCCTGTTCTCATCTCAAGCAGCACAGGCAGCATCTGCCAGGAGGATGGGGCATTTTGGCTGAACATCTCCAGCCAAGGAGCACATCCTGCCCTGGAGAGGTGCCTGTCCCCTCCAATGTGGCAGCTGGGCATGGTCACCGTGTCACCTCTGCAGGGAGGAGCCCCTCAGCAGCATCCATTTGTCTCTGGATTTGCAGTCAGATCAACCAGCTTGGCCGTTTCCAAGGCAGGAGGGATGAGGGAGATGACATTTTGCTCGTGTGCAGATGTCAGTGCTCCCTCCGAAACGCTCTGATGAGCTGGGGCTTTGCAACACAGGTTTCAAATGTGTCAGGGGGGCAGCAATCATTTAATTAAAGAGTGAGTCACACGACAGAGACACGAGGGAAGGCAAATTAAGGGCAGGCAACAAAGTGGATTTTGGCATTTCCTACTGTTCCAGAGCCTCTGTTTTCACCGGGAATTATTCTTCACACTGAAGGAGTACTCGGTGTCCAGAGTCACAAGTCAATATGTTGTACAGAAAAATCCCATCCAAAACTCCAACCCACAGACATGTTCAGTGCTGGGAAAGGTAAGAGCTTGAGTCTCACCAGAGAGTGCACATGTGACCTGGGGCTCTCTGTCCAAAGGTGTGCCAGGAGCCCGTGGCACTGCCCCACGGACAGGTCCTGCCCACAAAGGTCTGTCTACACCTTGGAGCAAGGAAGCTTGGGACAAGGCTGGATCCACACTGTCATGGAGAGCAGCTCCAAGGGTAAGGCTGAAGTTAGATTAGCCATAAATGTGCTGGAGGACCTCAGTGCTGGCGCTGCTGCTCTTCACAGGGGCAACTTAGAAGGCTTTCAGCCTCCAGAGAGGACAAACTTCAATCCATCATTCTCATGGATGCTCTGCCCAGCCTGAGAAGGCAGAGAACAGGGGAATCCCTGGCACCCATCACTTGGGATGCTCACAGAGGATAAAATCCCTGACCCGAAAAGGTTGAAATCCAGACAGGATTTATGTGCCACAGTAAAACCACAGGCCTTCCTCCCTCATGGTGATAAAAATAAATCACCCTTAAAAATAGAATGACATTAATAAAAATAAATCTAAAAGTACATGCAGTGTATCATGGGGTTACAGTCTGCCTCAGCCTGCTGGAGAAACTTCTCACCAGTTCAAGGCTGGCCAATGGTGATGAACAGACATGGTGCCCAGGGTTATGTCCTGGGGTAGAGGGTCAAGCAAGTAATTCCAAAGGCTTAATTTCAGTTCTTGTGAAGCCTGGACCTCTTAAGGAGTCTTAGATTTAGGCTATGGAGATCAGCAGCCCCATCAGCCAGTCCTGCTCGATCCATGCAGGTATAACTGGCGCAGACAGGACAAAAATTCTGTTTTATCCATGTGCACTCTCCCAGGCTGAAGAGAGGGGGAAGAAGCCCATGGACACATTTCAGGTGAGGGACCTGAAGGCTGAGATCCAGGCTACTCTGCCCTCACCATGGGCCAGCAGGGACCATGGGCACCAGGGCTGGGAGCCGCAGAGCAGCTGCCAAGATTCAGCTCCAGCCCAGTGCCAGGACAGAGCAACTCCTGGGATAACGAGCATCGCTCCCTTCCCTGCAAACAAGATCTGACACATCCTGCTCAAGCGTGGGGCACTCAGCAAGAGCCACAAGCTGCTCTGGGAGCTGGGGACACAGCGGGAGGGGCAGCTGGGCCGGCACGGGACAGCACCACTCCTCACACCAGAGGCCACACCAGGATCCAAGCAGCCAAGGATGGGACTGGCCAGGGGAGCCACAGGGCTCTTCCAACAGGGAAGTCGTGATCTGGCTCCATACGGTCTCCCCACGGTTTCTGCTGGAGGCAGAGTTGTTTCTCTCCTCCTCTGAACCAGGGGACAGCTGAATGCATCTTCCCTCTCCCACTGAGGTGGCTGCGTTTTGCCAATGCCTGAAACAAAAATCCTTCTGCTCTGCAACATCTGGATGAGAAGAGCCTCCTCCTGCACCATCTCCATCTGTCAGCATGGCTGTCAGACGTCTGTCATCACCTCCCAGCCCTCCTTGGGACTTCAGATGATGCCCAGGGCTGTCTACACAGGGAATTCATCCAGCGTCACCATTCTGCTGCAGCCGTGCCTGCCCATGCCTCCAGACAGCCTTGAGGCAGACAAGCCTTGAGGAACAGGAATACTAAGCAGAAAAGACCTGTCTTGACCAGGAAAATGAGTTTGTAAGACCAAGTTCAGTATTTGCATCTCAGCTGAGCAGGGAGGGATGAGAACAGGGTCAACCCCACCACCCCATGAGGCGTTCATGACTCTGAAGGATTTCTTATTCTAATCCGTGTATTAACGACAGCCGGGGGCTTTGGGAGGCTTAGGGAAAGCCTTCTCCACAGTGAGCCATCCTTTAAACCCTCTGGCAGAACCAGACACCAACACCCTCACCTGCAGCCAGGAATCTCATACACACAGGAGGTGAGGAAGCTCATTGCTGAGGGGGAAGCAGCTCCCACATGGAGAGCCTGGACTAAACTGGGATGGCACCACTCTGTGAGGAGACGGGGTTTGGGTGCTCTTCGGAAGCTCAGCAAGCCAGGACCACCAGGGACACTTGTCTCCACACCACCAGGAAGGCACCAAGGCTGGTGAGCAACTGTGAGCCACAGCACACCCTAGCACAAAAACCCAGCACAGTCCCCAGGCCACCTTCCTATGGCAGGTCCTGTCACCCTGTTTCCTGTGTTCTCTGTTCTTGCCTCACAACAGACTCCAGGACTTCCATGTGTCATCCAGGAAAGACAGAAGGGAAGGTGACACTTCTCCTTTGCCCAGCCCCACACCTGAGTCCCAGCAGGGCTGGCTGCTGCTCCACAAGGGCAGTTGCTGCACACAAGCAGAACACGTTCAGCAGAAGGCTCATTTAGAGATGAGGAAGGATGGCAGAGTTCACAACTCCACCAGGAAGGGCTGGGGGACAGATCCAACGTAGATAACCACCAGGCAGGAGCACTAATGGGAATCGTGGTGCTCTGCAGTGGAATGGCCAGAACAGAAAAGGGGTGGAGATGGGGTAAACTCACGAGTAGGTTTTCCATACTGGACAGCAAAACAACTCAGCTTAGAAGCAGATAAACTCCATGTGCCTGCAGCTGCCACACCAAAGAACTGGTAGATCCACCATTTCAAATCCCCATCTTGTGCCCATCTTCTTTACAGTCTCTGATGGGAGTCACCACTGTGTGACCCTGCCAGCACCTCTCAGTCCCCCGTGCCTGCCACCAGGCTAGAGCAGAGATGAGCCAAGACGGCATCAAAATACCCACTGACAAACCTTCTCCCCCACATCTCTGACCTTTCCAGGGTCTGCACTCTCCTCTGGCCTCCCTTACCTGTGTCTTGGTCACACAGCTGCTCACAGGCGTCGGTGGTCCTCTGTCCACAGAGGTCTCTCACCCAGGGGGACGTGGCATTGATCTGGTAGTACAGGGACAGCTTGGCTGGGTTAAGCCAGTCAGAGATGTCCAAGTAGCTCCCCTCGCTCACAACGAAGCTGCTGCCTGGGGGAAGTGGGAAAAAAGCGGGTTAGGTGAGTGTGGAAATCTAAAAGAAAAACACCAAACATGCATTTTGGCCCAACATCAGAGCACTGCATTCTTCAGGAGCTGCTGTGATGACAATATCTGCAAAATAATAACGAGTTCACTGACAGCTGGTCCCAAAGAACTTCATTTGACCTTTCCTCTCCAGAGGAACCTGCTCCAGCAAATGGTCCACCTGCTCCTCTGCCCAGACACTTCCCTGCCCTTACATTACTGGGGTTGGATTCCCAGGTCTCTACAGAAACGTGGACCACTGTAATTATTCTGATCTGTAATCAGAGCATCACTACCCCAGCTCGTGGAGGTGTTGTTCAGGAGGCACCAGGAGCTCAGGGCACGGATGGGCAGTGGCAGCAGAGGCCGTTCCCACTTCACCCCTTTAGCTGAAGCTGAGTGAACTGGCCTAACACACAACTTCTTGTATGAGTTGTCTTGTACCAGACACTCCCCCACTCTCTCCCTCCTCTGAGTTAGAAGTGAATTCCTGCCAAAAATATTTTCTTACAAAATCTTACGCTTCTTTATTTTGCAAAATGTATTTTTCCCCACTGGCATCTGGGAATATGCATCATCTAATTAGCCAAATAGATTTTCAGTTCAGCCCAATCATTTCCTTATCTAACATCTGAGGCCCAGCATTGCTTGGGGGATTTTGTAGGCACAGAGGTCCTCATTAACTCTGATCTTCAATTACATTGATTATAAGACTGCCTCCATAACAGTGCTGCACAGATCAGAGGGGAGCCAAAAAACCTCTGCCATTAAGTGGTGTTTTGCAAAACTTACCAGGGTAAAAGCCTCAGAAAGAGGGGAGAAGAAACCTGCAAGGAGGAGTGAGCAAGGGGAACTGTCAGGTAGTCCAGGAACCCACAGCCACCTTTCCACTAAGTCTGAGGAGTTGCAACGGGGACAAAATTTGCAACCACTGTCTGAAGATTGAAATCCTTCTCAGAGATTACCCAGGGATAGCAAATCTATAGATCCAGGGCCTATCATCATGAAACTCTGAGGCTTATGACCCTTAGTAAAGGACTAGGACATCATTGTTTTAAGCACCAACTACTTTGATGAAAGCCAAGAGACAAAAAAAGCAAGCCAATAAACCTGCAGCAGCAGCCACCCCACATGAACCTGCTTGAATACAAACTCTGGATCTCCTTTTGAAGAGGATCCCTGATGCTTAGCAAGAGGGAGCCCTTCTCACCCTCATCCTGCACCACATTATCCATGCAAAGGAGAAAACAAGCAGAGCCTCAAGTCAAGCATCCCAGTAAGTGACCTCATTTTCAGGCATCCCAAGATCTCAGCACCATCCAAATCCTAGCCCGAATTTCCCATAAACACAAGTCTTTGTCGCAGAGTGTTTACATACCATAAACATATTCACAGGCGCATCTCTACACTCAAAGCCAATGGAGGCTGCCAAGCTACTGACTGCTCAAGCAAATGAGAATTAGACATCAGGATCCAGCAGCTCTGGAGAAACAGCAAGGCAGGAGCTGCCCTGCCAAGGCTGCAGGATACATCTCAATCAGACACGAGGCAGCAGTAAATCACTGCGTAAAGCCCCCCAGCACCACTGGAAAGCAGAGAAACACTGAGCACAAAGAAGTTTCTTAGAGCCACGTGGTTTTATCTCTAATTATTCTTCTCAATGAATTTTTAAAGATAGCCTTACACACCAATAACAACAATTGCTGGTTTCTTTTTACCAAGCAGAAATGCAGCGTAAACCCTTTGGGAGTGTTTACTATTTACATGTAGGTGTCTCTGTAGTAACCTGTCAATTTTGTTTTCCTCCAGGTTTCCGCAGCTCCCTAATAAAGAGCAAGGCTTGGGAAGCACGTAAAGTTGTTTTGAGACTCGGCTACAGACAACTCCCTCTGCACCCAAGGACAGAAGAGCGAAACCAGCAGCTCTTGATTAAATCCCTCCTTAACGAACCCCACTTCTGGTTAAACTACAGCCTGCAAGTAACAGCAGCAAACCCGACACGAACCAGACGCATCATTAGCATTCAGAAAGGTGAAGGTGGCTGGAGCTGGCAGAGCATCTTGGCCCAGGAGCTGCTGCACAGAGGGGAAGAGCCTGTGGTCAGGTGGGTGATGGAGGGGTGACTTCTGGAGCTCCCCACCACAGAATTATTTAGGTTGGAAAAGACCTCTCAGATCATCAAATCCAACCGTTCCCCCAGCACTGCCAAGGCAACCAGACCATGTCCCCAAGTGCCACATCCACAAGTGCCTTTTAAATCCCTCCAGCGATGGGGACTCCATCACTGCCCTGGGACGCTGTGCCAGGGCTGGACAATCCTTTCTGTGAAGAAACTTTTCTTCATATCCAACCAAAACCTCCCCTGGTGGAACTTGAGGCCATTTCCTCCTCTCCTATTGCTTGTTACTTGGGAGGAGAGGCCAAACCCCAGCTGGTTCCACCCTCCTGTCAGGGAGTTGTAGAGAGTGAGACGGTTCCCCCTGAGCCCCCTTTTCTCCAGCTCCCTCAGCTGCTCCTCATCAGACTTGTGCTCCAGCCCCTTCCCCAGCTCCAGGTATTTTGAAGATTAATTACTCATTTTGATTTTAGTAAGCCTGATTGAGAAATCATCCTCATTATCAGGTTTTTCAGGGGTTTTGTGTGTTTGTTTGCTTGAAAAGCACAAGTGGAAACATTTGAATCCAAGAGTCCTGAATTCAGGCTCAGTGTAAAATAGAGGCTTTTCTACCTCAGTCTGAAACAAACCCACACCTTGGGAAATTAAAGGTCCTCCCTTCCCTTCCCTTCCCTTCCCTTCCCTTCCCTTCCCTTCCCTTCCCCAGAGGAGGAGGGGACAACTTCCAGCAAGGAAAAAGCTGAGTGCGTGGCAAGATTTTGAGAGATGTTCACAGACGCCCTCATCACCTTCACTCCCACTGAAAACACAAACAAACAAACGCCCCAATCTCGATCCCTTTATAGCTTGCCTGGGAAATAAACAGGAAAAGGCATCCTACAAATATTTTGAAAGCTAAAATCGTGATGATTTCAAAGCCTTTTCACAAAATTTTTCTCTTCACTTTCCAAGAATCCACGTGTAGAAAACAGTTTTCAAAAGTCACCATCATGTACATATCAAAACCACCTTGAAAAGTTCAGAAAGGGCAGGTTGAGGAACAAATCCTTTTAGAAACTACCGACAACAAACATCTTCTAAGCAAGAGCTGTTTCAAACACCTTCAGCTTGTTGGGAACAACAACTGGGTGTGTTTTCCCCAACACACAGTCTCTGGATAGAGGGAAGGGGAGTGATGGGGGACTTGAGGGGGGTAGAACCCACTACAAACCACCCTCCTAAAACCTTCCTCGAGGACCTCAGACCCTACTAAATCACCCCCACGCCCAGTTTGGAGCGCACCTTCAGCTGCTGCCCGCAGTCCCCAGAGCAGTCCCAGCACAGACACTCTGAAGACACCTGGAGGGACTGTCCATCCTGCTCTCCTCTGCTGCCAACCTCCCAGGTGTCCTCCTAGATACAAATTTGGAGCTTCCCACTCAGAAGTTTGCTGAAATTCCCCTTGAACAGAGCCATTTAGGTCTCAGGGTAAAGCAACCATCAACCAAACATGAGAATACAGCAACAAATCCACCCAGCACCACCTCCCAGAACCCCGTAGCAGGACATATCCCTCAAATGCTGCTGGCTTTACGAGCCAGCCAATGCCATGGAGCAGCGTGGAGAACACCAGGACACAGCTACAACTCTCTCCCAGCTCCATGAGGTCCAGCAGCCCCTCAGGGGATTGATTTGTTTGTTTTTCTCTGTGCGTGTGTTTTCCGCTCCCCCGTTCCTTCCCCAGCACTGATCAAAGCTGGATGAGTTAAGGCAGCGTCAGAAGTTCATGTCTCTCATGCTGGGGTCTCCTTCAAAGTTCAGTGCAATTGCTTAAGCCCTGACAAAAGAGGCTTGAAGTTTTGACATTTCAAAAATCATTTTCAAGAACACAACAGGATAAAACAGCTCAGAAGAGATATCTAACAAGGGAAAAGAACAAAGCACCCAAAAGGCAGCCAAAAGGGTTTGGCTTTTCCTTTCTCCTTCTTTTCAAGAGAAAAGATCAAAACATAATTTTTTTTGAAGAACATCTATTTCTCCCTCCCTCTGCTCTCTTTGTCATCTTTGGTCCATTCAGTGTTTCTTGGCCAACAAAATTCCTTTTCATCTAAAATTAGCATTTTGTGTTGGGAAGCAATGGGAGGTCATACTACAGGTTGCTATTAATGTATCCAGCCCTATACTACCACACAGCTCTAATCCTGTTAGAGATATTTTTTATAAACACTAGAGGAAAGATGATCCCTCTTGCTTCATTCTATAGGTACAAAGAATAACCCTACTTGATTTCTTTAGAGACCCTTTTCTTACCCTTGTTAAACTTGAAAGAACATTGCCCAAAGAGACAACTCCTCCCCTATCAGCTCTTCCCCTTGATCAACTCTCCCTCTCCTGCCCCAGTCCCAGGGCACGAAAATTTCTGCTTCTGAAATTTCTCCCAGAAAATGCCAAAGAACCGGACAGACTTTGGATGCCCAGGACACACATGTACTGACCTGAGCAAGGAAACGGGGCTTAGGGCAGGACTGCACCCACAGACTAACACAGTGCTCAGCTTTACCATCCCCATCCTGCTCAGCACAAAACCAGGTGATTTGGGAATAATTTAAATACTTTTAAGTCAAACTCTAAGTTCTATAGTCTAGTTTGAATCCAGGGATAGCATCACACCAGGTTAAAATCCAAGCCAACCCTCTTTACTTTTTTTTTTCAATTATTTCTCTCTTTGAACAAGCTGAAATGCTTAAACAGAAAGTTAAGATAGAAAGATTTGAAAACAGCCCAAGCCTATAAACACATCTTTCACTCAGTCCTCCCTCAGCTGAAGGACACACAGTTTTTACCTCACAGGGCTTGACTCCAGGGTGTATTTTGAGCATAGGAACTGCACCCGTGGGCTCTCACATCCCCAACCCAACAATGATCAAACCTGCAGACCCCCATCCCCTCGAAACACCACCAATCCTGCCAGAGCTTTCCCACCCGGGCAAAGCAGAAGTCAATTAGCGATACAAGCCTGTGTGTAATTACAGCTCACACTGGAACCACCTCTCCTGCAGGAGGAGCAGGGTTACAATTAAAGTGTTAAATTGCACTTTCTTGATCATTCTGTCAGACTCTTTCTTTGGGTTTTCTTGTCAGTCAGTCTTGATTTCTCCAGGGCTGAGCTTCTGACAAACAACACACATACTTCACTTTGGAAGGCAGGCGATGGCTCAGCCAACTTTTCCTGAAATTAAGCAAGAAGGAATCTGCCCACCCTGCCTTGTGGTCAAGCTCATGCTGCAACGAGATCTCCCATGGCAACATTAGACAACGTAGTTGTGGAGCTGTTGGTAAGAGCACACCTCTGTTCTCAGAAGGCATCTGGGCCAGCAGTGGCTGAGACAGAAATGAGACTCCTGCAAAAAAAAAAGCTTCTCCTTAATGCTCCGTATCTCCCAACTCCCACGCTGCAGCCCGGGGCTCTTTAGCAGTGATGCTCTCCAGATATCAGAAAAGGGTTCAGGGAAATCCAGCCTAAATCTAATCACATCACAAAGCACAGAGGAGCTATGATAAGCTTGTTGTATGAATGCAGAAGTCAATGTTTGCATCTCTCCATCCACGGCAGGGAGAGCAGGTCAGCAGGCCAAAGCCGTGCCATCCCTCCCAAATCAGAGGGTAAGGGGTGTTGGTAAAGCTCAGCAGGTGCCAGGAGATGCCCCCTCCCCACGGGGCTGGGCACCCCCTGCCTCTCTCAGGATGCTCCCGGCTCTGAGGCAGCTACTGCTGACACCATCCAAACGCCAACACCAATCCCGCTGGCTTTGCCCCAGTGAATCCTGCAAAGGGGAAGAAGAAGTATTTGGCTTCCCTTGCAAATGGAGCTACCCCAGAAGCTGGGAATGCCTCTGGCAGGCACGGGGCTGGGGAGCCGGGCAGCCGCTGAGCAGGTTCACAAGCCTGTCAAAGCCACGATAAAAACATGATGTACTTCAGCCTCCAGAATCTTATTAGTTCTTCATGCAACGAGCATTCACGCCGTAAAACCGTCTTGGAATCCCTTTGATCCACGCTGATACAGTTCATAAATTGATGTTAATATTTAGAGTTCATGTCTGGTTACACTGCAGCCATTTGCTCACATTTTCTTGCCAGGCAGGCAGCCACGGGAGCGGGAGTGAGCTGTAACACAGGCACGGAGGTGACCCTGGTGATTACGAGCTGGTGAAATAAAATGCAATTTGTAAAGCTGCCCCCAAACACAGCCACCTTACATGAAATGCACGGGGCCTGGGGCAGCCAGACGTGACACCGAGTCTGCAACAGGAAAGTGTTGCTTCTGTCAAAGCCCTGACCCAGGTCTCCATACTGCAAAAACCCTGGGAGGGTCACAGACAAGAAAAAACTTACTTTAAACCAATTCCTTCTGCTGATTTCAGGGGGGACTTGTGGATCTGGGAACAGCGGGAGAACACGGGAGACGCCAATGGCAGAATCTTTTTGAAAGCCTGGAAAGATCACAGAATCACAGAATGCTTTGGGTTGGAAGGGACCTTAAAGATCATCTTGTTCCACCCCTGTCCCGTGGGCAGGGACACCGAGCTCCATCCAGTCTGACCTGAGATCGCTTTGAGATCAGATCTCTTTCTCCATCCTTCTGGTACAAACCTGGGGAGCTTCACCTGTAAATCAGAGAGTGTCTCCAGCTCCTCCTTGCTGCCAAACGGGATGGGGACACAGCCAGTCCCCACCTCCTGTGGCTCATCTCTGTGTGGCCACGTGTGCAGCACATCCTGAGTGCCCTGAGGGCACGAGGTAATGTCTGGTCACCTCCGAGAGATGCAGAAGATTGAGCAGGAAATGTCAAAAACAAACAATTTAAAGCAACACATTTAATTAAAACCAAAATGAGAAGTTGTTGCGAGTCCCAACAATTGCAGTCTGCAGAGCAATCTTCAGGGAAAATTAACACAGGCTGCTAATCACAGCATCCAATTCACCGGCATCTTGGAGGAAACTGTGGTGGGGGAAGGTAGGAAATAATCTGCAGATGAAACAATTACTGATCAGCTGCATGGCAAGGACAGCACGGCATTGTTCAGGCAGGCAGGCGCAGATGCACGGAGATTAAAAGAATAAACAAAAAAGAAGCTCCCTCCACCTCTGCCGTCTTGTCAGATGCTCCAACCCAAAACACGGCCTCGAGTGGAAATTCCACTTCTGACAGTCTCTTGGCTTTGCAAGGGGGAACCTGGGCTTGCTCTCAGGGCAGTGTTCATCCTGGGAGAGTTCACCCACACTTGCAGCAGAGACAGAGCCATCACACAGGCAGCTCATCAGGGTGGGGACACTGTCCATGCCAAGCTCCGACCCCACAGTCAGGACCCTCCCTGCCCACACTGAGCTCTGACCCCACAATCAGGACCCTCCCTGCCCACACTGAGCTCCAAGCCCATGGTGAGACCCTGCCTGCCCACACCAAGCTCTGTGCACCGCTCTGCACACCCATCCCACAGCCCAGCGAGGTGCAGAGGGATCACCACATCTCCCCAGGCACACACCTCAGAAGAGGAGGGAAGAAGGCTGTAAATGCCCAGAGATTTGACAGAAACCTGCTTTATGCCCTTTGCTTTATTTCCACTTATAAAACAAAGCCCTACAAGCCCCTCACTAAATGCAGCTCTTGCTTCCCTCTGCACTGCTGGAAGATCTCACCCACCTCTCCCACTAAAGTACAAACATCCACCCACACCATATATAACCTCTCACAGGCTGTAAAAATGGGAAGCTTTAATTGATACTATATTTCATACTGTTGTGCAGCAAGGAGGTACTCCAGGCTGAGCCCTCCGGAGTATCTTTCTCCAGCCCTGCCTTCCCTGTAAGCCATTCCCATTGCTCCAGCTCTACTTTTTGAATTACTACTTACAAGAAAAAGAAACAAAACCAAAAAAACAACTATTGAATGTAGAGCTGAGTGGCTCACATATTCATGAGAGGTTTTATTACTCAGATGGAGGGGTTCTCTTTCCTTCCTTCCCCCCTTTGACACGGCTAAAGGGTCCTCTAAATAATGCCTTGCATTTCCATATCCTCATAAAAGCCACTACGGTTCTTTCCATAAATCTGAGCCACCTCTGAAATCAGAACAATTCCTTCTGCTCAGCACGGGCAGGGGCTGCCTCGAAACACAAAGCCCTGGAGCAGCAGAAGGGAGGACAGGATGCTCCAACCACTGCATTCGAAGGGAGGATTTAGAGGCACCAACCCATTTCTGGGAAGCAGGAGGTCCTAGCCCTCCCTGCCAACCACGGCAGCTCCTGCCAGGCTCTCCTTGATCCAGCTGCTCCAAGAAGTGAAGGCACAGCAGCTGTACAAACCAGGCAATAACTGCTCAGCGGGGAGCGAGGCAGGGGGACCCCATCAAATGAACAAAAGGAAGAAAACAAACCAAGGGAGAAATAAGGGCAACAGAGACAGGCTGGTTATTACAGAACTGCTGCTTGGAATATATCCTCCGAGCCTGGCTGCCAGTTGGCTTCTGGTCCCAGTCCTTCCCCTCCCCTTTCCCACCCTGCCACTCCAGCAGGCTCTGGAGCTGCTTTCTCTAACGCCATTCTTGCTGCAGCAGGGAAAGCTGCTCTTCTCCAAGGCTGGAGATATTTGGGGAGGTTCCCCCCCTCTTTCTTTTCTTGGCTCTGGCTGCTGGCACGCCAGAACTGGCTGGCATCTATTTAAAGTTTCCTTCAAAGCCGAGTTCTCATCGTCTAGGAGAGGGATTTCTTTCAGCCTCTGCCTTTGTTTGGCTTCTCCTGCAGAGGTGCCGGTAGCAGCTCCGCTTTCAGATTCTCCTTGGCTCCTGACGCCTATTGAAATCCCACATTTCAAAAGGGAACGAGAGGGCACCGCTCCCTCGCATGGGAACATCTCCCGTGAATGCACCGTCCCTGCCTTCTCGCAGAGCCTGCCTTATCCTCCTGCGCAACACCAAAGGGAACAGCTTCAGGAACCAGACGATTTCAGCGCACGGCGACACTCGCCAGACACGGTGCCACCGGCGGGTGCCACACCAGAAGCTGCTTCAAGACTGATCAAAGCTCCCAGACTCTGCCAGGACAAACACATCATCTCTGTTGTCACCTCGATGCCACAGGGATGCTCATGCCAACCCTCTTCAGCACCCTGTAGAAAGCCGATTTAATCCCCCACAGGAGATCTCCAGGGGGAAGCAGGGCCTCTCTTCTCCATCAGCATCAAACTCCAGGTGCCGAGCCCTGGAGAACACATCCAGCCACATTTTTCCTGGGTATCACTGAAATTTCCCAACCCAGCTCAGCTCTGCGATGTCTTTAAAAGCTTTGTAATATTTTGCTGCCTGTTGGGTGGTGCCTTGGGATTTGTTGTTATTCAGAAAGAAGGGACAACTTTAAGAGCTTTTTCTCTTCCCAGGCAAGGGGCTGTCATCGCATAAAATGATGAGATTTCAGGGAAAGTGATAGCCACTGCAAAATGTCTTGGCTGCTTCTATGGAAAGAATTTGACTGTTTCTCATAAAAAATATTAAAAAAGTTTTCACAGTTTGTAATTATATTTTACAGTTTCATTACAAAGCTCATTTTAATTCTTCTCCAAACTGTTGTTACCAGTCCTCTTGCCACTTTCTCTTCAGAAAAGTCATTAAGTCGGGACTGGAGATCATCCCATTTCCCCCAGTTTCAAGGATATTAATCTGTTTTATTGGCATTTCATTGTCATTTTCATTCGAGTGTTCTCTGCATTTGCATAATTTGCATTGCCACCCCTTTCTTGGTGGCAAGCACAGGCTCAGCTTTTCACTTTCATTCTATGGAGTCTCATTCCATTTTGTTTATTTTCTCATTCAGGATACACTGTCTTCCCTGGGCCAGAACCACAAGCTGGGAGCAGGATGCCGAGGTCCTGTCTCCATCACTGCCTTCCTGGCTGACCTTCAGCAAGTACCAGAACCAGTGTGAACTCCCAGCCCAAGTGCTGAACTGGCCAGTTCCCATCCCCATTGGACACGAGTTAGCACTGGAGCAACCTCATGCCCCAAATGCAAGAGTTTCTGTTCTCCAGCTACTTGGAATGATCTGTGAAGATTTCAAACATTCATGTGTGGCTTGGACAATCATTAAAGCCTTTTAGAAACAGGTCAAGGTGTAGACAAGTCCCTTGTTTCAAATCCTTAAATCACAGAATGGTTTGGCTTGGAAGGGACCTTAAACAACCTCTTGTTCCATCTGTCTGCCACGGGCAGGGACACCTTCCACCAGCCCAGGCTGCTCAGAGCTCCATCCAAACTGGCCTTGAACACTTCCAGTGATGTGGCATCCACACCTTGATGTTATCTTCATGTCTCCACCGATGTTCAGTTCCTCCAATGTGTAAACACAAAGTAGATGCTCTCCTCCTCTTTCCTACAAGGGCCAAGCTGTGATCCCTGGTATAGCCCAGCTACCCAGAGATCACTCTTAGCACGGCTAATCCTTCTTCAAACACACTGGTGACTCTGCCGTGGGGTGATGATTTCAGCCCCTCTCCACCACCTCCTGCAGCTCTCATCCCGCTGTGTCTCTTTAACCATCTCCCCCTCCCCAAAATATTAATCCCCCAAGAGCTGCCCTTCACTCCAAAGCTCCCAAAGCAGGGGCTGCCCCAGAGTTGGCCGCACCAGGACACCCCAGCAGCTGGTGATGCACTGGCTGCATGCAGCATGTTTCTGGCAGAGAGGAAGTGCCCCTCTGCATGCCCCAAGCAGTGAGACGAGCACAGGAGCTGAAGAATTGGAACTGACTGAGTAATGGGTCCTGTCTGCTGGAAGAAAATGAAATTTGCCCTCATGTTACTGAAAACTTGCACTCGACGCTCACTGCACATTATAAAGAAAAGGTCAGTGAAACACAACAAATGCAAGGAGCCCAGTTGGAGAAAGCAATAAATAGTGACAGCAGCACTCATCTAATTTTTCAAAGCATCTCTGCCTTTGCTCAAACCCCAGCAATTTCCCTCTGTGCTGCTGCAAGGGCTGGGATGAGCAGCTCTGCTGCTGCAGGACAGCAGGAGGCCTGTCTGTGCAGCTCCCAGGGCTCCTTGACGAGCTTGGAGGAGAACAGAAATATCCATCAGACACAATTAGCACCAATGACAACAACGATAATATTAATTGACATGATTGAGATTTTGGCCTCAGGCTCGCAGCTGTGCTTCTGGAAAGGGAGATCCCCGCAGTCAAACACAGCTGGAGCATTCCCAAAGAGAGGGATGTCCCAAACACACCCGGAGGGGCAGCAGGAGGCTCTTACCATCAGCAATGAAGTGCTCGGGGACGTGGAGCGTCACCTTGACGGTCAGAGGGCAGGACAGCTGGGAGCCGCAGACCACAGCCAGGACGCAGGAGCTGACCGCGATCAGGGTCAGCGCTGTCTTGTTCACGGGGCTCTTCATGGAACCTGCAAGGCACACAGAGGGGCAGGTGGGTGGCCAAAAGGTAAAGCTGCACCCAGGGCTTTCTCAGCAGAGGTGGGAGAGCCCCAGCACGGGGAAGGAAGGCACTGGAAACAGGGATGGCAGCTCAGCAGGAGTCTGCACACCCCATGACTCCCATCACAGCTTGCTGGGCACGGGGCTTCATTTTGCTAGAGGAGGGAGAAAACCTGCTCAAAGCCCTGTACAGACCCTCTCCCTGGGAACTTCTCCTCCCTGGAATCACTCACCACACCTGCTGTACTCCCCTGCTGAAACCACCATCACTTCTTGTCAACACTGGTTGGCTTGGCAACCCCCTGTGAAACCCTCGTGGAGCAGGACAGCGTTGGGATGGCTGAATCACCATCAGCTGCAGCTGGGTGGGACAGCATCCCCAAGTTTCATAGGGAATGGAGTGAAGCTGTGCAACGCAGAGTCATCCAGAGAGGCCTGGCTGCCCCAGAAGACTCGCCTGCTCTTGCTGGGTGCAGACGGGGAATATCAGGTGTCCAAATGAGTCCCCCTCTACTGATGGAGATGACCAAGAACTGTCCCAGGCCACCACAACCCCATCAACAGGTCTCCACTGCCCAAGCAAGGAGCAGCCCTGGAGCCTGCATCCTTGAGGCACCGCTGATCCCACTGGAGCTGGGGGCTGCCCCGCTGCTGCTCTGACTGCACTGCATCCCCCACGGCCCCCTCACCCAACACCTGGTGCCAGCACCCCGCTTTGCTCCGAGACAGCAACAGACACCCCGCAAGGCAGCGGGTTCCTCCTCCAGGGTTTGGGATGCACCTCTTGGAGAGTGTCCATGACAAGGAGAGGGCACAGCCCAGCAATGAACCCAGAAGCTGTACAGCCCATTCTGGTGCAGGCTGAGATGACCCAGCTGCCAGCAGAGCTGACCACAGCCCTGCCCAGGATTCAGGTGAGGACATCTCGATTTTTGGAAGCCAATGCAGCCTCTCCCTGCTTGCCCCCCAGACTTCATCAGCAAAGTGAGATTTAAAAAGCATCAGTTTGAAAACTGGATGGGAAATGGATCCAAGTTAGCACTTGCACACCCTGCAAGTTGCCTAAAGCTGCTGCTGGAGGTGCTGGTGCCAGGGCAGGGATGATGTGCCTCCTGCTCAGCACAACCTGTCCTTGCCAGGCAGGGCACCAAGCCCCACCAGAGCATCCCCAGGTTGGAGCCTGCACAGGGGATGCTCCAACCAGGATCTGAAGTGGCTGATCTGCTGGAAAATACCCCCATCACTGAGACCAACAGGAACAAGTAAACTGATTAATAAAGCATCTTCTCCTTTCCTTATGCATGGATCATCTAAACAGCCTTCCCACTCCTATTTCACAGATTTTTTGCCAATCCCCTGTGCCCCTCACCTCGCAATCCTCTTTTTTTCCTTTCCAATCTTTATTCATATCATCAGCATAAGTTAGCACCTCCAAGGGAGGCAAAATCCTCCTCTTGCTGGGCATATTGTGCCTGCCACAACCCCTGCTTGGCTTGAAGTTATGACACGAATGCAAAAAAGAGAAAAAAGGGGGAAAAAAAGCAAGGAAGAAAGCCCCCATCAGGATAAGTGGACGAAATCAAGTATACAATGGACCAGACAACGCTGGATTTCACCATTATAAATCACCTTTCAATCCAGAGTCTTAAAGTGCTTTGCAAACATTAAATCATAAATCCCTTATGAGTGAGACAAGTATTATCCCCTTTTCACAAAGAGCCTGAATCCCAGGTATGATGGCAGCTTTCACCAAACTGCAGCCAGAGTGGAGCTGGAGGAATTAGGATTTCACATCCCCATTGGTCTACGTGGCTTCTTCTCTCCCCGTGACTCAGAGGAGAGCAGCACAGGGGCTTGGAACAGCAAAAAGCCTTTTACAGTTCCACGAGTCTGAGCTTGGCTGCTCAAGGAAAGGGACAATTGCTCCAAGTCTCCTGTAACTCCCTTCCCTCCTGCACTCTCTCATTTCCATCACTGCTAATCACTGACCTCTAGAAGCGCCTGACGTTTGGTTCTGACCAACTGAACCAAAACAAGGGGGCTTCTGCTTGAGCAGAAATTGGATTTCCAGCTCAGCTCTTTATTGCTCACGACCAGTTTGCTGCCAGGTTTAAAGGGAGACTGCTGGAAAAGCATTTAAAGAGAGGGACAGGGCTTTTGTTTTCCATCTCTTTCC
>NW_008239284.1:2714000-2715714 GCF_000691975.1 Corvus brachyrhynchos
TTTCCCTGCTCTTCAGACCACTGATGCTCCAGCACTCTGTGCTGCATTTAAACACCTGTCTGGAGATAATCAGCTTCACTCCAAGCCTTTAAAACCACAAGCAAATGTATTTTCAGCAAGGCCCTGCTAACCAAACCCACCTCAGCAGGTTCACCAGGGCTGACCCCTGGTCCAGAGGTGAGACAAACTGATCCCTTCCTTCTTCAGCACAGGGACGGGATCCAAACCCAGCTCGGTAGCTCAGGCAGCCCCAAACAAACCCAGTGCCACACATGAGAGCTTGACCTGGCTAAGCCTGTGCTTTCCCTCCTCTTCTTGTCATCTCCAGGCTTTCAGGAAGTGTTTGAAGAGCATATTTGAAAATCCAGGTGCACCAAACAAGCTATCAACGTCCTTTACCAAGAGGAGGAAGCTGGGTGGGGAATACAAGACATTTATGGATGGCTGAGAGCCCCAGCACCCAACAGAAGCCCTGGTATGGGTCTTGTGGGGTCCAAAAAGCCCAGATGGTGACCAGGCATGACTAAGACCAAACTCACTCCCCAGATCTCGCTCCCCTAATAAATGCATCATACATTACTATGACCTCTCTATATTTTTAATCAAAGAAGTTTCTGTAGTGTTTTGAGTGGTTACAACAAAGTGAGTGGATGTCCGAGTGCTCACCCAGGCAGTTTTGGAGGGAAAAACATGGACCATGGGGATTCCCACCTCTGCACCCAAGGACTGGGCTGGGCACACCACCAGGATGAAAAGTGAGAATAAATTACTTCTATCCAAACAGAGAGAAGTAACTTCTCCCCACAGCCCACAGAATCCCAGGAGAGAGAGGCAGAAAGGAAAGACAAACTGCTCCATTTCAGGGCAGAACCACACCTGAGATACCCCCTGCTAGTGATCCCAGCTTAATTCGGCTGGAAAAGAAGAGGAGTGCCCAGCACTGTGCTCAGAAGGACTCTGGCCACCACCACCTTCCCCACCCAGGATTTTTTTGTCTCTCCTCAAACCCCAGTGCAAATTATCATGGTGAGGATGTGGGTCCTTGTGCAGACAGCTCAGAAACCACTTGCAAAGCACCACATTCCCCTAAAGATTTTGCACCTGCTGCAAGATGAAGATAAATTCAAAGCCACTGGTGGAAACACTCAGCAAACAGCCCCTCCAAACGCACCGTGTCTCCTTTGAAATATCATTTCCTTGTGCATTTAATTACTCACTGCTTTGTACACTTTCCTTTGCCTGCCCAAAAGACAAGGAGGGGGGGAGAAGCCCAACAAAACTCTGGGCTCAATTCTTTTTAATACTGGCAGTAGTCCCTAAATTTAGGGGGGGAGAAGAAGAAAAAAAAAAAAAGGGGTGTTCAGAACACGTATGGATTTACGAGCAACACAAATATCCCGTGTTCTCGGTAATATGCTGTTTCTAAATCAGGCTCATAAATACATGCTTGGGAGATTAGTCTATAAAAAAAAATAAACTTTAATTACCCCCTCTTTATCAGCACACAGCCCGTGGTGTTAACCATATGTGGGTGTTAAACGCCAAGTGCTTTGCAATCTTCCCCGCCCCCCGGGAGATAATAGCATCACACGGAACGTTCCGTGGCCACTCGGATATGGAAATGTATTCCCAGCACCCGGGGAAGACAGGGCTGGGGAAGGCGAGCGGGAGAACAGCGAGTGCTGCAAGTGCTTAGCAAGACCCGCCGTGCTGA
>NW_008239284.1:2716035-2735147 GCF_000691975.1 Corvus brachyrhynchos
GCCGTGGGACAGGAGCCCCCGGGGACAGCCAGCTCATCCTGGGGACAGCAGCACCCGTGGGGACAGCAGCACCCGGGGACAGCAGCACCATGGGGGACAGCAGCACCATGGGGGACAGCAGCACCTGGGGACAGCCAGCCCACCCCCGGGCACAGCCAGCCCATCCCCAGGACAGCAGCACCCCGGGCACAGCAGCACTCGGGGAGAGCAGCACCCCCGGGCACAGCAGCCCCCCCGGGGACAGCCAGCCCATCCCAGCCCAGCTCACATCCCCGGGATGCTCCCGGAGCACGCCGGTGTTGCTGCCGTGTCAGAGGAATCGGGCTCCTAATGATCCGTCGTTATGTTCCAGCAGAGGTTCATTAACAGCATAGAGCAGCGTTTCCAGGACAGCCTCACACACAGACACATCTCAAGGTGTTTTACGAGGAGCAGATCATGTCCAATCAAAGCAAATGCCAATTAAGATGAGCAGCGGTGTTGGCAGGCGGCTCTGGACATGGAGCACCCCTGCACGGGGAGCAGCACTGCCTGTGTCCCCTCTGCCCTGCAGCCTCCCCTTCCTCAGCGGGATGGGATGGGATGGGATGGGATGGGATGGGATGGGATGGGATGGGATGGCAGATCCTCCTTCGAGCCAGACACAGCTCTCCCGCACCATGACCCCATGAAGCCTTCATGCAGTAGCCAGCCCCAGAGCCAGCTCCTTCTAAAGGGGACGGATGTGGGTGCAATCAGCCCCCCAGCAGGGGGTGAGAGCACAGGCAGGTGTTTCATCACACACGCTCTACACCACACCTGGCCCCAGCCTCTTCCTGAGGCATCTTCTCCATTGCAGTCCTGGACAAATCCCAAATGAAGGTGCCCACAGCTACAGCCCAGATCTGAGTCAGGGCTTGTGCACGGGGCAGGCTCCAGCCTCATCCCAGAGTCAGCAGGGTGTGGATCAGCCATGAAGTGGCAGCTCTGCTTCCCCTGTGTTGGGGGAGACTCCCGAGGAGACGCTCCAAGGAGGCAGAGGGTGCACAGAGGAAGGGATGGGGGAAAGGAGGAGGAAAGGCAGCCACGCTGTGCAGCAGAAGGGTGCGATCAGTCACTTCTGGATTTATAGAGGATTAGACCTTGCTAAGCACATGCTGAATCAGATTAATACTATTAACATTTATGAATTATCCTCTAGCAATTAGCCGAGACATCCTCCAGTACAGCACAGGGAGCTGCAGAAAAGGCAGCCCTGGGGTGGGGGTCGGGGGGAGGAGGATGCCAAGGGGTGGCATGGGCACTGTGGGCAGGTTGGGGTTGGGCTGCTGGACCCCATAGCAAGGTCAAGGGCTCATTGGCTGAGCTCCTGTGTGTCCCAGTGAGCTCTTGTGCTCCTCCAGCAGCCCGAGCCTCGGCTCTTAAGGTGCTCCTGGAGTTATAAAGCCTTATGTACTGAATAAATGTATTTGCTGCCTAATTATACAGCTGCTGCTGGTGCTCCCCCTTCGCTCTGAGACATTGTGCCTGCAGCAGGCAAATTCCAACCAAGAGGAGGAAGGGGGGAAAGGTAAAGCCTTGAAGGCTGGGCAAGGAATGAGGAGCTGAGGAGAGGGGGGAAAATGACCAAAGTGGCACAGGCTGAGATGCTGATCCACCAGCCCCATCACCACCAGGCAGATTCTCCTGCCCACGTATCTTAGACCTCCCCTGGCACAGCAAAAGGGGAGAAGAATTTGTGCAAACCCAATTTGCTCTCCGGGCACTGTCACATTTTTTTGCATTTCTCTGGGCAGGGACAATTAAAATCAATGAAGTCAGTTTTGCTTTCATGTTCTCGGTGCTGAATTGGTTGAGATAAAATCACATTAAAGAAACAGTTACATATTTAAAGGTAGATATTGCCTGCACTGGAATTTTCTTTCATGAAAATCAATGAAAGCACTTCTCCTGGAATTAAGTCCTGATCTTTTTTTGTTCTACACTCCCAATGAGTCCCAATTTTACAATATACAAGCACAAAGGCAAATCTGAGTGGAAGGCTTCCTTTTAAGGAGAAGAGAAGCAATTTTCAATACAGTGTAGCAAAAACATTATTCCTACAGGAAAAAGGAAAAAAAAAGTAATCATTATCTATGAAATAGTTTGTGTTGAGTCACAGCCCAGGGAGGATTGTGCTCAGCAACTGGAGGGCTGGTCAGACAGATGAATTGATTTTAGAAACCAGCAGAGAGCAGTGACAGAGGCCAGGCTGCCGGGGAGGGCTCAGGACCTGGCAGGAGATGTCCCAGGGGCTGGTGGCAAGAGATGCCCAAGGACTCAAGTTGCTCATCCTGGCTGGACCTTCACCACACTGCCCATTGTCACACTGTCTCCCTGCAGGCAGAGCTGGGATTGAGGAATTGGGCTGCTGTATCAAAAAAAAACCAAAAAAAAAAAGTCCCAAACCATCTTTTCCCTCCATCCATTATTTTTGGAACAGATGCAAACTGACAGAACAGGATGAGAATACAAATCTCTGCTCTGCAACAGCTCCCCAGGCTTGGAGCACATCCCTCCGTGCCTCAGTTTCCCCCCCAGCCAAGCATCACACAGGAACAAATGTGACATCCACCACCCTCTGCCTCCTTTCCTGCTCCAGCCAGGAGACAAATCCATCGTGCCACAGGAATCCACAACGAAACACATCTTCATTTTCCAACCGGCACCAACCCTCGCCCTCCTCCTGCCTGCATCCAGCTCCGTGTTTATGTTCTGCTTCCTGGGAAACAAGAGGCTCGTTACCATGCGGAGGGCGACAGCAGAGCGATTAGTGAAATTTGTTACCCACATGCTCTGAACAAAATTAAATTAAAAGTGCTGCTTTGCTGTCAAGATAAGGGCCAAGCCGGAGAGATAATTTTTCACTCTCAAACACTCAATTACTCGCTGAGGCTGTATCAGATACAATCGGAAAATAAATAAATAAATAGGAAGACCCGCACTGCCTCCAGGAACAGATGTAAAAGCTTTTATCTCCAGCGCAGTCCGGGGAACTTAAAGAGCTTGCGGCCACCGCAGCTCCACCACCACTTTCCCTGCAGACCCTTGTGCTGCCCAGCTCCAGCTTCCAGCAGCTCAGTACCCCTGGCACAGGCAGGAGCATGAGTGCACCCCCCACCTACAGCCACCAGCGACTCAGGGAGCAAAGAGGCAGCTGGAGCAACCCCAGCCCAGCTTCCCTGCACAGCCGGAGTCCAGCAGGGACGGAGAGGGACTCCGAATGGGTTTCATGTGCTGTTGCAGTGCCTCATTGCTCTGCAGGCAAAACAAGCCATCAGGCAAAAGCACCACGTTTGTTTGCTCTCTGGAAAAGCAGCATCCATGACAGAGAGCAGGGAATGGTTGGGAATTAGCAGCATCCCCCACTGCCACACTGCCCTGGGCATCACAGTGTGAGCATGGCTGTGCTGCTGGGGTGCACCCTGGAGGGAGGCACCTTGGTGCTCTGGGGCGTAAAGACAACATTTGTATCGTGAAGGCACCTCATCCCTGAGATGTGGGGATCTGCAGGTCGCATGGGAGCCGGGGTGTCCCCTCTGGGCTGTTCTTTCCTGGCCTCACAAAGAGCAGCACAGCTCCACGTGCCATGAAGCAGCTGGGTGTGCACCACCCAGACTGACTTGTCCGTCTGTCCCCACAGGGAGCAGCTCTGTGTCCCGTCCTGAGGAATCCTAATGACTCTCTGTCCTTTCCTGAGGAATTCTGATGGCTCTGTGTCCCATCCTGAGGAATCCTAAGGGCTCTGTGTCCCCTCTTAAGGAATCCCAACCTGTCTGTGCCGTGGGCTGACCACACAAGGAGGGGATGGACACAGGGCTGTCAGGAAAGGAGCAGCACCCCAAGTACAGACAGACAGCACCAGGCACAGACAGACCCATTCTTCCTTCCTGCCACTGGAAGCAGCCCAAATTGACATGTTTGCTTTATCACCTTTTGTTTCCCACTTGATTCCCAACTGCATCTCCCCCATTCTGAAGGCGAATCAAGCCTAAGGCAGAGCAGGGGGGCAATTCCCTGAGGAGTATGGAAGAGTTGGGGGGGATGCCCTGCCTGCAGCATTCACTCAGCTCCAGCGAGGCCAGAGGCACCAGCAAAGAAAGCAGTATCCAAATTTCATTCTGCACTTCATTTAGTTGCCCATGAAATAATAAGCGCCAGATGCCTCTGGAGATGGGAGAGGATCAAAGCAAAGCTTCCTCATATGTAGCAGACTCCGAATACCTAATATTGCCTTATAAAAGGCCTTGTTTTAAACACCAAATACAGAGGCAGATCAAAGCTCAGCTTCTCATTTCTCTAACAGCCCTCAGAAGGCTCCGCCAGCCAGCCCAGCACACACGCACACGGGGCTGACACCAATCCAAGGTACATAATTGAACTCTGCTAATTTGTCAAACCCATCACCGCGTGCTATGGAAACAGCCAGGTGCCTTGTTCACAGAGACCTCAGCCGAGGAACATCCCAAAGCCATGCCCTCCCTTCCCTGGGGTGCTGGGGAGCTTGAACAACAGCTGTGCATGAAAACAGAGTGGGGTATTTCCCCCCTTCCTCTTTTAACAGGTGATGCCAGGAGGGGTGAAGCGATCCCAGACCCAAGTGTGGGGCAGCAGGCTCAGGGTGGTGCAGCTCGAGCTAAAGCAGATACCAGAGACAGCTTGAGGAGCAGCAGGCAGCTGAGGACAGTCCATGGGACACCCTGGGTGGGTGGACACTGCACAGGGTGCCCTCCAGCACATCTCAACCATCACAAGAACAAAAGCAGCCCTCTGCCTTTGCAGCCCCTGCTCTGCTTTGTGTCTGGGTTTCCAGCAGCTTGGTACCTGATCTCTGCTTGATGGGGGAGCGACACCAGCCCCACACTCTGGGGTTTGTCAGCACTCATGGGGACCTCCTGGCAGGTCCCAGGGGCTCAGATACAGGGGCTCCCAGTAGGTCCCAGAGGCTCAGACAATGACTAGGGTGCAAGGGAGGGCAGAGGGTCTGTGGGTCTCCAAGACAAATGGGCTTGGCAAAGCTCAGCCCCTCGGAGGGTCCCCATATGACACCATCACTTTCCCTGCCTCAGTTTCCCCCAACCCAGGAAGCTGAACAGCATCTGCTGCACATTTCTATGTTACAGAGCAGCTGCTCTGTGGTCTGAGAAAGCACAGGGAGGTGCAGGAGCCTCGCTTGTGCCTTCCCTCCAGCAAGGAGGGGCTCATTATACTCATGGAATCCTTAATGAGACGGGCAGGGAGCCTGATACAGCCTTGGAGTTAAAGTGCTGCTTCTTCCCCCCACATCTTTCACTGTTTGATCTCACCATAAGGCAGGTGCTGCCAGTGACCAGGGGAACTCGGGGCTGCACAGTCAGACCTGGAGCTGAATGTATTTTGCTGGGCACAAGGCAAACCTCACCCCAGAGCAAGAGGGATGGAGCAGGAGTGGGGTTTGTGCACAGGGCTCTGCCTCCTTGGTTTAGGGGGATTTTTGCTACTAATATTTTCCTCTCAAACTCAGAGTAGGATCCAACTGAACACATCCCACCCTGCTCCAGAGACAGGAACTAAGCATCAAAGCTTTGATATCGCCCTGATGGCCAGCGGGGGATGTGGATTCACATCTTTACAACACTGACAGGTTCTCTCTCACAGAGACTTCAGCGCTGGTGGAAGGTGTGATGACCGACAGCCCTGGAGACAAGAGCCATCTGTGCACCACAGGCAGCATGCAAGGAGCTGCCCACATTTCCTGGTACTCCCAGGGGAATGGGAAAGGGGAGAGCCAGCCCCCACAGCAAGCAGAGCCTTGGAGTGCGCAAACCTGTCGCAAACAGGTTGCAAGAAATTCTGATTTCTGGAAATCCTCGAGTCAGTGCTGAGGGTGAGCAGGAAGGAGCAAACCAGCCATCCCTGGCCCCAGCTGAGGGTCCCTCCAGCCTCTGAGCACAGAGTTGTGCACAGCCTGACAGCCTCTCTCAGGACTTGTTTTGCTTGGAAAAGCAGTCCCGATTCCAGCTCCCTTGAGACTGCATGCCACTGGAGCAGAGCTCACACTGATCCATCAAAGAGAAGTGGAGGGTGTGAGCACAGGCAGGGGACTGTGGCGAAGAGAAGGGATGTCTCACTGAAGATTTGGGTATGAACAGAGTACTTCTTGGCATAAGCCAGCAGTGCCTCTCCCAGCTCAAATCCCAGAGATGGGGCTGAGCCCAACAGCAAGGACCAAGATTCCACAGGAAGATCTCTGCTTTATTCCTCACACTCTACTCCCCTATAATTTCTCTGGAGACTTTCCAAAGACACAGTAACATCAGCATAAGGGCATCCCACAGACCTAGAAGCTGGGAATGTGAGTGGTGCAGCGTGCTGGGACCACGAAAGGTGCTGTCTCTTACTTTTCCATGTATTCCTGCCCTGAAAACCAGGTACCAGTGGGTCTGCTGCTCCTGAGCAAGCAGAACAAGCTCTCCCTTGCTCAGTACTGTCCTGTGCAAATGTCTCTCTAACATACCTTGCCAAAGCACTGCAGAACCTGCTGTCCTCCTTCTCCAGGAGACACAGGAGGCCACTAACCAAGCTCAGAGGAAAGCAGACCTGCACACCTCCTAAGTGGAAACTTCCCATCGCATCGTCTGGGATCAATGCCTTGACAGTACAAATAATTAGGCTCAATCCTGCAAAATCTTATCTGAGGAGAGAAACCCCAAGGAATCCCTCTCCTTGGACCTGATAACTATCTGAAGGCACCTGCAACGACACGCAAGCCTGGTGCAATCGATAGGGGAACATCTCTGTAAGAATTAACTGTATCTGACGACACATCCTTCTCTATTAGAGTTACGATCCTGTCCAATTATGGATCTTGGCTGAACTTGTAATTATGAGTTTGGAACTACGACTTCCCACTACGCTACTGCTTTGCTTCCATGAGGGAGAGGAGAGTCAATGAAAGGATAATGGAAAATTCCTTTCAAGGATGCAGCGATGGCCAAATTTATCTAGACAGGAGGGGAAGTACAATGGGGACTTTATGCAAGACAATTCCCTCAGTTAGCCCCCAGTGAACACGAACAAACCAGGTTCTCACAGCATTGCTCAAACACTGAGGCAGATCTAACAGCCAGCCCTGTGCGATGGCGCGAGGCAGCTCTGCCTCCTGTGTTCCCTTCAAACCCAGCCATCAAAGCTGCCCAGGTGAACAACAGCTTATTCACAGGGAAAGAAAGGAATTCTTCCCATTCATCTGTTCCTTTATACTTGCCCTACAAGGAAGCTTAAACCAACAACCAAAAACCAACACAGATGTCAATAAAAATATCTTTGTACCCGGCATCCAGTACGAGCTTTTTTCAAGAGACTGACAGAGCACTTGACCTCAAGGGGAATGGCATCAAGGCAGCCTTGCAAAGATTTATCTGCCTCTCATTAAAACACAGTTTTCCATACCTTCCCTGTGCCCTATCACCCCTCTCCCTGGTGAAAGCTGAAAACCCCCAAACTTCAGTGACTTTTCCAAAGTACCCAAGTGCTGTCACACCCTGCCCAGTATCCCTGAATAAGTCACTGAAAAAGCTGCTCCAGCACTTGGGACATTTGATCCCTGCACCAGCAGTGTTTTGGGACAGTTTCTTTTGTCCCTGTTTGCAACACAACCAATTCCTTCCTTCTGTCACACAGGCGCGAAGATGATCAGAGGGATGGAACGCCTTTCCTATGAGGAAAAGCTCAGAGAGTTGGGATTGCTCAGCCTGGAGAAGGCTTAGGGGTGACCAAACTGCAGCCTTCCAGTACCTGAACAGAGCTGGAGAGGGACTTTGGAGAAGGGCATGGAATGACAGGACAAGGCGGAATGGCTTCAAACTGACAGAGGGCAGGGTTAGGAAGAATATTGGGAAGAAATTCTTGGCTGTGAGGGTGGGCAGGCCCTGGCTCAGGTTGCCCAGAGAGCCTGCGGCTGCCCCATCCCTGGAAGAGTCCAAGGCCAGGTTGGACAGGGCTTGGAGCAACCTGGGATAGTGGAAGGTGTCCCTGCCCATGGCAGGGGGTGGAACGAGGTGAGCCTTAAGGTCCCTTCAAACCCAAACCGTTCTGGGATTCTGATTCTATCATTTTCCCCTGAACGTTTGTACTGCAACAGGTAAGTAAGTCATGAATCCTCTCATCCTGTTCATCAAAAGCTCATTTTAAACACGGAGATGATTTTTTTTGGTTCTAAAACCAAAAAAGGAAAGAAAAAAAACCCCACCCAAACATGTAAAATTGAAGGCCCAGCCTTTGGGCAGGAACAACTGCAGCACACCCCTGTGCATGCGTGAGTTTATTCCCATGTGCAACCACCGAGCTGATCAGAGGTGTTGAGGTGATTTCACATTCAAATAAACGCACTGGAAGCATTTATGGGAATGGCTCATCATGGAAACAAATGGGGCTGTGTGCTGCTGCGGTGGGCACCAGCATCTATCTGGCTGCTGCGCTCTGCCAAGGCCCGGCTTCGTGCACAAAACAAATGGAGGGAGCAGACCCACTGTGCAATTTTTAAATTGCTTCCCAACGGAGTTATTTCCCGACAGTGATTTTTCAAACCCAGTAGCAGCAGCAGCAGCAGCAAAACTCGTCCTCTCCTCCACCAAACAGCTCGGGCTGAGAGTCCCAAACAAAACCGATCCGGCGTGACGTGACCAGAGGAAATGAGGACACTCATTTCAAACTGCAGATGATATTTCAGTTTCTCAGCTTCTCTAACTCACAAAAGAGCCTGAAGGGGCTTGGGTCTACAAATCCCTGCCCCAACCCTCATTTTGAATTTGTTCCTTTTAATTGCCTTTGTGCCAAGAGGAAGGCCGGGAAATTTTCATCCAACGGATGCTTTGCATGGGAAATAAAGGGCAGAAAACAGGAGTCTGGAGCAAGGAATTGCCAAGGTAACCATCCCTGACAGCTGCGCTGGTGCCAGGACGATGACAGACACAATCACTCCCTGCTGGTGCAGCTTTGGGGAAGTGCCAGGGCATGTGGAGGCTAACTGATATTAGAAACCATCAAAGAAACCCAGAACCTCAGCAACAACGCTGGGAAATGGGATTTATGGCTCCTGCATGGTGCTGCAGGACACAAACAGCACATCTTGGGATGTCCTTACTGCCACAGACTGGTGTGGCTGTCCTTTAGACCTGGGCAGTATTGGACACCACCACCCATGGGGACAGTCAAGGCGCTCAACCATTTCCTTTCCTCCGACACCAGTGTGCAGCCACAGCGTCCTTTCGTACCTTTGCTTCGCCTCCGGCTCCGATACTGCTCCGTGTAGAAGGTGAGCTGGGTTTCATCGTCTGCCTCGGAGCCAGAGTTGCCTTTGGCACGTCCAAACCCGATCCCACCTGCAGGCAATAGAGAGGAAAAAATCAGCCCTGGCAGCTGGGATGCTCAGGAGCAGGTGGAGCCAGGAGCTCCTCAGCAGAGCTCAGGATCGGGCCAGCAACCCCCACTCCTTGCTAAGGTTCTTTGCTTGGGGTCACCAGTAGTGAGCAGGAACTTTTACCATTCATGGTTTCATCAAAAATCAAGACCCTACAGTGCCTATAGTGATGTGGATGTAAGAAAACGCTTTCTTACCCTCAGAAATAAAAACACAAATGTATTTCAAGGGACTTACAAAGAAAACTCCCGAGCATGGCAGCTGCTCTTCCCAAGGACACCTACACAGTGAAATGCAGTGAATTTTAGGCATTTGCTTCAAAGCAAACCCAGCAAGGACAAGTGGTACAGGGGGAATACAGCACTTGGGAGGCACCCAGGACCCACCTGAGGGTCTTTGCTGCCCCTCAGCACCCAGTTTGGCCCATCTGCTCCCCCAGCTTGCTGTGACAGCCAGCAGCACAACCCTGCAGCGGTCAGGACCGACAGTAGTAGGGCTGGCCCGTGGCTCACCCGGCCTCCTCCTCTCCGGATACGGTGTGGGATGCAGCAGGAACCCAGCTGGCTTCCTCCCCAGACCCACCAAGGAGCGATGGATGCTTAAAAGGCACCACAGACTCTAATTGGCAGAAGTCCTTCAATCTTTGCAGAGCTTAAAGCAAAGAGGCCTCTGGGGGTTGACAGTGGCCCTTTAAACTGCCATTAAAATATTTTACTGTTTTTAAAAAATCTTTTATTCTAGGCAGAAGCACAATTTCCCCATTTCTTGGCAGAAGAACAGAAAATGAGCGGTGCCTTCTGCCCTCTGAAATCCTTAATCACAGTGATGAGAGGTGGCAGGCAGGAGCCAGAGGGACGCCAGGAGCTCGGCACGTGGCTCCTGCCCTGGCCATGCCCTGAGCTGGCAGAGCAGTGCCCTCCAGGGCAGTCTCAGCAGCGGGGCAGGAAGAGGCCCTGCCGGCTCCTTTGCTCCTGGAAGCAGCAGGAAGGGTCAGTGCTTGCACACAGCAGCATTCAGTGCTTGGACAGCAGGGCCGGAGGGTTTAAAGACCCCAAACCATAACCCACCATCAGCCCCTCCTCAGTCACAAACACCACAAAAAACATCCAGTGCCATGATGCACCCACACCAAGGGGTTTGAAAGGCACAGCAGAGTGGTAAGGCCAGTAAGGCTTATTCGCAAGAGTGAGGAAAATCTTAATTAACCTGGGCTTCTAAGGCAGGCCCTTGGGCAACCAGCCAGGGCTGCAGCCCTGCTGCACATCCCCTTCTCACTGAGCAGGGGCTGCCGCAGTGGCCGGGGCTGGGGGACAGACACCAGCTGTGGGAGGGTCCCCCCACTCCTGAGAGCCCAGCACAGCCCTCGCCCCTGCCCGGCAGAGGGACCTGGACGCTGCCTGTGCAGGTAGGACATGGCACGTCCCTCTGTCACCTTCCCACGCACCAGAGCTGGCCGCTTTTGCACAGGCAGATGGCTGGGGTGGACAGAGGCAGCGATGTGGCGCTCTCTGTGCTGTCAGAGCCCACTGAGGTGACCAGGCAGCTGGCACAGGCAGCAGCTGCTCCGCCAGCCACCGGCCCAGCCCCCTCCGGCCGCTCCGCGTTTGTGTGCCGGCTGCGTCTCCGTGATGGATGGAGCTGACATGTTAAATTACTCAGGCTGGATGTCTTCAGAGAGCTGGTGACAGCGATATTGCATTTTCTGATTACCCAGCACTGAGCAGGATGTATAAATACAGGAGTTGTGAGACCCAGCGCAGGTCCCCCGCCCGCAGCGGAAACGTCTCCTCTGACCCAACATGCAGTGCCAGAGGTTGGCCGGGAAACACCAGCCTGGGGCACACACACAGCTGCCAGGGATGTGCTTTTATACCTTCGTGCCATCCAGGATGCTGGAGCACATCTTGGTGGTGGTGCTGAGGATCTTAGGGCCCAGCTGAAGCAACCTGGAGGACGCAGGGACACTAATCCTCAAGTAATCCTGCCATGAACCTGATCTCATGTTTAACTGGCCCCAAAATCTGATCAAATCAGCCCAGTGAGACATTTACAAGTGGGGAGACGCCTCCTCTTCCGGATCCATAACCAGTCTTGGTCACAGGCTGCTCACCAGGGCATGGGGCTGACGATAATCACGATGGGGCCAAGGACACTCACGGCAGAGAGCACCCATGTGCAATTACTGATGAACAAGGACAGCACCCAGATAAAGCCAAGCAGTCCTGCCTGGTCAGCATTCCCTCTTCTCCAGAAACAGGGAGAAAACCACCAAGTATCAGAAAACAAAAAGATCCTAATCACTGCAATCGGTTACAAATTGGAATAAGATGCTTAAAAGGCAGAGAACAGGGGAACAGCAGCCTCTCAGAGCTGGGTACCTGTAATGCACTGGCAACTCTCTCCAGCAGCTCCCACGGGGACGTACACCCTCTTTACACCCAGTTTACTCCTGCTTTTGAGACTGGAGAAAAACAGAGCTCCTCTTCCTCACCCCCCATCTTCTGCCCAGCTCGTTCGCCAGGCAGTGGGGCAGGAGGCAGGCAGGGAAGGGGAGCTCAAGGAAGATGCTCTTGTTTCTAATCCTGTTTGCAGATTTACAAGCTCGTTAATCCCTTCAAATAGATCTCAGCTCAGCCAGGCGCCAGGGTAGGGCGCTTGTTCCGAGTGCAGCATTAATTTAGTGGGGAGCAAGGCGGGGTGCCAAGGCAAACACCTCGTTATTGTGCAATTAAAGATGGTCCCGCTAATGCTGAGTGGGGATAAAGAAATAAAATTCAGGAATCAGATTTATCCCCAAAGACTTTTTGTCAGCTGAAGCCATGTGTATGTTTTTAAAAGTGAGGTTTTTGTCATTACAGAGGAAATAAAAAGCAAACATGACATTTTTAATCCTTTCCCCGAAGCCAGAAGGTCACAGAATATCTCAAGGAAAGAACTATAGATGTAAAAGGAATCAAAACAGAGTTAAAATAAAGAAATAAGTGACAGCAGCTATTTGGATAACTCCTATCTGAGGCCAAGCTGACCTCAGACACTTAATCCCTCCAAGTTGGATGTTATAATAGAAGTGGCAGCTTGGTTTTGTCCCCAGCAGTGCCACCTTGGGTGACATCTTTGTGCATCCCTCTGCCCTGCAGCCACTATCAATGGAAAAAGGATTTTCTGCATCTTTTTCCTCCAGAAAAAGGCAAACACCTGTACATATCACAGAATTCAAGACCCACCATTTCCCTCATCGACCATGTTGGGTTCACCCTACTCCATGCTCACTCACCCCAGGCAATGCTGCCTGCTGGGTGTTCAGCAAGCCCCTCTGCTCCCAGGCTTCCCAGTAAAAACTGGATGAGGAATGCCCTCCCCAGCACAGCAGCGAGGTCCATGCACTAAGAGCTGGCAGGGCAATGCAATTAGCTAAGTGGAAATTTTCAGTTTAATTAATTTAACCCCAAGAAGAGCACCAGACAACTGAAAAAAAACCAACCCAAATGTGGTCAGAGAAAGGTAAATTAGATGCAGATTTAAGGAGGAAGAAAAACAATACACAAACATTTTCTTCTGAAACTTACCCAGTCAACCTCCCCCTCCCCAAAAAAAACCAAGCCAACAACAAACAAACAGAATAAAGATAAAATGCCCTTTAAAACTAAGTGCCTTGTGGCAGGGGTATGTTCACACATACTGGCTTCACCTGAGGAAAACTCTTCCTCCTCAGTGATCTCCCTTTTCCTTCTGTCTCTACCCAGAACACCCCACCAGTGCAGGCGGTGCCACAACCAGGTGACAGCTCCACTGTGAAAAACTGGGACCATGCTGATCCCAGACAGCAGCCCTTGCACAGCCTGAAGGGTTTTATTTCACCAAGGACCAACTCAAAGAGCTGGACGTGATGTTTTGACTTGGGTGCAGTGAAAGGTCCCAGGTGAACCCCAGAAAAGCCTCACCAGCAAAATGCTCCACAGGTACCACAGGACAGTCAGACAGGGCAAGGTGGAAGCAGAGGTGTCCTGGCAAAAGCAGGGACCGTGGATGAGCCCAGCTGAGCCTCAGCTCTCCTCCCTCAGGGAGATTTGGGTAACTCAGGGCACAGCCAAGACCTCCAAACCACGGGAACTGCAGCCCCAGTAAGCAGCACAGCCCGATGAACAGCACATCCTGTCTCAGGGGAAGGACCATTATGGGTTATTTCTTCCCAAATCCAGAGTGTTTTTAAAGCCCTGCCCCAGGAGAGGGCACCAGACCCCCTCTCTGCGCACACCGGCCACCCCCGAGGCCACCTCCCAGCCCCAGGGCTGGGCACACAGGATGGTCCATCAGCCAAAGCCACACCCTCAGTCCCTGCTCCGCTGCCTCTCCCCGGGGCACCGCTGCCCGGTTCTGGGGAAGCCAGTTTGGGATGCTCCGGGGCTGCATTTCAGGATCAATAAACACTCTGGAATGCAGCATCCTTCCCTCCGGTGCTGCCAGCCCCCAGCAGAGACCTCTTCCTTCCAGCCCACCCCTCCCACACTCGGCTCTCTCCATCCTCGCTCTCCCTCAATTATTTATAAGCTCTGAATGTGCTTCACTCCATAGAAGTGCTTAGGGAGAAAGGTTGTATGAAAGAGGCATTAGACGAAATAAAGTTATATGGCACAGTAAATAGAGAGGGTGCTGTGGTTTGGTGGGTTTTTTTAAAGTCAATCTACTTGGGAGAACAGCACCTTTCCCAGCGCTGCTGGAAACACTCAGGGCAGAATCAGATTTAATGAGGAGCAATGGGCAGCAGCTTAAGCACACTCAGAGCAGGGAAGCGAAGCAAGGCAAAGTTTATCCCAGATTTGTTTCCCTTGGACTGGGGGTTGGGTTGTTCTCTGGCTTGGATGGTTTATCCCACCCTTCTGAAGGAGTAGCACTCGGAAACCCTTTCAGAGCCTTTCCGAAGAGGAGGAAATCCTTCTGCTGTGTGCAGTTCCTGCAGGGACAGCACTCCAGCTGTAGGGCTTTGATGAGGTTAAACATTAATTAAATCAAACCACAAGAAAATAATTACACACATGCATCCATCAGGCTGACTTGTCACTACCCAGAAACAAAGTTGGATGCAAACTCCATCAGCGGAACTGTCACGCGGCCGTTAGGAGGAAATGAATGTATCCCAAATGGACAATTTCATTTAGGGGGAGGAAAAAAAAGTCTTGTGGATTGCAATGGATTAATGAGGCAAAGAGTTTATGTTTGCAATTGGATGGAAAATGTAAACATCCTGAGTTGTGGTATCATTCTTTACCCTGGAGGGCTGTTCGCACTCCAGCCACTCGCCTGCCAGCGGCACAGGTAACCACAGGCTGTGAAAACAAAACCTCTGGCACAGGAGAGGCCAGGGAATGGGCAGGGAAAGGCATGGATCAGCTCAGCAGCAGCGCCCAGCCACCACCTCTACAAGCAAAAAAGACAAATTAAGAGGAAAAGAGGATGGGTGGGATGGGGCTGTGGGGAGCGAGGTCTCCACTGGAGATGTTGGGACTGCCTGGCTTTTTGGGGATTTCTGACCACTGAGAGCTTGAAATCTCTTTTTTAGGGTGTGCTGGTGAGGGATGCCTGTGGCTGGGGACACTGAGAGTCAGAGTCCCCCTCCTGAAGCCCTCAGGGTACATTCTACCTCGGGCTCCTCATTGCTCACTGGGTACAAAGCAATCTCATGTTCTCGTACTGAGGAAACCAGTGGGGAGAGATGGAGAGAGACCAAGGGTGCTCTTGTCCTGATATTCACTGACTGTTCCCGTGGTCACTAACATGCAGAGGAATCCTGGGGAGGTGGGAAATGGGGTGGGGGTGTCTCCAGAGACTGGGGACAGGCTGGGCTGGCTCGGGGCCATGCTGTGCTCCCACACAGCCAGAGGCTCTGCCTGCAGCTGGGCACTGTGTCTCCTCCGAAGCTCAGCTGCAAGGATTAACTGACTTGTTCCATTAGTGACCAAAAAGCCTCTTACCTTCAGGCAGTTCAAAAATGAAATAAAAACAAGCCCAAAAAAAATTAGGCTGGAGCAGGGAATCAGGGAAACTTTCCCTGACAGTCCCCATGGACCCCAGAGCACCCACACCCACACTAAAATCCAGAGACATATATTTGAATAACTACTAGAAAACAAACCAAATAATTTAAACCAGTTAAAGAGTCAGAACATTTCCTTCACACTGAGTAAATAATTTATGGGCAGAGCTATAATAAAAAAAAGTCCTCTCCAGGCCTGTATCACAGGAAAATGTATCAGGAATAAAAGATCACATTTCAGACTCATAAATAAATGAAAAACAAAACCCAACAGTAAACAGAAAGAAAAGCATTTCCTTCCCAGCTCCCAGAGCTGACACAAAGACCCTCAGTGCACTGGGCAGATCATGGCCAAGGGACCTTCATCCCCATCATCCCTGAAGGGATCTGATGTCTCCGCCTCCTCCACAGATGGAAATCTGGACCCAAACCCTTGGCACAGCCTTTAGTGTGGTACAGCCTTTAGATCCATGAATGCTGCTCCCACCCTCTGTGTAGCTCCTAAAGCCCCTAAGCACTGGGAAAGCGGAAAGAAGAGAGGTTCCAGTGATGTGAGTTACAGCCAAAACGAATTTCACCCCTTCATGAAATGAAAACTTGACACGAAACTGTGATTCACTCCCACCTCAGCTAGCTGGGGCAGCTGACAGGGACTCTGGGCTTGCAGCAGAATCCCTTGGAGTGGACGCGATGTGACACAACTCACGGGCACCTCCACCAGACCACCCAGAGGATGCTGCATGGGGTTTGTCCCTCTCTCACCCCACCACAGAGGAGCTCTGGTGTCCCCACGCCCAGCAGCGAGGGTGAGGAGGCTCCCACCTTCCTCCCCAGCCAAGCTCCTCTGGCCATGGCCACCTACCTCGGGGCCGGCTGCGGCGTTTCCGTCTGCCCACGGAGGTGCTGCGCAGCGCGGGCTGCAGCTGCCCGATCTCGATGGGCGTGTTGGTGCGGAAGCTCTCCTTGAACTTCTGCATCAGGGACTCCACCGTCTCCTGCGTCACCTCGGGAGCTGCAACACCAGCAGAGGGGCTGTGGTTAGAAAAGAGCTGGGCCACCGTGTCCCTGCTGCCCATAAAATCCTTTCCTTGTGTAAGCCGGAGTCGAGTCCTGGGGCAGGAGCTCTGCTAACACCCTCCGGGGTCACCCAGGGACCCATCCAGCACTTTTCTGATCGTACCAAAGCCACAGAAACTAGAAAATTACGAGTTTACAGAAATTGCCTTTTCTACCCTGCTTTCCAGCATTTTGGATTATTCCTTGCCTCTCCCCCATGTGCTCCTGAAAGGATCATGTCCTTACCCAAGTTACAGCCTGAAAGGTTCAAATCATACAACAGGGCACCGAGCTGGCTTTGGGTCGGGTTTAACTCTACACCAGAAGCTCAGAATTGAACCCAAACCTTGGCAGTCTTTTAGGGCAGCAGGAACTCCCCAACAGGTGAGTTTGGGCTTATGGAAGGATGGGAAGGCTGGGGTGGGAGTCAGGCAAAGTGCAGCTGGCCCAGGAATGCTCTGAGCAGCAGCAGGATTCCTTGGGGTCTCCCAGAGGCTGCACTCACATGCTTGGATGCAGCACCTGAGGTCAGGAAACAACTTCCTGCAATGCCCCACGGCATGTGCCACATCTTGCTGATATTTAAGCAACTCCTCTCCTTGCTCTCACACACCCTCAATTCTGTAACGCCACAAAATTCCCCCAGAACTTCCGATGAAGCTCCCTACCCACCTGCACAAGGGGCAGTACCAGGAAACCATGAAACCACCCACAAAAAGCAAAGATGAGATTTGGGATCAAAAGGCCCGTCCTGCAGGACATGGAGGTCTCCCAGGTGCAACACTGGTTCGGCCTCTGTCAGCTCCTTAAATAAACCCATTAGCAGAACATAACCTCTGTCCTATGTCCATTTCCGGAGTCACAAAGTCTCCTCAAGGAGCTACAGAAGCTCTCCCTGCCTGCAGCATGGCTGTGTGGAGATGGCAGGGATCCCAGGTCCTACAGCCACCCCATACCCACTTGCAGAAGGGATAAGTGAGCACCCTGGAGCTCCCAGGCTGCCAGGAACTACGGGCTGGTATAGCACCCCACAGCTCCTGGATCCAGAGACATCAGACGTGCACAATGCTCCTCAGGCACCCAGCAAGCTCAGGGTACAGAACTGCTCTGCACCACAGACACCAATTCCCTTCCCAGTGTGGTGCAGGGAATTTAGAGTTCAGCTGGAACAGAAGCTGGCCGTGCAGGATGAGGATTTGCAATTCTAGGCAAGGATTTCACCTAAACACGGAGTCTGCAGCAGACTGCCCAACATCCAGCCGTGCTGCAGGCAGCAGAGAGCCCTCAGCACCCAGTGCCACACCAGGCCATGGAGCAGGTCCCCTCCCTTCTCCCTAAATCCCACAGGTGATGAGGTGATGTCCTCAGCCTCCCCAGGGTGCTTTCCTACCCCTCTGGGCTCCAGAGATGGATCTGAAATCTGCCGGGGCCATTGGGAGAGGGAGAACCAGAGAGCAGATCAGGAGGGCTCAGGAAAGGATCCCACAACCCAGCACTGCCGTACTGCGAGACAGAGGGAGAGCATCCATCCATCCAGCCACACCAGGCAACAGAGAAACAAGGGTCAAACCCACTGCCTGAGCTCAGCACCAACAGTGGGAACCATTTCAGGAAAGCTCCAGAAAGGGAGGGAGCTAAGGGACCAGCTGTGTTACGCCTTTGAATTTTCCAGTACCAGGCTCCCCCTGGAACCACAGATCAAAGACAGAGCTCTCCAAAGCCCCCGACGTTTACAGCAGGTGCAGCTGAATCCTGCAGTGTCAGATGCCCCAGCAGGCAGCATCATGTGAAGAAAAAATATATCCAGAGCAGGGAAAGGTCTCCAAAGAGCATCCAGTCCCATCCCCACAGCACACATCCCACCCGAGGTGCCAGGGAAGGATGCTGTGGCAGCACCGGGGTGGCTCAGCCTCCTGCTGCCGTGTTCGCAGGGGGAAGCCCAACCCCGCAGCTCCCTCGCCCGGGAGCACGTGTGGCAGGGCCTCCCCTGAACAGATGGAGAGTTATCCAGACCTCGGGGCTGTGTGATACAGGACTCGTGGAGGTGGAGCAGGGAGCTCTGGAGTGGCTCGCATGGCTGAGGCTTATTTACCGAAAGGAGGCCAGGAGGAGAACACAGAGGGAGGAGGAGGAGGAGGAGGAGGAGGAGGAGGGGACCATGCCTGCAGCGAGCAGCGAGGTCACAGCAGGCTCATGGCCCCTGCTTGGCTGATGGGACCGTGGTGATTGTACCCATCTGGCCACCACGCTGGCACAGCCATCCCCAGGGAAGCTAAAAACGCCTGTCAGTGGAGCAAGTGCCAAGAGGGGGGCAGTGGGGAGGAAGGGGGGTCCCTTGGCCACAGGCTGTTTGGGATGATGCTGCAAATACTGCAGGAATTGGGAGCAAGGAGCTGGTGCATCTCACTGCTCTGCACAGCTCAGGTGTGCCAACACATCGTTGGCTTCTCTGTGCCCCTGAGCTCAGGGGTTTGGAGAAAGGAAATGGGAAAGGGAAGCAGGAGGGATGAGAGAAAAGTAAAGCAGGGGGAAAAAAGAAAAAAAAAAAGGGAAGGGAAGGGAAGGGAAGGGAAGGGAAGGGAAGGGAAGGGGAAGGAAAAAAAAAGA
>NW_008239284.1:2735314-2756944 GCF_000691975.1 Corvus brachyrhynchos
AGGGAAGGGAAGGGAAGGGAAGGGAAGGGAAGGGAAGGGAAGGGAAGGGAAGGGAAGGGAAGGGAAGGGGAAAGAAAAAAAAAGAGAAAGCGGGGAAAATGAGAAATGAGAAAAGACCCTTGTTGACATGATCTCAGCAGGCAGAGTTTGGCATGGGTGGACAGCACAGAGAAAACCCTCAGTGACAAATGAAAGACAGCAGAGCTTCAACTGTGTGAGCATGAGGGGTGAAGGATGAAGAGAGAGCCCTTCATGCACTGCCAGCAGTGCCAAAAGGGAGAGAGAAGAGACCACTGCACCATAACAGAATGAGACAGCACTTGCTGGGCTGTTCAGCGCATCCACGAGAGACAGTCCACTGCAAACAAAACTGCCATCTGGGCCTTCCCACAGCAGCCCTCGGAGGTTTTAAGTGGTCAGAAAAGGATGAGAAGAAGCACTACTGTGGGGTAGACAGTGGCCTTAATAACTTGCTTTAACTACAGGCCAGCCGTGAATCGGTCAGGCGGTCAGATTAGATGATCCTTGTAGATCACGTCCAACTGAACTATTCTAATCTACACACCCCTGCAAGCCCCCGTGGGCTGCCTGTGTCACACACGGGCTCAGCCAGCTGCTCCTGGCACCTCCACAGCACCCACACACTGCTCCCCTCCCCGGCACGACACAGCCACATCAGCAGTGCCCAGGCACCAGCTCCTCCCAGCGCTGGTCGAACGTGACACATCTCAGAGGCGACAGGACTGTCCTCCCTTCGAGCAGAGCTTGCCAAACGCCTTCTCTCCCCTCCTCGGTTTCCAGGATAAATCCCCCCGGGCTACTGAGCTCACATCTTCGTCACCGAGCTGAGAGATTCTCCAGCCTGGCAGAGGTGGTGAGATCCACCCCGAGATTTGGCACAACACTACCATCTCCATCTCCCCCCGTTCCACAGTCAAGCCTTCAGCAGCACAACCACGCCAGGAGCAGGCTGGAGCAGGGGAATCACGAGGCTCTCCGGCCTCCACAAAGTCAGCTTCCCTCTCCAGCAGCTCTTTGAGGACACAGCTGAAGGTCACCCTACCTTTGCAAAGCACAGCACACATTCCTGACGAACACCTCCCTCCTGTCCACCCCCATATTCTATTTGAAAAGCCATTTGCTCTCCTTATGGCTCCCCTATTCATGTGTGCATCTCCCACAAAACAATTCCTACCCCGAGCCGTTCTCTCCTCCTTCCTTTCTGCTGGCACAAATTGCAGTGGGAAAATATGTTGTTTGGCTTAAAAATTACAACAACAACAACAACAAAAAAAGTAGTCATCAACTGAACAATATGAGCAATGTTTGGGTAAAAATACATTGCAATGGCGATGGGAAGCAGCAGCATTCTTTCCAGCCTTTGCAGGGCTCCCAGCACAGCCAGGTGAGCTGCAGCCTCCCAGACACACAGGATGGGTGCGGGGGGCTGTTCTGGGGAGATGCCACAACAAGGATCTCCCCATCCCCAGAGGGATTCCCCATATCAGAGTCCCAGACCTGGATCAGTGCAACCACCCACAAATCCTCTTTGAGAGATGAATTATTTGTGAGCCCCCACCAGTTGCCCTTGGATGTTGTCTCCAAGACATTCTCAAGGCACTACAAAACCCCTTTGACTATGCAACCCGTTCCCAGCCAGCAAAGTCAGGCAGTGATGGAAATACCCCACAGCTCTTGGAAAAAAGCTCTCAGCTTTGCTGAGGTGTTTTAGTCTTCAGACATGGCCTTGAGGACCCCGGTGGAGCAGCTTCTCCCCAAACCAGGCTCAAACCCGGTGCTGCCATTGGGTGGTGGGAGAGCTGAGTAGTCCTACAGCTTGGGGTTTGCATCTTATTAAAACAGAATGGTGACGTTTAAGGTCTGCAAAGGTGCCAGCTTCCTGAGCCTCGAAGTCTTTGGCTTAAAGGTTCTTTTCCTGGAGCCACAACCATCCCTGCTCTCTTCACACAACACTTGCACTCCTGCAGCTGCAGGAAGACAACTGGCAAGGCAACAGCAGCTTCTATCAGAGCTTCCCATGTGAGGGATGGACTAAAACATATTTCTATAAAATACAGCTTTTTAAGTATCTGGCTTTCCCATCCTTCTCTCTGATTTCTGGCTGTCAGAAGGCAAGTTATCGATCCCTCAGTATTAACAGTGGCCACAACGCTCCCAGAGTTTTAGGGAGAGGAATAACTCCACAGCATCTCAAGAGCTGCTCGACTGAGCTTTCTGCAACAAGACAAACTCAATCAAGGATTAAATGGGAAAAGTTTGGGTGCAATTAGAAGTCAGGGTCAGGGGAGTTTTTACCTCCTGACCTGCATGGCCATGAGTAGGATGCAGCCCCCTCACCTCAGACACTGGCTCTTCTCAAAGATTCTCCTGCCCTTTCACTGACTTCTTCCAGTATCTTTCAAATAATCTGCTTTTTCTAGGTACAGGCCAGGGGACTCTCCTGGGAACCCCTGACATGGGCTCTAAAGGTCTAATACATCATCACGTCCCCAGCACGCCAGGGGAACACCAGGCACGTGCAACACAGTTTAATAACGCTATAATTGTTTCCTCCAAATCAACCCCCTGATATTCAGCAAGCTCATTTTGATGTTTCTAGATCAATATTTCAGAAATTTCTGTTCTACAAAGTATTTCAAGAAATTGACTTTCCGATCCTGTTTGGAACGAGCATACATTTCACAATACTGGAAGTTTTCCACATGGTGGAAACCCTGATTTCTCACCAGCTCTAAATAATGGGTGTTTGTTGCTTTTTGAAGCATGAAATAACTAAGGGTGTTTGTTCTGAGACTGGGATGTGGACTGATTTTACAGTGCCACCCTGAAGGTACCGAGCTCCACAAAGCACAGAGCTTTAGCAGCATAAAATTAGGTAATTACACTGATGCTGATGTGATGACAGTGGGAGAGATTTGTACAACAGCTTCGCAGGTACTCAGAGGAAAACACAACTGGAGAGCGACATCCTGCCACAGAGCACAGGGAGTATGGCAAAGGCAGGAGGAACACTGGGAACTTCACTTCTCCGTGTGTTTCTCCAGCCACCAAACCTCTCTGGAGCAGGACAGCCTGTCCCCCTTTGGTCCCCTGACCTCCAGCAGTCCATGGCAAATGCCACGTGCAGCCACTGTGTCCAAGAAACACGGGAAAGCTGCTGGTTGCATTACACAACCAACTCAGGACATATATATATATCTCTTTTATTTAAATACATATATACATATATATATATATCTCCATAGATATGCTTTTATTTAAATGTGTATCTCTCTCTATATACGGATATATATAAAAACATCAAAAGGAAGCGCAGATTACCACACATAACAACACGCTGGGGGGCGAAGCACTTCCTGCAATGCCTCCATATCCAAACCATACTTGGATGGACCCCTCAGGGAAATGCCACCCATGGCACTGTGTGCTCTGTCACAGCTGGCCCCCAGCCCTGCCCTGCCACCACAGCACGAGGGAGGACCAATCCATCTCCAAAAAGCCCTTTACAAAGTGGGGTTCTCACACACAGCAACAGAGGGAGAGAGGAGCCCAGGCACATTTTGAAAACAGCCTTGTATTCCATGTCGGCTTTTTTCCTTTTTCTCTCTCCTGGCTCTTTTTGTTGAGTTTTAAAATAGAGTCTGTATACATTTTTTTAGCACAGCTATTAATACATAGCTATTAATACACTGCTATTAATACATTAATAGATTATTATATACATTAATAAATCTCTCACTGTAAAAATAGATCTTTGTACGCAAAAGTCTGATTTCAATTGCAAATTGGAGGGGGAGGGAAGCAGAAGAAGAGATAAAGTTTTATTCAAGATGTCTCCTTTGAAGGAAACTGAACAAATGTACTTTCCTCCTTCATATATTCATGAGATGACTGCTTCCCTACCCCGTTCTCCGCCACCCTCAGCTCCGGGCTCGGAGCCAGCACAGCCCTTATCTGGTACGAGGCAGGGAAAAAAAAGTCCTGATAGGATCAGAAGTTTTCAGTAGTTTAACAAATCGGGGAAAAAGTCTCCATTGGGTTCTAATAAAGCTTTAGGAGCGTGACGGGAAAGGGGATGCCGGGAAAGGATGGTGCGCAGTGGGAGGGGGATGGAGAGCAGCATCCTGCAGTGGGGACAGGGATTCCAGGGCACCCCAAAACCCTTCTGGACACGCACCCACTCTTTGCTTTTCTCCTTTATTGCCAAGCTTTGCCATTCCCCCCACCTGCAGAGAGCAGGAGAGAACATCTGCAGCTCCCATCCTCACTGCAGCTGGGTGAGCAGGAACTGGCAGGACCCCATCCCACTGGAAAGGGACGGGCAGAGCCCACGGCAGCACCCACCCAGCACCAGCTGCCCTGATCCTCCTTCATCCTCCCTCCAGTCACGGCGCTCAGTCGCTTCCCAGCTAATTGCCTCCACTCATGTGTGCAAACTCACCGATTACCGGAAAATGTCATGGAATGTTAATTTCATTCGGAATGTGCTCCCATTTTTTTATGATGGGAAATGAATAAGCATTGTATTAATAGCATAGTTTCCAACTCCAACCGCAGTCGCGGCCCTGCGGATGGAGGCTGCGCGTTACTCGTCACCCTGCGCCTTCCCTGCCTCTTCACCTTCCTCCCTTCCCTCCCCACCCCACCACTCCCCCCACTTCTCCTGTTGGTAATTAAGATAATGCAATGTAATTATAAACATATTAGGAAAGATCAAACGCTGAAGAGCCGCAGCCCAACAGTCCCGCCTCCACCTCACAGCTCTGCCTGGAGAGCACCTCCCAAAAGCTGATGGGTCCCTGCTCTCCTGGGGCTGCTCCAGCTGGGTTTGACCTTCCCAAGAGCTGTTTCTGTCCAGGAAACCCTCAGCTCCTCCACGGGGCAAAGACTTTCTAGCACACCCCTCCCCTAACATGTACAGGGCATTTATTTTTTTATCCCATTTCTCCTGCAAGGAAAAACCTTTGGCCGTGGGGTGCTGCCCTATCTCCCCCTGCCCCAGCACTGAGGAGGTCCAGTCCAATGGAGACTCCATTTCCCATTTTCTCGGCTCTAATAAAACCCTTAACTCAGGTTTTTTATGAGATATCATAACTTTCTTGCCTAAACAGCGAGCAGAGAGGATGAGGCAAGATGGGCAGACCCTCGGTATCAGCTAATGCTCCTCAAGTTATCAAATAATTGAAAAGTTAAATAAGAACACTCTGGAGAAAGCTTCTCGATTTGGTGCTAATGGGCACACGGAACAGTCTGGGCTAATGTTGCATGGAGGAGAGACACAGGCTCGAGAGCACAGCGCTGACCTCCAGCTCCCTCTCTCCCCCACACAGCTCCTGCAGCTCCTCAGAGCCAGAGGAGACGCTGCCCCACGGAGCCAGCTGGGGCAGGGACACACCGAGGGCAGGAAAGTCCCATCCCCACATGGCTGAGGAGCCGCTGCTGGGGGATGAGCCTGGATGCAGCAGCACTTTGGCGTGTGTCAAGTGAGTGTGAGCCCAAAGGATGGGCATGGGCAGGACAGGGCTCCAGAACAGCCACTATGGGTGGGAAATGTGGCACAGTGGCCCCTCTCCAGTCTCCACCACTACCCAACCCCCCGCTCAGCAGCATGAACTCAGCAGCAGAATGAACTTTTTAGTTAGAAAATACATTTCCTTTGCCCAGTGGACAAGGTGACATTTTTCACAGTACTGACAATGCCGTGCCACCTGCCAGGATGAACGAGGGAGAGATGCCAACCCAGAGGAGAAGGACAAACTACCAAAATCTGAAGCTGGCCAGGAGCTTCAGCTCCAAAAGCAGCAGCAAAAGGACCAATGACCTCCCACACTAGGCAGCACATGGGTGGAGGCAGCAGGCAGGGGAAAATGAGCTGAGAGCTGGTTTGCTGGCTCAGGAGAAGACCTGGAGTAATAGGAACACCTAGAAAGCCCAGGATATCAAAACCAAACCATTCCAAGCCACACAGGTAAAGAAGTGAGGCTGAGCACTGCCACACTCACAGGACCCAGTGGGAGAGTCGCAGCAAATGCTGTAACTCAGCCATCAGAAAGGATTGATTTGAAGCACCTTGTTAATAAGTTTCCTCTCCCACTGGTCCTTCAGGGAGGTCAGTGCCTAATGATAAATGGGGCTGGAAGGTGCCTGCAGACCCAGTATCAGCACAGGTGCCCAGCCTCAATCCATCTTCCTTAGGAGCCAGCTGACAAAACCGTCTTGGTGGTGTAGCCAGGTAAAACACAACCGATGGGAAGAGGACACACAAACAGAGTGAAGACTTGGTGTTGCAGCTGCCCTCCCTGATCCCTTCCCCATAAAACCCACAAGTCTGGGATGGAATGATGGGGGAAAATCTCCACATGCCGACTGGTGGAGCCACAATGCCACGAGGAGCCAAGGAGAAGAAGGGCTGAGTATCGTGGTCTGAGACAAACCCATCACTTGCTCAGGTGACAGGATCCAGAGCAGCCTCAGCTCTGAGCTGTGCATCCCAAGGGCTGAGTCCTAACCAACCTCTATACACTTCTAGTAGAAATGGGGAACACTGTGAGATTGTTCTCCTTCATCCCACATCCTCTTCTGATCAGCCTGACTTCAGAAACCAGTGGCAGGTTTTCACTCCATGCCGATACCATGGAAGCACCACCCCTGGAAGTGTTCAAAATCAGGTTGGACAGGGCCACGAGCAACCTGGTCTAGTGGAAGATGTCCCTGCCCACGGCAAGGGTTTGAACCAGATGGTCTTTAAGGTTCCTTTCAACCCAAACCATTCATTCCAGGATTCAGTGACAGCCTTGGCCCGAGCTGAAGCTCTCCCAGGTCCTCTGTACTGCACACAAGGTGGTTGCAAAATACAACCCAGAGGAGAAACTCAGGAGAGGCAAGGACACCTGAGATCCCCCAAGGCAAGTAAACAGCCATCATATTATTTTTTTAGACTTTCCATCAGGCAAAAAAAAAAAAAAGATAAAAAAAGTCATCTTGAAGCTAATCCTGGTCAACAACTGTCCCACAGCCCAGCTACGCCTTTAAATAATGTAGTGCTTTATCAAACATTCATAGTGATGCACAAAGGGATGAACAATGCGCGCCTGGCATTTATATAAATATACTTCCTGATGGCTTATTTTCCTTGGACAGCCAACACTTCACAGCTTATCTTCTGTGAGCTTGTGATTTCATCTGGATGGAAAACACTTTGGACACCTGGGGAATCAGGACTACCACACATGAAACTGCCACGACATCCACACCGGGCACCTGCAGCCCCACCAAACTCCACAAAACTCCTCGCTCAAGAGCTGCTGCTGACTTGAGGAGCTAGAAGTCACCCAGCTGTGGCTGGAAGAGGGGGCAAGCAAGGGTATTTCTTCAACATGGGATGTTGTGGAGTGTCAGGATGAGACCAGCACACGCCTTGCAAAGCAGCAGGACTTCACAAATCCAGCATCCTGTCAGGATGCTTCAGGATGGCATAAGAAACCACCCTGTTTCTGTTCCAGTCCCCATGGCACCACTCAAAGCTGCTTTTCCAACTGTTTCTTCCCTCCTCTGTCTCATGAAATTAATGAGTGGGCTGTAGCAAAGAGAGGGGAGAAAAACAATAAAACACATCAGGAGCCCACCCCACCAGCCTGTTCTCCACAGCAACAGTTGCCGAGAGCCAGAAGAGCCCTGGCTGACCCTAGGTGTTTAAACCTTAATTAGTCATTAAGCATGGGCCACAAACCCATGAGCCAGGGGGCTGCAGGACCAGAGGAAGGCCCCAGACCCCAGAAGCTTCCCTGACCCTTCTGAGACACTCTTAGAGGCAGAAGTATGTTGGATATGGCTCTTGCGGGAGAGATGACCTGAGCATGCTCCCACACATCCGTGATGCTGCTTTGATGCACTTTCTTGGGGGTGTAAGGGAGGGGGACCATGTCCCACAGCACCACTGTTCCCTCCCCCACACTGGGGAGGACAACCCAGATCTGGGTTGGAGGTATCCAGTTCAATGGGATGATCAAAACAAACCTAAAACTCCAGCCTGGCGCCTCTCCACTGAGATCTCCAACGGCAGTTACTATATTAATATATTAATTACGACTGTGTTTATCTCTGCAAAGCACAGCTTTTCCCTGGCAGGTCAGGACATTTTCAAATCTGCACTGAAGCCTGAGCTGGCATCACCACAGAACCAAGGACCCAGTGGCACGCCTGGTGTAACCTCTCCAACTGGGGCCCTCATTCCCTTCATTAACACATTCAGATCAGTTACAATTGAGCCTGCTGGACTTGAAAACATCTTAAACGTCTCTATTAACTAGAGACACTACCTAAGCATGTCTGGAAGTGCTTCTCTGAATTAGGAGTCAATTCCTACCCTGTCAAGCCCCCTCCCCCCTTTTTTTTTTTTTTTTTTTTTTAATTTCTTTATAGCTGAAATTTGAAGCTGTTTTTACAGACAGGACTAGAGGGCTGCAAGAAAACACTTTTCACTGGCAGGCTATGAGAATATACATTTTCAAAGGTCCCTGTAAATTACAGAAGGAGTTGGCGGGGATTAGAGCTGGGAAAAGCTGATCACGTACAAAGAGGGTCATGATCCCATCAGGTCACTGGAAAGAAGAGCCCCAAGACACATCAGATGCTGGCCTGACGCACTGTCCCATTTTAGCCTCCAGCCGCAGCAAACGTTAAGCCATCATTTTATTTATTAAAGGCTCAGAAAGCCTCTGGTTAATGCTGGGAATCAGGGTGGAACTGCATCTGACTCCCCGAGCCAGCGGCAGACGGTGGCTCCCAGCCCCAGCACGGGCACCAGGGATGGCACACCTTGGCACAGCTATGAGCCCCAGCACGGGCACCAGTGTCCCCTCAGGGACACCAGGCAGGCAGCTCAGGGACATCATTATCAGGCCAGACATCTCCTTCCTGTGTGCTCTCCCTCCTCCAATGTGAAGAGCAACACCATCACCTGTCCATGGTGAGGGCATGGCCCCCAACTCACACCCATCCCTAAATCTCATCTCCAAGACACTGCAGAGCTCAGGTATTGCAATGAATGGCTGCTCTAGGGAACAGCTTAACTACCTGCCCTCCTCTTGCACAGCTCAGCCCCCAAAACATCCCTTTCCACAGCCCCAACATCCTGCCTTCCAGCCAGAGCACTGCCTTACCCCTCTTCCCAGAGGAGTCTCCACTGGAAGGCAAAAACAATACTGAGATGTGGCCACCAGAACAGCTACTCCAGTGCTGGAGGGGGCATAGGGAGAGCTCTCTTGCCATCATCAGGATCCTTCCCCTGCTTTTTGCTGTTACCTCAGAGCCATTTGTCTCCCCTGCCTAAATCCCTTGTCCCGCAGTTCTCCTGGACTTCATCACCCAGAGCAGCTTGGCTGGGAGGCTGAGGGGACCACAAGCCCTGACATCAGCAGTTCTCCCTGTTTCCTTATGCTGCCCTGCCTGCTGTCTGGCTTGGCTCCCTCTCCAACCCCCAGATGAGGGCTGGACCATTAAATGACATGACCAGGGCTACCAGAGCAGCCAGCGGGAAAGTGGAGCTAGATCCACATCTCCAGGTGCACTCTAAGAGCCAAAAAAAAATGCCCAAAAGCATCTCACTACTGCTACAGTGAAAAGCATCCATGGATTAAGTAAGAGAAACTTCAGAGGTTTACCTGAGCCAACACAGCAGGGCAGAAGAAAGTCCAGGAGAGGAATTCAAGATGAGTGCAGAACCACACCTTTGATATACCGATGACATTAATCATTGGAACCATCAGTAATAAGTCCTGTCTCCTGTCTAGACTTGGAGGCCATACCCAGACTGCAGAGCCTGTGAAGCCAGCACAAAGGCCTGCTTGAAAAGTTCTTTTTTTGAACATGAAAGAAACTGAGAAATAAAGATGGGTCCTTTGTTGCAGGAGTGGAATTGCAGATAGTCGATTTTCAAGTCTGATTTCTCCTCAGTTTTCACCAGGCAGAGGTTCTGTTTCTCACTGATCCTTAGAAGATTTGGTTTGGCAAAATCTTTCTGAGGAACCTGTGGGTAATCCCATACTGAGGTTTGCTGGATTTTGCCTTCATTTACCAACTCCATCGCTGTGTATCCAGTGCCTCCCAGACAGGGATGCAGCAGTGCCAGGCAATGGACTGGGGCCCAAAGTCCCTCAAAGAGGACGTGATGGACAGAAGCAAAGGGCTCCCGCTGCTGTAGGAAGAAGCTGTGTCAGTGAGGATGAGAGCCATGTATATTAAAAGAGAAAACCAAGTGAGGAATTCCCAAAGGCATGGAGCTTGAGGCCATCTGCTTGGGAAAGGCAGGAGAGCAGAACTCATGAGGAGTATGGGCTGGAAACTGCACAGTGAAGTGAGGACAGAGGCGGTGAGGAAGGGGCAACACCTGCACAAATTGACCCGAATTCCCATAGTCACTGAACCTCGTGTACACACAGGGGCTGAGTTCAGGCAGGGCGGGTCTCCCCAGCCAAGACCAAGACCCCAGAAACTGCACCCCACACCAGCAGACCCCACTTGGCACCACGCACACCCACTGAGCACAAAGCCCTAGAGACCTTTTAACTACCAGAGAGAACTCAAACCCACGAGGAGAGAGTAGCCCCCTCTCCATCCCAGCTCCAGGGATCCTTCTGGATAATTAGGACAGCCTGGCTATCGCCTCCAGCCTCGCTCCAGTTCATTTTATTATTAATAAAAAAAAAAGACTACTTTTCTACTTTTCTTCCTAAACTGCCTTGGATTTTTCTTCTGTCTAAATTCATCTGGGCTCTGTGCAATGTCACCAGGTCAGCTTGTGCTCCTGCTGCAATTCTAATTTTGTCAGCTTTACATTTTCTAGGCAGTTGGGAGATTTTTCTTTCTTTGCTCCTTTTTTTTTTCCCCAAGTCAAAAATGATTTTGCATAACAGTAATAACATTAATGGCCCTGCACAGCGCATCCAGATTACAACTGCAGCTAGGGAGAAATAAACATCTCATCTTTGCCCTGCTGTTTATCTCCCCACAGCAGAGCCTGGTATCAGGTCAGAACCTGTAATTTCATTAACTTTATCACTCAGACACGCTTGTTGCTAGACGTCATTATTCAGCACATCACTCCTGTGTTTTGTTTGTGCTGGGATTCACTTCAGATGCTCCGGCACCACACGGGAGCATTCCTCCCATCCACATCACTGCCTGAGCTGGGGAGGAAGGTTTGGCTCACTGAGCCATGATCTGCAAAACATTTGTGCTGCTCAAGCCTCCTGGGCAGGGACTGGATGGAGCAGAGCCATCCAGTGCAATTCCCTGCCTGATTCCCTGACCAGATACATCCAGAAGTGGTGAATAAAAAAACCCCACGGTCTTCCTCATGGAAAGGATAACTGACCCAACACCCGCCAAGCGTGGGGTGGCAAACCCCCACCGATGGAAAGAGCACAAGCCAGCACCAGCAAATCAACCGGTGCCAGCACAGGGGGGAAGCTGCAGCACTGGCAGAGGAGGGTGAGCAGAACTTCTCCATCCCATTGGATTTGCCATCCCTGGTAATTAGTGCAGGGAAGTGACACTTGAAAGAGCCTCTGCTGACAGCCCCGACGATGATACCGCTTGGAGCCCGCTGACAAGTCCCAGCTGATGTCTTATCACAAGGCAACACAGCAAGAGCACCGAGGAGAGCCTTTCCCACGGGAGCTGGTGGATTCCCTGGGATGCAGGCACAGCTCCACGCCCATCCCCAGTGACCACAGTGAAATCTGGCAGCGCCAGCTGGGCACCAGAGAAAGGCTGATCTTATTGTTGCACTACAGCCATGCTCCAGCTGGGTGTCCTGTAATGCATCCACCTTCATTCCAGCTGCAGAGCCATGCCTGAGCACAACTGGCTTCCAGTCCCTGGGCATCTCCAGGTACCTGGTGTCTGCTCACACCAGCTGCAGCTCCTCCACCCCACCTGCCCCACCCCCACAGGAATCCAGCTGTGACTGCTGCTCGTGTACGGTCAAAGCCCCTGTGAGCAGCATGTCTGAACCACCACGTTTCCCCTGTGTGTGTCACCAGGTCAGAGTGGAAAGCCCACAGCACATATATTTATATCTGCAATCTAAAAACCCTAGATCTGAACTGCAGCCACCTTGTCCTGGGCAATCCAGGCTCTAAGCAGCTTCAGCAGAGAGGAGTAAGTAGCACACACCATAGCTTGGCTCCCTGAGCAGAGCCTCATCCAAGAGGGAGAAGTGCCCATCTGGGAGGAAGCATATGGTGAACTGGCACAGTTTGGAAGGATCAGACTAGGCAAGGCACAAACCTGCCTCAATCCAAGGTGACGGCATCACAAGCAGAGCTGGTGGGAGCATTTGGGAACATCTCTCCCAGACCAGGAATCATACAGGCAGCCCCAGCCCAGGGCAAGGGGTTCAGCCTGTGTAAGTTCTCTACTGCCAGTTCCTGAAGCCCTTGGACAGTTTAATATTCTGCTCTAGATCTTGTTTGCTATTTTGTTTTGAAGAGCACCGAAACGCAGTTAGTGCTGTCTTCCCCACTCACACAACTCTAAATAATTTATCGAAAAGCAAAACAAAGATGAGAATATGAAAGAAGAAAGAAGGTAGCTCAGTTACAATGTATGAAGGTTTTCATTTGTTCATTCTCACTAAGAAGAGGGTTGAGAAAACATCTCTTAACCCCATGGGCTGGTAACCCCAGACACACACCAAGGGATGCCAACAGGCATGCTCAGAGCAGCACTTGAGGATGGCAGATTGACCCCTGGGCACCTCCAAATCTGTTTGAGCAACAACAACCATCACCATCATCACAACCTTTTTTAAAAGGGAAAAGAGTAAAGAGCATTTGAAGGGTGGAAGAAACACAACCTCAACCACCACTTATGACCATCACAAAGGCAGGGAGCTGCTTTGCAGACACACTGCATCACCTAGGCTATCCCTGGCTCCTCCCTGGAGACAAAAAAAGTCCCTGTGCCCATCCCTGCCACTGTGGCTATTCAGTCTTTCTGGCAAGCCACACAATAAGGGAAGGATGGTTCAGCATCACCCCAAGATCCTTTCCCTGCACAGAGCGAGCCAGCACATCCCTTCCTGGCTGCTGCTGGAGTCACTCACAGCACTAACAATCAGCACTAACGTGCTTTGCTTTTGTTTATTCAAACGCGTTTTACTGTGCACTGCAGGTGAACAATATTAAATGGCTCATAATAACATTTCAATAAGCAGAGGCGGGTGCAGCAGCTTCTGATAGACAGACATAAGAAATGCAAGCAATCAAGTGTGCATTAGCCAAAATATCCTGGGGAATGCGCTGCTCCCCAGCAGAGCAGAGAGAGAAAAGCCACAAACCTTTCTTCTCGTAGTCAGGCTTCTCCTCCCCGCCCCGGCCCAGGCTCTCCAGCGTCCTTGTCACCTGGCTGCCAAATTCATCCTCCCTGGTGCTGGGCTCCGCCCGCCGCGGGGTCTCCTCCTCCTCCTCGTCCTCGTAGTCGTCCAGGATGGGGGTTTCCCGGATGGGCACCCCGATCACCGAGTTGTGGGCCTGCAGGCGCGAGTTGCGGAAGCTCTCGCGGGCCTGGGGGCCCAGCAGCACCGAGGGGATGTAGTGGATCTCGTGGGTGGCCTCGGTGCTGGCGCTCTTCTGCGGGATGCGGCGGCGCTTGTGCCAGCGCCGCTGGGCGTACAGGGCCACCATGAACACCAGCAGCAGCAGCAGCAGCGCGATCAGCCCACCCTGCAGACAGAGCAAAGGGCACAGTCAGGGGGGCACGGGGTGCAGGGAGGGGTGATGGGATGCTGCAGTGTCCATAGGATCACAGAACGATGGGTGGAGAGACCTTAAAGCCCATCTCATTCCACCCCCCCTGCCATGGGCAGGGACACCTTCCACTAGAGCAGGTTGCTCAAAGCCTCATCCAGCCTGGCCTTGGACACTTCCAGGGATGGAGCAGCCACAGCTTCTCTGAACAACATGTTCCAGTGCTTCACCACCCCAGAGCACCCTTCCATCCGCACCCCCTGGACGACACACAGGTGGATTCATGGAGCAGCCACCTCTCAAGTGTGAGGTCATGGACAGGTAGATCAGGATGCCAGCAGCGGCCTTTAGCTGGGAATAGCACAGTGGTAGCCCTGGCTCAACTCTGCCCGTTCTCCCAGGGACTTTGTTCTTTCCACCTCACCCCTTGGGACCCCTAGGCCCCCTACACACAGGGAGATGGGAAACGGGGATGATCAAATCCCACCACTTAGGGGAAAAAACCTCATTAAAACAACCCAGCCATCACCCAGGAGCAATAAAGCCTTAGCAGAGACACATATTTCCCAAAAATGATGGTGCAACAAATGGCCCCTCACAGGAGATGCTCCCAAGGCATGGTTACCCCAGCTCCAACATTTCTGGGCTGATTTCCCTGTGGTTTCAAGATCAGCTGCAGAGCTGGGGGCACAGCACAACATATTCCAGACCCAGACCTTCTCTACTAAGCTCTTGTCCTTCCCCCCTCCAAATTTTATTCAATACAGCTCTCAACAATGTTAACATTAAAAATAAAAACCTTTTACAAAAAAATAAACTTCCAAATATCTTTATGTACATGGAAGTAGCATGTCTTCTCAAGGGAGCCTGGCTAGGAAGTACCAATGGCAGGCAGCCCTGCCTCTGCCTGCTCTGGAAGTCAAATTCATCCCTACACACACAAGAGCTGCGCCTGTGCCAGCTCTGAGCCTCTTAATCTCTGCAGCATCGGAGCAATTCTATCCCATGGCAGACAAGCAAGGCAGGGCATGTAAATCAGGAGCAGCACGAGCGGCCAGGGCTTTGCAGCACGACAGGAACAGCCAGGGCAGGGCAGGCGTTCTGTGCACACCTGGGATGCCACAGCCCAGAGCTGCAGCGAGCTCTACAGCAAAGCAGAGGTGTGAAAATATTCCCTCTGCATTCGGTACAAAGCAGCAGGCTGCACCCGGAGCACGGCTCTGACTCCTGAACAGGAGCAGCTGGAAGGAGGCAGCACTGGAAAGTGCAGTTCACAGGATGAGTTACCTCGGGAGAGGCCTCCGGAGCTGGAGCGGAGGAGAGACGTTTCCCTGCCCCACAACCTGCCATGGAGAGGGGCCCAGCCCAGCACCCCCCACACCAGGATCCCCTCCTCTCCTGCAAAATGTCTCTAACAGATGCAGGACTTGGCGGCTCAGGACACTGCTCAGCTTGAGTTCCCCAATTTGTGTGACATGCACCTTCAGGAAAGGTGTTTTACTGTCCAGGAGAGGCTCAGGGATCCCTGAGGGGATTGGTGAGCAGGGCTTGGTGAGCAGCCCAGGTTTATGCCCTGCAGTACCAGGGCACTTCAAGGACCAGAGGGATGAGGACCCATCATGGCCTTCCATGCTCAAAAACAAGAACCAGCATGGACACCTCAACCTGGGAGAGCAGACACGAGTTTCCTTGGATTTGCACAGTGCCTGATGCATGGAGACCTCAGAGCATCACAGGAGCTCCCTGGCCTGAGGCACCCACAGCCACTGGCGTTTGCTCAGAAATCCAGTTTGCAGGAGAGAAATCATGGCACACCAGGAGGGAGGCCAGGCCGGGTGAGAAGGACACAGCAGGGCCACGAACTTCAACACAACAAACCCTGCTGCAAAACCAGGTCTGGCTCATGTGCCAGACCTTACAGCAAAGAGAGGGTTCTCGTGGTCCAGAAGGGCTTCAGAACAACACTCACGGATGTGATTGCTGAGAAGAATCTCCTCCAAGGTCTTCACCACCAAATCCCTGAGCTGCCCAGCTAGACATCACTCACACCTTGGTGCACTCTGCCACTGGAAAGTGGCTGCAGGGAAGAGCACTCTGCACCCATGGGCACACAGACACTCACTTTCCATGGAAAAGCAAAACCAGAGACATCCCAGATGCTCAGAAAAAGTCAGGGTGACAGAGAAAGCCTTGCAGGAGGAGCAGCTGTGCCAGCTGGACCCAAGGAAGGGGTTCAGACACCCGTGGCAGGCCTGGGACTGTGGATCTTCCTGGCTGGGCTCACCTTATATCTGCCCCTGGGAAATGACCTGGAGAAAATAAATCTGTTAACATATTAAATAAAGATCTCTCTGCTTGGGAGAACCTACAAGAAGGCATAGAGGCACAGAGGTTACTGGTGTGCCATTCCCTCTCTGACTCAAGACTGACACGGCTGGCTCAAGGAAGCCAAGGGCTCCCAGCCCAGCCCAGCTACAACTCCCACATCCTTTGGGGATGAGCCAGAGATCTCTGCTCTGCCAGTCACTGAGACAACGGCCCCTCTCTGCCTGGGAAAAGCTGGGGCTGCCCGTGCCAGCCCCTAGGGTAAGCACCACGGGCTCATCACAGGCAGCACAGTTCCAATGTGCTCCTTTCGTCCCTGACCCTGCGCCAGCAGCTGCTTGTTTAACCACACCACACACGCTGGGAGAGCTTCCTGGGGAAAAGGGGGAAAAAAAAAGAATCAAACTTAGGAGGCATTCAAGCCAACCTCATTTTAATCTATTTTTCGTGTTAAATTATCCAACTGAGGGAGCGGGAGAGAGAAAGGGGAAAGAAGGGATAATATGAGAAATGTTTTATTTGACAACGTGTCATTCGGAAACTGATTATTTCTGTCTCCGAGCTTTTTAATATTCCCAAACAATGGCCAAGCCGCGCGGGGATTTGGTATTCTAAGGCTGGATTTATAATACTCTGTTCTGCAGTGATAAGAACACGGGCCTTTAATCCTCTGAGCTGTGAACATGCATATTCTCCCACGTAATGTCCTTCCTGCCAGCCTCCCGCTGCCCTGGGCCGGCCGAGCAGGAGCCACCAGCACCAGAGTGTTGCCAAGACCCACAGGGCAGGAGAAGGAATGGGGAAAGGAAGATGGGGGAGAAGAGGGATGGTGGGAACGAGCCACATGTGGAAAGAACTGCAGGGCTGGTGGCACCAGAGCCACAGCTGAAGCTGTGAGAGCAGCAAGGCTGGGACTTATTTGAAGCCCAGGAGGAAAATCAATGGGAGAGGCCACCCTGAAGCCCAAGAGGTTGGACCCTCATACAATTCTGAACGCTGCCAAGCTGCTGGATTGGAGGGCCATCACTCTTTAGGAATCTTTGAGATGCTGAACAATTTCCGGGCAGCAAGAGGAGGCATCACTGCTTTGAACACAACCACCACCCTGCCCTACCAACCAGTGAAAGACAAGGGAGTCCCACCGCTCCTCAGGGCTCCAGACAAGCTGTCTTTCAACAGCCTCTGGCCTTTCCAACTCTGCTCCCCACAGTGGGGGGATGCGGTGGGATCCCTTGCGGGAATCCTCCATCCCTGCAGCCTTGCAGTCACAGTGACACAGCCCAGCAGTTCAGAAATCAAGCCCTGACAGTCTTCCAGCTGCCACACCAGAAGGGCTGAAGTCACAGAAGAAAGTCCCAGGCTGGAGGGGATAGTTTAGGCTGGGCAGAGCTCTGACACCACAGCATCCCTTCTGCAGGCCAAAGCAAACCTGGTGCTAAACAGCACAGCCCTCAAGTCTGTGCTGACCTGGGCCCCTTCCTCCCAACACCAATGCAAGGTTTTGTCCTGAGGCAAAAATATCCCTCTTCCTTTCCTACCTCGAAGCCATTTATTGTCCAACATTGTGCGGGCAACCAGCCCCACAGCCAGCAACCTGCTGCTGGATGAAGCAGGATCTCACAGCCCCAGACATCACTCCGAGGACAGTCCCCCAGGACAGCTCAAGGACACCCCATCACTTCCTGGGCTGAACGAGCACCACATCCCCTGCATCATCCCAGCAGGTGAATTAAGGTGAGCAATCAGGTATGAGCAATAACCACACAACCCTCGGGGCTCTTCACATTGTGTACTTTTCCTTTCTTTCCTTTTTGGATGTGAAGGTAATTAAACACTAGGAAAATTTACCAAGGGGTGTACTGGATTATCCATCATTGTCAATTTTAATTTTCTTTTTAAATCAAGCCTGGATGCTTTTTTGAAAAGTCATACTTTATTTCAAACGAGAAGTAGAGGCTTCAGGGCATTCTTGCACCCTGTGCAGCTCTGAGGGCACAGCAGATGATCCCATGGTCCCTTCTTGAATTCCACTCACCCCAATTTTGGCTTTCCCACGTTTCAGCTCCACAGCATCTTATCTTTCATCTCGGGTACATCATCCCCTCCTAGATAACCCAGGCACACAAAGCACCACCAGACCTTGGACGCAAAGAGAGGTCAGGCAGAGCCCACCCCCATGCACAAATCACAGCCACCCCCTGCCAGCCCAAACCCCCACATGCAGCGGGGCCAGCAATGAGGCCGTGGATGAGTGAGCAGAACTGAGGGAACTGAGGCAGACAGTGGGGATGGGACCAGGGACAGACAGCAAGCCAGCATGAAGGCTAGAGTGGAACAGACAAACACCAGGATTAAAATATATACACATATGCACTCCAAAGGGATCTGGATCCTGCCCTGATCACCAGCCCACTCAACCCCACCTCTCTCTATAAGAGACAATGATGATACACAGGGCAAATCTCCTAAAAATACAACATTTTCTCCCTGTACACTTCAAATCCCCATTCAAGCACAGCTTCACCAAGGTGCTTAACCACACACTCAACTTTAAATATGTGTTTAATTCCCATTACAGTCCATGAGCCTAAAGCACACGCCTCAGCGCTTTGCTGAGCAGGGACAGCTCCTTGAATTGCAGCCCAAAGAGAACTGTGTTACATCTCTTTTTTCCCTTCTTTCCACAGCTCACCACCTCACTGAGCCACAGATACAACTGGGGCACTGTCTTGTGGTGGTGTTGCTATCACAACTGTGTCACCTAACCCTGCCCAGAGGTGACAGCACCCGGAGCCACCCTCTCTGAATGGGTGCAAGGAGCACAGCCTGTGGCCCAGGGGTTTGAGGAAGGGTTCCCACAGGACGGCTCCATCCACACCATGCAGATCCTCTTGCCATGCTGTGCATCCACACACAGGGCATAAATCTAACAGTACATACAGTCCTTTAAAGTACAACACACAAGCAATGAGAGTTACAGTTGCTGTGGGAACCATAACTTTAAAATCTCTGACTCTTCCATGTTAAAAACAACAACAACAACAACAAAAAAAAAAAGACAGCAAGTCACATTTTCATATAATTTTTTTTTTTTTAAGCCATGCTCAGTTTTGTTTTGCTGTTTCATCCAAGAAGGGAAACAAAAGAAGGAGTGAACCTGCCAATCAGCCTTTCTGTGCTGCTCAGACATGCGATGTGATGTTCCAGTAAATGTTTATTTGAAAGGTCTCCCAGGCACCGGCTGTGTGCAAGCACCAAAACACACAACCCTCAATCACAGCCAACATGCCTGCGTGTCTCGAACTGCACATCTCGCTAGGATAACAATTCAAAATGACTCTTAATCCATTTTTATTATGTAAAAAAAGGCATTTATTTGCAGCGAGCTGAAAGAGGAGGGCTGGAGGTGATTTTATTAAGCACCTGATTGCTGGCTCTTTTTAAAGCCGGGGCGCAGATTGCATAAATTGTGATTTTAATGCGTGCTAAACGGTTCACCTAAATGGGCTGACCTGCTAACCCAGAGCCTGCCCTCAGAGAGGGAAGATTTTAAAATTCATAAGGTCTCCTGCGCTTGCGCTCATGTTTTCCTAATGTGGGCAGCCTGGGAGCAGAAAGCTCAGACAAAAACAAAAGCTTTTCTGTCCCCCCAAGGAGTTTCAGCTAAGAGCCCCATCCCTGCTCCACGCTAAGCCAACAAGAGAGCCCCGCACGTGTTCATCCCACTCAGCTCATTTCCACCCCACGCCTGAACTGTGTGTCATCCGTATTCAATTCACTTGAATTAAGAAAAAGGAACCTGGATTTTAAATAAAAGAGGCCACCTCATCCCCAGTAAGTGTCTCTGAGGTTTCACTGGCCAGGATCACCACGTGCTGCAGGCTGAGAGTGCCCAGGGATGTGGCAACACAAAAGCACCTCCCAGTGGAACACGGAGCTAAAGGAAAGTCCCTCAGAACCACCCCTGACACAACGTCCCTCTCTGCACCACCCTCGGCACAGAGCCCAAACCCTGATCGTCCACGGGAACCCAGCTGAGGTGGGGAGCATCCCCATGCCACAGCCACATCCCAGCAAAGGCAGCTCCTGCCAGGGAAAGGGCGAATGGGAATCCACACACACTGACTGTGTGTGGCCCTAACACCTTCCCAGCTGAGAGTGACAAAGCAACAAAGTCCTCCAGGGTTCAGTTTCAGCTTGGTTTCACCAAAATCACCAGTAACTTCCAGGGATGGAAGGCACTTGCCATGGGACCTCCCAAAGTCAGAGCCACTGCAGGAGCCCTGACCCACCCAACTGCTCCTCACCCCTTCCGAACAAAGGTTTAACAAAAGCTAAAGCAAGGTCTCAAATTAGGAGGATTATTACAATATCCGCCAGCGCAGCATTTGCTTGCAAGTAATGAAATGTAATTAAAAGTAAAGAACACTTGTCAGATAAATGACAAACACGTACTGCTGTTGCAAAAGTACCTTTGCTTGTTTTTTTTAATAATTGTGTTTATCCGCTTCCTCACTAATTTGCAAAAAATGCAGTTAATTCTCAGTGGATCTCACAACCATTAGTGCGAATTAATGCTGTTCCCACTGTATATTCTGCATATATTAGAAAAAAGAATAATCTAATAAGAGATGCACATCTCCGGGTGAGGGAACACGAGCACGATTCACATCGTGCCTCCAGCTCCCAAGCCCCAGAGAGGGACACGGTACAACACCCGTTCTGCTCAATTAACCAGCCCGCTTTTGGGGCTGCCAGACCTTGGCCACTCGTCCAGAAAATGTAGCAAAGGTGCAAAAATTCACCACAAACACAGGGACTTCTTGGAGAGCCAAACACCTCCAAACGCTGCTGACGGTGGACCAGGTCTCTGCATTGGTTGTGCTGCTGCTCTACTCGCAGTGAAGACGGGAGAGAGACTGGAAAAGGGGTTTAGCATTTATTTATGGACTTCTCAAGCAATTTATGGAGAGAGGAGGTGATGGGAAGGTGCTATTGTGCACAGAGACATGAAGGAAAAGAGCTTGTTTTGTTGACAGAGCGGTTTTTTTGGGAACAATCCAGCTTATTGTGTAAAAAAGAATAAAAAAACCAAAACAACAACCCACAAAAAACAAACCATGCCTTGCCGTATTTAAAGTGCAAACATTTCAGCATAATGAACATCAACAACTGAATGAACAGAAACCACAGCTTTCCAGAACGAGAGGGAGGGTATTCAAACACAATATCAGGGATAAAGCCGCCGTGCACGTGCCCACATGGCATTTGGCATCAGCAGGTACTTCGGAATTCTGGCATCGTAGCTCACACAACAGGAGTTACACCCCACAGCCCCCCACACCCTAAGGGAATCCTCCTCTGGTACCTCGGGCATCACACACCAAAGGGAAAAAACAACCCAAATCTGAAGTTTCATCAATTTTCATTTCTGATTTGATAATACATTTGAAAACTGTGCTGCCCCCCAAATAGCACAGAGCAGAGAGATCCAAGACTTTGATTTAAAGAAAAGATCTAAGACCTCAGGAAC
>NW_008239284.1:2756975-2777071 GCF_000691975.1 Corvus brachyrhynchos
AGCAGGAATTATTAAGAGCCCAGTTAAATACAGCACTTAACCACACACTTAACTCCCATTAACTTCACTGGAACCTCGCACACAGATAAAATTTGTCCGGTGTTTCAGGGCTTTTTCATCTCCCAGGGCTTTTTCCTCTCCCTGACAAGAATGGAGCTCACCCAGCTCTCCATGTGATGCCTCCAAACCACCTCGGGGCTCAGCACAATGGAAAAACAAACCCATGGGGATGGGTTTTCCTGCTGCACAGCTCCCACACTCATTGCTCACACACGAGCCCACAGAAACCTTTTAGTTCTGCAGCCCATCTTGACGGAACTGCTCCTTTTTCACGCAGCCCTCTCGCTGTATCGATTGGGAATATTGAAGTATAGGAATGCACCAGATTTGGTTTTGTCTTGTTCTTTGAAGGGCACGAGACCAACGAACTTTTTTCTGGAGAAGGGAGGACAGGGCACCCTGCCACTGGGCTGGGAAAAGCTGAATTTGCACCTGCCAAAGGACCCTTTGCACCCCCAGCTCTGAAGAGCTCTGCACACCCTGGCGACAGCCCCCGTCCCCAAACTCCTGAAATTCAAGTCCTTTTTTTTTTTTTTTTTTTTTTTGCAGCATGGCAGCAATGCCACCTGGGTGCCACCAAGATGACCTCCCAAGCTCCCTGGTATGCTGCAAGGGGCTGAGACAGTCTGAGACTCTCACTCTCCGTCCCAGCTGGAAGCAGAGGGTTTGGAGTGTATCTGAGTGGGATGCACGGATGGAGAAACAGGGGCTCCTTCCCAGATGGAGCGGGGACTGCAGGGCATGGCTGTTACAGCTGCTTCACCCCGCTCAGCTGCACCACACCATGAAGGTCGTGGTGGAAAGGCTGCAGCCCCCCCTCCCCAGCCAGCAGCAGCTGAGAAAGTGCCCGTTTGGAAGTGGGAAAGGATTCATTTCAATTAAATATGCCTGGTGCTCCAATCGAAACCAATTAATTCTCCCCATCTGAAAGCTGATTAGCCAGGCTACCTGGGTAAATGGATAACAACAGGCTAATAACCCCCTCCCCATGCACATACCAGGGCTGCCATCAGGGTTTTGACACTGTGTCTCCAGCCTAATTGCAGCATCTGTGAATAACTGCGGAGCAGATCCCAGCTCCATCCCTGGCAGCAGGCAGGGACCAGGTGAGGATGGCCACTTTGGAGCCAGCCTGACATCCCATTACTGCTCCCAGGCTTCAAACAGGGCTCTGAGCAAGCAAAGCTGCTCCTCCAACCCCAAAAGCTCCCTCATCCCCCTGGAAGCTCTGCTGGGCACTGGGATTGCAGTTCCTGGCTCTCCAGCCCTGTGCCCTCCCCTGGCTCTTATTAGCCAGTGTTTAACTCCACTGCTCATCCTCCTTCCTCATCCTCCCTCTGGAATGTGTTCCCACCAGCCCAGCCTGGGACAGACAACAGGAACACCAAGGCACTGGGGTTAATGGGCAGAGCTCTGCACCTCACCCCAAACCAGCCTAGCAGCCCCCAGGTTTAAGCATCCCCCACTAACCCAGGCTCCTGAAGCTGCTCAGAGCCTCAGCCCCTGATGTCCTCGGGGAGTTCAAAAAGCTGAACCCAGACGTGGGGATGGCAGCCCTCAGGAGAGAGCAGGGGAAGGCACACAGCCATCCCGCTCCTCTGTGACCCTCATCCCCTCCAGTCCCTGTGTCACCACTAATGTCACCTCAGCCCTGGCCCCACAGCCTGACTCCCCAGGTCCCAGACAAGGGGCAGCAACTGGGGAACTAGTGGCAGGAATTTTCCATCTCTGCTCCCTATTTTTTTCCTCACAATTGGGAAGTGTTGACCAGCTAAAACCCACTCTCCCAATGGTGTATTTTTGGTTAAGAGCAAAGATGGAGCCAAATTGTGAACAGAGAAAAACAAAGACCTCAATCCTTCTGCCATTTTCTAATCAAATTTCCTTTTACTGATTTGACAGGCCTGTTTTGAAAATCTAAATTTAAAGCTAAAATGAAGTTAGATTCCACAGCTAAACGGGAATCAAGACAAAATGTTTCAAATGGAGCTAATAAAACCCTTCTGCCCATACCTCTGGGCTTACAAAGCTCCTCTCCACTCCTTGTTTTTGAGTAGTAAGCTTTACTTTGCTAACCACCCCCCACCATGCTCAGGCATCCCCCAGCAGTTTGTTTTTAGCCTGTAGGAGGCAGGAAAACAACTTCCACCCAGCTCCATCTCCTTGATGTGGTGCCTGTCCTGCAGGCTGGCCTGAGCTCACATCTAATCTAAATTAAGCCCAGTTTAGGCAATGCTCCCATCTTCAAAGGACCCCTGCAAAAGAAACAGCTTGGCCTGAGAGGGAAGAATGAATGGGAGATGAAGATCCAGCTGTGTGTGTTCCTGGAGAGGCTCACCTGGCTGACAAGGAGAGGAGGGAGCTCCGGGGTGGAGAGCAGCGCCCTTCGAGAGCCAGCACTGACCTGCACAAGCTCCTCCGCTTTTCAAACCCTCCCCTTGCTTCAAACAAAAAGCCTCTTGCTCCCCAGGGGCTCAGCTGTTGTCCTCAGCATCTGACCTTCTTTCAGGCTTTCACCACACCAGAGTAATTTCCCACAGAACAAAGGAAGCCAAAAGAAGAATGGAGTCTCTACTTTGTGCTACAGACAGAGCACTAGAAACTTGGTGGTTCAGCCCTTCTGGTCCATGGCTGTGATCCTTGGACAAGCCCTTGGAAAAGTTCCCTCAGGGAGCAGCCCCTGCCCTGTTGCATGGGAGTGGGATGAGAATAAATCCATAAATCCCAAGATAAATGCAGTAGAGTGCACTGGGAAGCAAAGAAGAGCAGCACTGTTACTGCTCTAAGAGCAGGTGCTCTCACACAAGCTGGACAGGGATGTGGGTTTTAAAACCAGAGGCTGAATGTGTCTTGCACAGACCAAACAGGAGCTCCAGGGAATGAAATCCCAGAACACAGAGCCTCAGCAATCCACGTCCCTGCCTCACGCACCAAATGTCCCTGTCCCTGCAGGGAGGAGCTGCTGGACAGAGAGGAATGGACGTGGCATCACAGAGCACAGGTGTTACCCAATGTTCAGAGGGCAGCTTGAAAATGAAAACAGATGTGTTTAGACCCCTCCTCTTCAAAAGCAGCAGCTCTGGTCACCCTCCACCCCTGTAGCCCTGGGGGGACCCAGCCTGCATCCCTGCGTGCTGCCAGGAGCCAGAGACTTGCAGCGAAATCCTCAGAGCAAAACATTTACAGGAAAAGGGTTTCCATCCATCACCTCAAACCGCCTGCTTATTTAAATCAGTCCAAACACTGCAAAAGTTATCCAAAATGCTCGGCTGTGGCAAAGCTGGGCTGGAGGCAGAGCGCTGGTGCGGCTGCTCGTCCCTGATCCGTGTCAGACAGGGCAGGCTGAAACAACCGCCCACAAGGACCGGGAATTCTTGCAGAACAGGGCAGAGAAACATCCATCACCAGTGACAAAGGGTTATTGATCCTGCCCGAGGGCACAGAGGTGGATTCAATGACCGCTCCAAATCCCTTCCACTCCACAGATCCTAGAGAAAAGCAAATGTTCATCCCGCAAAACCCTTGAGAATGAAGTGCTCCTCTGAGTGTCCCAACGGATGGCAGTGCCATTGACAGGGCTGGCACGTGTGGAGGGGTTGGGGTATGAAGAAGCAACTCCCCCACTTAAAAAAACCAAACAACCCAAAAACAAACAATCCAAAAATGGCAACACAAAAACCAAAGAAACAAAACCCACTCTGCAGTCATGCCTTGCACAGCCAAACCCCTTGAGCATTAACCTGAAAAACTTGTTTAATAGAGCAACAAGGAAAAGTTATCAAATACACTCATGCAGCCTGGGGCGTGCAGGTGAACCTTCCATCCACACCCACACCTCTGTCTCGGCCGCCTCCCAGCCCCAGGGACTGAGGGCAGCATTCCTGGAGGTTCAGCACACTGAAAGACATGGAGAGGTGCAAGGAGAGCCACGGTCATTGGCTCATCCACTCCATCTTCCAGTTTTCAATATTTGCATTGTCAGGATGTTTTCCAAACACAGATAATCATTTAAACCCGAAACTTCATAGGAAAAAAAAAATGCACAATTAGCAATTCCCCCACTAATTAGGAAAGGAAGAAAGAAGTCCAAAGCAGAATTTGTCTGCATAAAACAGAAAAGAGCAATGAAATAGCTACATATGAATGTAATCAAAATGAAAATTACAGTCGTGGTTCTTATTCCTGTGCATGACACCCTTCAGAACCCAGCTCAGTAAAAAATAAATATACACATAGTTTTATGGAGTTTATATTTCATGGATATACATGCACACACATGAACAGAGACACGGAATATTCATGGAGAGCTCTGGTCATAGTCAGCAGCTGAAGGGTCCTGGTGGGATGCTCAGAGGGACTGAGGGGACCCCACGAGCTGAGATGCTGAACAAGGGAACAGGCACATGGGAACTCACCTCAGCTGTGCCACAGAGGTCAGGGAAGCACATGGCCTGAACACAGGGTTCTGGAAGAGGATGACCTCACCCTCCTCAGCATTTTTTAGGGCTGGTGCATCATTAGCCAGGTCTCCAGCTGCCCTCCAGGGGACAAGAGGATCAAGTGTGTTTTTCTCTGCTATTATACAAGACGCGAGCTTGTGCGCATCCTCTGATGTGATACAGCTTCAAGGCTACACGGTCAAGCTTCCAGGGCTTGTCTCAGCTCCAGAGCCCTTCTCCAGGACAGCCGCACTGCTGTCACCTCACTCAGGGACAGGCCTTTTTGCGGGCAAGACACCTACTGAGACACACATGCAGCAACTGGGGAGACAACCCACCTTTCAAATTGAGTACATGCCCCAAAGAAGGTCAAGCTGTTCCCAAAATCAGGAGGGGTTTCACACTCAGCCCTCCAGCTTCTCCACATATTCCCCCATCCTCATGCTGTACTCTCCTGCACCCAGCCCTGTTTCTCTCTTGCATTTACACAAAGCCTGAAATCCCTGCCAAAGCAAACTCTTGTTTTACTTCAGTATCACCATGATCTATGAGGGGGGTCATAAGACCCCCTTCACCTCCCTTCTCTGCAGAAACCCCCTTCGCCTTCACCTCTCCCTGTTTTGCTCCTCATCCCTCCCCATGTCAGACAAGGATGTTCCACAGCCTTGCCAAGTGCTTTGGGAAGAGCCTGAAGGACACAAGAACAGCTCAGTACTGGCCACTGCATCAGCTGCTCTCCTGACCAACATCCCACCGCTGCTGCCTGTCATCTACAGGACATGGGAAGCCAAAAACCAGACAAGGAAGACAGGAGGAGAAGTATCTACCTGTCTGCAGCTTCCCAGCCCCAGGAGCCAGCAGAATTTGAGCACAGCCACAGCTCCAGCCCTGCACAATTGTTTCACAAAAGGGGGAGCAGGGAGTGAGCAGAAGCACCCCAATAACACAGGAGCTCTCCCAGCTTTTTGAAGACATATGGCTCCTCTCCATACTTCAAGCAGTGACTCCTCCACGCTTCCAAATTACAGCTGCCTAAGCTGTTTCTGCAGATATTTCCTCTTTCTATGCAATCATTTGGCTAATAAGATGAGCAGGTTGGGCTCATTTATTTTGGACACTGTTCGTGGGTCATTAGCAGAAAGGCTAATCATTGCATTGGCAGAAAATATCACTTCTGCTTCAGAGCTGGCTGCACAGCACGGGGAGGGGGAGAGAGCAGGAGCCTGACAGAGCCTTAAAAAAAAAAAATACAAAACCCAAGTTACGCTGCTGTAGAAGTGGAATTTTCCTCTGCTATTTCCCCAGGTACCTGCTGTTAGGACGAAGCGGACAGACTTCAGTGCCCGAGGCAGCTCTGCGGAGCTCGCGCTCCCTCTCCCACGCACGTGCCACCTCCAAGGGCCCGGAGAAGGAGCGATGCTGGCGGCAGCAGCCCGGCCTCCCTGGGCCACAGCAACACAGCAACATGTCCTGGTGATGCTCCATCCTCCGGGAAGACACCGTCATCCTCACCCACAGGCAAATCCAGGCGGGATGCAAAGAGCCCCATGGCACGAGAGCCCTTTCGGGGATGGTTTGGGGTTAGCAGAGCAGATCAGCTGTGACACCTGTGCTCTGCCCGCAGCACCTGAGTGCTAAAATCCACCTACAGAGACATTTAAAGAGCAATTTGCATTCAGTGTGAAGGCTAGAGTGCCAGGGGGATGCAGAACTGCAGGGCATCTGTGGAGCTGAAGCTTGAGTTTCCAGGAGACACAGCAAAGCTGAGCCCTTCCCTTTTCTCTCTCAAGAGGTGACAACAGAAGCAAAGACAAAGTTCTGAGACACAGCCGTGCCCAAACAGCAGCACTGAGAGCAAAGCTGCTCCCCAGGCCCAGCTGCTCCAAAACCACCCCTCTCCAAAGGCCCTGGGAGAAGCTTTGCCCTGCGGATATCGTGCCCAGGTAGAGCACAGGGACACAGAGCTGCTCCTGCTCCCATCTCATTGCAGCTGCTGCCTTCACCCACTGACCTGGCAAGGGCAGAAATGAAGTGCTTGAGGGGAACAGCTGGCCAGGGCACAGGTTGTCCCCTTCCCCAGCAGACACACAGCCAGCACGCCTCCTGCTCCCCTCCTCCAGCTTCTGCCAGCCCCAGATGTCCCAGCCCTGTGTGCTGCCAACGGTGCCATGACCTTGGCTGCTCTCAGCAGCATCCTTGGGGCAAGCACAGGATGGGGCTCCCATCTCCCCTGGGAGGCTGTCAGCAGATGTTCCTCAGCTCTGTGCTTCCCCTCCTGCCCTGCAGCACCACAGCCAGGAGCCCCAACACACTTCCCAATTGGTTATACCAGGAGGGAGCTGGGCAGGGGGACAGCATGGCAATGTTGGGAGGAGGGACACCAGGAATTTGTCCCTGGAGTGTTCCAGCTTGCCTTGAGCCACCCATGCTGAGCCTCTTCCTGCTGTCCCCACGGGAGCGACGTGCTGTGCTCTCCAGGCCAAGCCCCTCCAGCCCCACGGCAGAGCCGGCTGCTCCCTGGGGAGCCCCGCGACAGATGGGGAGCTGGGGCTGGCTCTGCAGGGCTCTCCAGCCTGAGAAAGGGAAGAAGATGATTTGGGAGCTAATTTAGAGCTTGGATTTCCAAAGTCTTTTCAGACTCCGAGGCTAAAAATACAGCCCCTGCCAGTCTCAGCAGCTCTACAATGTCCTTCCCTTGGCAAGGGCAGCAGTGGGGAAAAAATAACAAGAGACATGTGATGGAGAGCTTGGCTGAAGGTTCCCTCCCCCCGCTGACCTGCATGCCAAGGAGGAAGAGCACGGGGGAAAAAAAAGTTTTAAAAGGAAAGAAAAAAGCCCACACTACTTGTTTTGCTGTGTCCGAGCTGCGGGGATGGAGCTGCGGCAGGAGGGGAGCAGACACAACCTGGGGCCATCGCTTTGTTCCGTGGCCAGGACAAAGCCATCACCCTCCCCACACCCCCCAGCCAGCACAGGGAGAGCAGGGCCCCCAGTGCCCGCTTCCCAGGCAGGAAGGAGCACTTCTGCACAGCCTCCCTGCACCCACGCTGCTGTACGGAGCCCCAAAAGCAGGACCTTGCACTCACTCCCAGCAAACCCACAGAGATAAATGCTGCTGGGTGCACACTTGTGCTTGCAACCTTGAGTGCATGGGGGTGAAACAGATTTTTCCTCAAAATTTCACGGCCCAAAAAGGCAGGGTGGTGGAGAGCCTCTCTCCTCCCCAGCACACGCAGCAGACCCCATGGAGGTGGCTCCTCTGCTGAGGATGCTGTGCAGAAAGGAGCTCACCAGCACCCAGAGGGTACCAAGGGTGAGAACCTGCTGCTGGAGAATCACAGCATCTCAGGGAAGGACAGGATGAGGCCAATATTTAATTAACCTTTTTTTCAGAGAAGGGAAGGGAAGGAAGGAGACCGATCAGAAGAGCATGGGGACAACCCCGGCCATCCAGCCCAGAACAGTCTGAGGGCAGCACTCACACACACACCCCCTGTCAGGGTGACAGCCGAGCAAGGGGGCATTCACCTGAGGAGGGGTGTACAGCCCCACCCAGCCACTGCAGCCCAACAGGTGATGGGAAAACACTCCAGCCTGCAAAGGAGGGAGCCTGGACGCCAGCAGAGACACAGACATCAGCAAAGGCATGGTCGGGTGAAATGTGATCATTTTGGCAAAGAGACACACAGCACATGACTGTCATTGACCTGCTGGCTGTGCATCACATCAGCGAGCTGGGCACCAGCCACCTGTGCAGGTTCAGCTGTCCCTGCAACACTTGGGATGCTGCAGACAGCCCTGGGAGCACAGCCTGCTCACCCGCACCCAGTGCTTCCCCCACGAGGTGCCAGCTCCCGGGTGGGGGATACAGGGATAGACGCAGCCAAATCCAAAGCAGGCGGGATCCTAAGGCAGGAGCAGCTGGGTTGAAAAATCTCTCTGTGTCTCTAAGCCCTCCCTGCAGAGCACACCGAGGCTGCCGAGATGCTCACGTGAACTGCTCTCTCCCTGTCATGGGGGGGACAGGAGAAACACAAGCATTGAACAGCCCTTCTCATCCCTCCCTTCCCAGCACACAGGGCAGAGGGGGGAGAAGAATCAGGTCACTTCACTTCTCTGGTTTGACAAGTCTATTCCCCAGTTCCCAGGACACAGCAGCAGCTACTAGAACAACACCTCGGACTCCTCCTCCTCCCCTCAGCCCCCAGACCACCAGAGGAGGAGCTGGGCTGTGAGGCAGAGGCAGTTCAGTACACGGAGAGGGAGAGAAGAATCACAGCACTCATCCCAGCACAAGCCACGAGTGTCCCAGGTGGATCTGGCCCCAAACCAGTACCAAGGATGCCTCGAGACAAGATCAAAGTAGCCCTCAAAGGGGAACCTAAAATCTGTGAGTGCCACCAGCACGGCCAGTCCCAACACGCCCAGGCAACTGATTGTCAAGGTGTTTGGTGCAAAACAGGACAAAAAAGTAAAAAAAAAAAGAAGAGAACAGCTGGCTGTGGCAGTGACAGCACCAGCCCCTCCTTGCAGCTCAGGTAAGGTGGGCAGACGAGCTTTCACAGCAATTTACACTCTTCCCCAGCCACATCCGCATCCTTTCCACCGCCGCAGCCTAGAGGCACAAGCCTTACCTGATAACCAAATCCTCACCTCAGCCCAGAGACATCTCACAGCTTGTCCGCTCGGTGCTGCAGGCATGAGGAATCCTCAGCACTGATTCAGGCTCTCCCTGGAGCTGCTGTCTCGTTCCTGTTTGTTCCCACGACTCGCAGCAATCACTGCTTTTGTTTGCAGTTTGTAAACAAGCCCCTTCCTCGCCTATGCCCGCACCACGGATGGCTGGCAGCCGCCACTCCATCCTCACCCCACTCTCCCAAACCAGCACCTCAATATGCATCCCTCAGCACATCCCAGCTGTGTGAGGAGACGAAGGACCAATGTCCAAGGGGATGAAGGTGTGTCTGAACCCACCTCGGAGGGTGTGGGGTACAGTGTCCAAGAGCTACACACCCCAAATCCCCATCACGAGGAAGAGCAGTGGGAGAAGCAGCTGCCCTGAGCCATCCTGAGGTCCCAGACACCCCAAGAATGCAGGGTGGGATCAGATCCTTGGTACCCAGCCCAGCCTTCACCTGCCTGGCCAAGCTGCATCCCAGCACCTGAGCTGGGAGAGTTTAAATCATTAATTTCTGAGGCAGAGGGAGGCTGGCAGGCCCAGCACAGGGTTGAGTAATGATGGATCTCTGGGAAAGGCCAAGTGAAACCTGCAGCTTAATCATGGAGAGAGACTCCCTCTGGGGCACTACCAGCACCCTCCAGCCAGACATTCCCCCACTGCAACTTCCCACTGCCAGCACATGGGGCTGCCTGTCCCTTTACTTCTGCATTACCAAACCCACCCCAGCCTCTGCAGAATGATGCCCAAAGTTGCTGAAGAAGCAGTAAGATTCAACACTGGGGCTGCTGTCTGTGCCCCCAACAACTGCTGCTCCCACCCCGCTGGTTTCACCCTGAGCCCGAGCTTGGTGCAATGAGGAAAACCATGGCCAGGGCAGCAGGAGAGCTCAAGCTTGCCCAAGGAATGGCTGGTGAGGAGCTGCTACCCAGCTACAGCTCTGGGAAGGGAAGCAGAGACACCTGACACTGCATCAGCGGTTTTGCTGCCACCCAGGGTTCCTCACCTTCCACCTGAATAAAAAGTAAGTGGTCTCCTCTCCCCTGAGGAGCTAAAAAGGAGGCAGCTACAAAGGAAAACCACCAGTTTTCCTGTTGGATAAAAGGAAATCTGGGAAACACAAAAAGGTGGAAAAGCTCTTAGGTGTGAGGAAAAGAAGCAGGTTTTAGAAATAAAGCAAAAGAATTTAGGAATCAGCTCTAGCTGCGAAAACTTGAAGATAGAAGAGGATACAATTATACAGCAAGCAAGGACATTAAAACAATGGTTAGAGTTTCTAGGTTTGGCTGAGATAGGTTTTGAAGTTGCAAAAAATACGCTTAGCAAGATAGATAAGTTTAAGCCTAATCATGGAATATTGTGCATTATGATCTAAGGCATAACAAGCAAGTATTGTGTACAACAGATGCACGTGCTTTACTGAAGATTGGTTAAAACAGTTGTCTGCAAATTTTTGAAGCACGCTAATTGGCTAAGAAGCTTTTAAGAATTCTCTGTAACCAGGAAGTCTCTGGATGCCTGTGGCGGCGTGAGCTCTGTACCATCTCTGTCTCAACTCTGTATGTGAGACTGAAAACGGAATAAAAGAATAAAAAGGCTCCTGGAGCGCCTGTCTGGGTTCCCCATCCCGTTTGCTCACCAAAAACACCGACAGGGAAACACAATGAAAAAATGTCCAACCCCTGAAATCCATGTGCATCCCAGCAGGGCTGGGGCCGATGCTCACACTCACTCCCTCTCCAGGCACTGCCATAAATCCAGCCCCAGAAGCACCCACCTGAGGCAAAGCCCAGCCAGTCAACCAGCTCCTCTCAGAAACAGTTATTTTCCTGCAGTTTTATAAAACTGGATTTTAACAGTAAGCACAATTCCATTTTTTCTCTCTCCCCTTTTCCTTTGCTGCACATCTTGAGAGTTCATGACGAGGCTCCTGCTCGGAGCAGGCAGAGACCTTTTGAAAGCTGAAACAGAGCTCGCTCCCCCTCATCCGTGGGGATGGAGGAGGGAGGGAGGAGATGGAGTGGGAGCCACAACAGGTAAAAATAACCATACTTGGCCTGATGTTGCTCCCAATTAAGGCAGTGGGAATTCTGCCCAACTTCCAAAGCAGCCAGACCCAGACACACACAAAAAGGGCTCTGCTGTATGAGCAGCCTAACGATGGTCAGAGAAAATCATGGATACGTGAGCTTCTTCCCCCTATTTCGTGCTGGTGGGAAGCTGAGCAGCCCCTGCCCTGGGGCCAGGCACTGCAGAGGCTGCAGACACACCAAGGGTGATGATCAGACCCACAGCACCACATCTCCTCTGCTCCAGGCACAGTTACTCCACACAGAGCTTGGAAAGGTTTTTTCCAGGAACGGTTTATCTGCTCAGACAGTTTCACATCAGCTGAAACTAAAGTGTAAGTGGTTTTGGGGAGGATATAGAAAGTGTTGAAGAGTAGAAACATTTCATTCTGACACTTCCCTGAACAAAAAGCGCTCTGCCTTTTCACGGCATCACGGTGCCTTGTGAAACCAAGTCCAATTTATTTTTAAATGGAAAAAAAATGAAAGCCCAAACTGAGAGCAAATATATTTCTGGGGACAAATACGATATTGCATTTCATCCTGTCGTTAACACTTACTCCCATCTTCGGGATTCACCGACCAAATGAGAGCTCAGCCTTTTGTGGTGCTGCAATGTAACATCTTTCACCACCACCTTGAAGCTGTTCTGCATGAGGTTGAGCACAGCTCACCCTCACACGAGCCAGCGCCTGACACCGACAACACTTGAACGGATGCAAACATTTCCAACTCACATTCAAACACGAGTAACAACTGAGAGCAGCGAGAACCGCAGATAACACAAGATTTGAAAGAGAAAAAAAGGCACTTCACTGCTTGTCTGAAGACCAGCCCAGCTTTCAAGCCTGCAGGCATCCTCCTGGGGGTGTGAGAGCTGGGTGAGGCTCCTCACCCTCAGTCAGAGCCCATATTGTACCAACAGAAAAATGGAACAATATTCCTGCGGGGAATAAAGTGTCAGGCACCCCCCAGCACAGCACAGCCTCACCAGTGAGGAGACAACACCCTCCACCCTGCCAGCATTCCCGGCACCCGGCCAGGCAGTGCAAGGTCTGCATCCCAAGTAAACGCTCTCCATCGTGAGGTACTACCTCGGAGCCAGGGGCCACCCACACCCAGCCATCACTGGAGAAGGCAGCATCCACAGGAGTTTTCCTGGAATAACATTTCCTGACAATTTTAATGCCGTATGTGCTTTGGAGCCTGGCAGTTTAAAGCAATTAGACCCAGGCTGGGAGCTGCAAAGCATTTCTGTGTTTACGTCAATGTTTCAGAGGTACCAATCCAATACTCCCAGCACTTTACACACAGGATCAGCACGGGGCTCCCACGTGGAATTACTCTCTCCAGGAGCCCAGCAGCTCAGTGAGACCCAACCTGTGGGGGAGAGGGGTGGAAACCAGGAGCTGAGGCAGAGCCACCCCACTGAAGCCTGGATTTCCATCTGCTTGTCCCACACTGCGAAACAAAACCACCACCAAAAGGTCAGGCCACCAGCTACACCCTGCAGCGCTGTGGATGTGAGTACTTCTCCCAGACAGATGGTGGGAAGGGGAAGAGTGAGGAGGAGGAAGGAAGGGAACAAGTTCAAGAGAAGCCTCTGAGATCAGCAAACTGATAAAAATACCCTCTCAGCGCCGCTGGCATCGGAGGGACCCGGCCCGGGGGCGAAGGCAGGCACAGAGCGTGTCCCACCCCGTGCCACCAGCTCACACTGCTCTGATGCTCCTCGCCCCACTCCCAAAACCTTCCCTCTGGCTTTTTTTCCCTCATCTCCTCACGACTTCAGCATTCCCCTTTCCAGCTCTCACACCCCCTGACAACACCGGCCACTTTTCCAACGGGAGTTTTTTACTTTTTCCCTTCCGTCCTCGATTCTCAGCACGTCGAGGCTGGGGAAATTTTCTCAGGCTGCAGATCCCTCCCACGCCTCGATGCCATCTGCCAAAACCAAACCCCTTCCCAGTGCTTCCCATGGCTGCTTTTCCCCCAGCAGCAACTTCAGTTGCTCTGGGGATGACATGAGGAAGTTTAGTTTGCTGCTCAGTTCAGATGAACTGAGAGCATTTATTCAGCCCTCCTTTATCAGAGATGCAAATCAAGCACTCCAGTTACATATTTTAACACAGTGGGGTGGAAAAAGTCTGATGGAGAGAAAGCCATAAAGGACCTAATGTATTCACTGGAGCTAAGGTGGAAAACTGAGAGATTAGTGAAAAATTATTAACATAACAGGTGCCATTGTCACAGAAGTGACAATTTAAAGACAAATCCCCCCAAAATGAATTCCCTAAATACAAGAGCTCACCATTAACTACATTTAGTCCCTGTTTTATACTGGCTTTGCAGAGGAGAGTGGAGGGGAGGGGGAAGGTGAATGAAAGAGGCTCCTTCTCCCAGACAGCAAGAAGTTGGTTAATGAAACATTAAAACGGAAATGGAACTTGAAGCCAAAGAATGTCCCATCTTGGGAAAGAGCAGATGCCACGACAGTGTCAGGGTGAGAGGAGTGGGACCTTCTTCCAGCATGGACCAGCAACAACTCCTCAGTTCCAGTGCTCCTGCATGGCTGGTGACTTCAGCTTCCAGCTGGGCTGAGCTCTAGGCCCCAGACCCACGGAGCCTGCAGGCACTCAGCCCCTCTGCCCTGAGCCACCTGATCCAGCAGAGATCCCACCAGTCCCTCTGGCCACCCCGAAGCAGCTCAGGAAAGAGCTGAGGGCCACCTTCAGCAGAGTGGGGAGCACTGGTGATGGTCTGAGGATTGCTTGGTCTGCCATCAGCACAGAGCCTGCAGCTCCCATCCCCATCCCAGGGATTTGGGGATGCTTAGTCCACCCCATCAGGGTGGGCAGCTCCTTCTTCTCTCCCCACACACGATTCTCACACAGGGACATGCTGAACCCAGGGGTTTTAGAGCTTTTCTTTTAGGTTTTTCTTTTTATAAAAACAGCTCATTGGAGATCAATTTAGCTTTTTAATACCTTTCAGATAAGAAAATCTGCTGCAGCAGCAATTCTCTCCCTATCTTAATTAATTTCTAAACACATCACAAGCTGGAAGTGCATGTTTGATGAATCTGGTTGACCTCCTGGTGCAAAAATGATGACACAGATGTTGTGCCATCTTCACTACCTCATTACTCATGTCACACCAGGGTTTTTTTCTCCCACTGAGCTGCCTGACAGGAGCTCCAGTGCTGCCATCAGCAAGACAAGCTGCAAAGAGCCAGAGGGAGGCTCAAGCAGTGCTTTGCATCCACTGGAAAAGCCAGGTCCACTGGTGCTGCCAGCAATCCCACAGGACACAGCAGCAGGCAAGCACAAGGGAGGGAGGGAGCTAAATCCATGGGAAGTTTTGCACCAAGGAGGACTAAATACTGCTGGATAGGGAAACGAGGCGCCACACAAAGAATGGTCAATCTGAGGGAATGCTGGGGCTGAAGGAGCCCCAGTGGGGATGGGCCCAAAGCCCACAGGATCTGGAGTGATCCCTCAGAGAGCCGTTTGCTGGGCACAGTGGGAATCAGCCCAGCTCTGAAAAGGGTTTCAGCCTCCTCTCCCCTCCCATACAAGCTGCAGTAAGCCCAGTTGCACTGGTGTGATGTTATATCCACCTGTGGGAAGGACAGCAACCACAGAATCATTGAATGGCCCGGGTTGGAAGGGACTTTAAAGCTCATCCAGTGCCAACCCTGCCATGGGCAGGGACACCTCCCACTATCCCAGGCTGCTCCAAGCCCCATCCAGCCTGGCCTTGGGCACTGCCAGGGATCCAGGGGCAGCCACAGCTGCTCTGGGCACCCTGTGCCAGGGCCTGCCCACCCTCACAGGGAAGATTTTTTTCCTAAAAGGTGACAGCAGCAGCTCCTAAAAACTTTCTTGCTCTTGGAGATTCCTTAAGGAAGCAGAGAGCTGCCCAAGCCTGAGGCAGCCCCAAGGATGGGCCTCCAGGACACAGCACAGGGTGCACTGGGGCACAGGATTCCTGCCCAGCTCCACTTCAGAGCAGGATGTGAGAGCAGAGGGAAGAGTTTAAGACCACAATTTATACCCAGCTCAGGGGTTGATGGAGCACAGCTTTGGCAGCTGATCATTAGGGGAACATCAGGATGTATGGGAACAAGAAGAAAAAAGGGAACTCCACAAATATGAGCTGAAGAAAATCCTCTGGGAGACCTAGAAGCCAGCAGATAACTCCTCTGCTGCCAGCACAGCCAGCAGAAAGTGGGCATTAAAAATAAAAAATAGCAATTCTGTTAAAAAGCAGCCTGATGAGGTCTGATCACCTTTTACTCCAGACACTTTAATTGTCCCTTGCAAGGTGATGGCATGAGATGCACCAAGGCTTTTCCTCGTGACCACTCTCCAACAAACCCAGCTTATTTCTGCTGGAGCTGGAGCAGAGGCAGCGCAGAGCATGTTTACAACCCTCACACCACGTAGGGATGGTCCTGGCTCTGGTACCCCACAGCCAGGACTTTTACTGGAATCACTCTCAAGAGAGGAAAACCCATCCCTCCACCAGCAGGACGGGATGGGGCTTTGCATCCTCTTCCCAAACCTGCATCCCGGCACTCACAGGCTGCAATGGTCCTACTGATGCCTGATAAAGGGGTCCATGCAGGGATACAACCTGCCTGTCCCACCCAGACCCACCCCTCCACCCCTCAGAGCCTGACAAACAACCCCCCTCTACGGCCAAAGCTGCTGGACACGGCCCCGGGGCTGGATTTAGCATCACACAAGGCAATAATTAAACCAAGACACAAGGCGGTGGGGAACAACAAAAAAATAAATCCCTCTTATGTTTTGTTAAATTCAGCAATTTACAAGGCTGGAATAATTAGTGGTTTAAAATGTTTTGACACAAGCAGCCCCAATAATCATGATAAATCATATCAGGCATATGCCCAGATCCTTGAAGTGACAGATGACAAACAGAGCAGTGACAAGACGCTCCATCACGCAGGGAATCATTGAGTTAATGGAAGAATTATTGCTTCTGAAATCCACTCCAGTCCCATTGTGGGGAACATTCCAATTTATCAAAGCCAAATGAACATTAATTGCTGCAGCCTGGTAAGTTTTCGAGCTGCTGTGACCTTCATTGAATTTTAATCCAAAACAGATAAGATTTACTTCCACACAACAGGAAACAACACAATTAAACCCAAATGACAGCTGAGATTATGGTGAAAAAACACAACAGGCGTAATGACAAAAATATTGATTCCTTTCTACTTGACACTGGGCTAAAAAAAAGGTAAATAAATAAAATCTTGCATTTGCATATTTGTATTTCTTTTCCCTTTATCCCTTCTTTTCATTTGGGAGACAAATTTCAGACACTCAAGCCAAGAGGAAATGGGTGGCAGAGAGTAATGGAGACTGAATTCCCTTTAACTGCAGTAATTAATGTTATGTCTCATTGGGGAGAGATTAAGGAAAAACAGTTAGGAAAGGAAAAAAAATAAAAATTAAGTATTGTCTTGCTGTCAAAGACGCCCTTGAGCATGGGAAGGGAGGTGTGAAGAGGGTCACAGTCAGTGCTTTGCAGGGGTAGATGGTGGCCACAGGGACACGGGCCAGGGACACTTTGCTGCTGCACTGGAAGCAAACCAATCCCAAACCAGAAAGCCACAGATTGACAGCCAGAATCACCAGAAGGAGGAGTAAACCCAGGATTTGCACCTCCCTGGGGCCCCCATGCAGCACTGAGGGGGACTTGGCTTTAGAGGCAGAGCAGGAGCTCCCAGCCAAGCCATAAACACCTACAGAAATCCAACCAGTTCCTGGCTTGGAGGTGTCTCACTGCCCAATAAAGCTGTGCCAAGTGCTCTGTAAGAGATGGATTAACCAGATCCCCCAGGCAAACCTTCCCCAGCTCCTATAAATCACCTGCAGCATGAGGAGAGAGGTAAAAGCAAGTGCTACAGCCACTTAAAGGAGATGAAGGAAGCACTTTCCCATGTCCCCTCCTGTCCCCTGGGGAGGGATGCTGGGCTGATGGACAGGGCATGCAGAGCCTGAATGCCAAGGCAGCACTGGGGTGGGCTGGAATTTTGTCCACGGCAGTGTTTTAGTTTATAGAAAGCACACAGGAGACGTTGGGCTTCATGACAGGAAGAGGAAGGAAAAGCATTTGGGAAGCTGGGGAGGAGGACACAGGTTGTCCAGTTGCATCCCAAGGCAAAAGGGCTATGGACACAGAGGGTGTGGGGACAGGAGGGGGTACCCAGGGAACAGCACAGCCAGGGAACCCCACTGCTGGGGTCAGAGAGCTCAGGTGATGGGGGCCCTCTGGGATGTGCTCCAGCTGGGATCATGAAGGAAAATAAAGCAGCCCAGGGACCTGGGTGAAATATTCCACCCAAGAAACAAAAGCTGTGCCCATTTTATTTCAGCTACAGAACTCCATGAGGCCTCAAGGAGGAAAATAACAACTAACCAACAAAACGGAATCATCTTTGCTGGTAACTCAAAACTTGGCTCGGGTTCACTCAAAAAGTTAATGAACCTTCTGAAAATTCTGGGCAAAGTTTCAAGCCTGTGCTGCAATCCTGACCCAGGAAAGGGATCTGCAGGGCTCCTGCCTCCCCAGGGACACATGTGCAGCCCAGGCCCCATCCCAGACCCACATCCATGCCAGGACCTTGGCTCCTGCTGCAAGGAATGTCAGGATTTATAAAGACAGTGGAATTACATCTCGTTCTGTGTGGAAGGAACAGCTCCTTCTCTCCTGTCCTCCTGCTGCTTTTGCAGAAGGGAAGAGAGGTTCAGAGCAGGAACTAACCCTCGTCACAAAGCCATGGGTGCTCCCACACCATCGGCAAAGCACATCTTCCCTGGCTAACCTGGGATTAGAGGGCAAAACCATTTCTGTGACATTTCTGTGGCATTCCCAGCAATGCTGTCAGCTCCATCCCACCGGCACGGCTGCTCCCACCTTCCGAGGGGCAGCAAAGCAAGGCTTTGGCAGGAGCTTCTCCAAGGACCTTCCCAAGCATCAAATCATTACAATCATCTGCTGTATCTCAGAGAGCACCTTCAGCAAGGACTGAGGACCAGGACTGAATCTCCCCTGTTACAGGAAGTCTGCATTTCAAGCAGGAATCACCAGGCTGCAGAGCCAGTGTCACCCCACAGACACAGGGCAATTCTCCATGGCTCAGGTTTGCCCACAACAGCCAAACAATCCCTTACTCAAACCTCCTGCCAGGGACTGAGCTTAGCACACCCAAAAGACACAAGTTGTGCTGTCTTCTTTCTTTGTTCTGTCTCTCACTTACATTTTCAGGCTCATTTTCCAAGTACACATTTCTAACCCCTTCCCCCTCTCCGATCCCCCATCCCATTGACAATTTTAGCAGGACGTAAAACCATTCCGTATCCAACTCAGTAAGCTGCAGCCCCCAACTCCTTTCCCTTCTGCCATCCTGCATCTTATTGTTCCCAGGAGCCTTAATGGAATGCCTCTCTGCCCTCTCATATGCACTCAGCGCCCAATCTAAAGCCCCACTGAGGAGACACTCCAAAAAAACAGATTTAAGTTGCAAAAGCCAAATAGCTGCTTGTTCAAATAAAAAAAATAAAGCATTTGTGCAGCCATTGTCTCTGTTCCTCCTTCCAAACCTAAGGATAGAAGTTGTGGAGACGACACAGATTCCCAGAGATGAACAGATTCACCTTTTGCAGAGGGTTGCTGTGCTGGGACCCCCAATCCCATAAAAGACTTGCTTTGGCAAAGGAATGGCATGTATACACACTGCATATACCAACCTAACTTCTTTCTTTATCTTATCCCAAAGGGATTGAAGGGACAATACACTGAATCCCATTTTACAGATGGAGCTCTAAACCACGGAGGAACCATGGACCAGATCCAAATACGTAGGCAACCACCTCGTGTGATACCGAAACTTTAAAAGGCAACACTGCACATAAACAGTGCGTTAATGAAAGGTCACAAACACCCCAGATGGAGACATTCAAAGCACGGGATCATCTTTTTACTTTTAGGTCACATTTGTCCTTTGCAAGAAATGCTGCAGCCCTTACTCACTTCAAAGATAAACTTCAGCTTCAAAATGAAATGGCCAAGCCCAAATTCTTGCCTTTGCACAATGCTCAAAACACAAAGAACAAGCAGAAGTATTCAACTGGCATCTCACTATTGCTTCCAGAGAGGCCAGGGGATGGGCAACCCGGTGTGCCACGACCTTCCTAGAGAGGAGCCTCGTACAGCAGTTCCACAGAGGCAGCTTTCCTTGTCCAGCAGCCCCTGTGAAGGGAAGGGCAGGGACAAGGCTCCCTAATCAGGGCTGGGGGCAGGGGTTCCATGGGGTAGGCAGGGGGTGGGGTGGAAACCAACTGCCAGCTGGGTACTGGGTATTACCATACAGAAACAAGGCGTGCTGGGGGTGGCTCACTTTGTCACCATGACCCAGAGGAAGGTTGCTTATCTCTGGGGAAGATCGTCTTGCCCTCAAGTCTCTTCTCCAAGGGAGAGAAGAGGGCTCTTGTGCCATGGGCTCCCAGCCCTTCACACCTCACCACTTTTTGGCAGAGACAGGAGGAACTACAAGGATCCTTGTTACCCTCCCACCAGCTTCTTCCCCACACTCTGTTGCTTTATTTTGTTTCATTTTCTGAGAAAACAAGCATTCTTTTTTTTTATTTTTTTCCTGGCCCAGTCAAACACATCTCTCCCTTTCTGGAGACCCAACCAAGAAGGGACAAACATCTGGAACCCAGACTCACCACCCTGCTCCTCATCCCCCTCCTCCCACCACACCCCTGGCTGCCAGCCCCCTCCTCCAAAGGGGTCCCTCCATCCCATCCGATG
>NW_008239284.1:2777749-2779048 GCF_000691975.1 Corvus brachyrhynchos
TGGCAGCTCCATCCCACCGGCACGGCTGCTCCCACCTTCCGAGGGGCAGCAAAGCAAGGCTTTGGCAGGAGCTTCTCCAAGGACCTTCCCAAGCATCAAATCATTACAATCATCTGCTGTATCTCAGAGAGCACCTTCAGCAAGGACTGAGGACCAGGACTGAATCTCCCCTGTTACAGGAAGTCTGCATTTCAAGCAGGAATCACCAGGCTGCAGAGCCAGTGTCACCCCACAGACACAGGGCAATTCTCCATGGCTCAGGTTTGCCCACAACAGCCAAACAATCCCTTACTCAAACCTCCTGCCAGGGACTGAGCTTAGCACACCCAAAAGACACAAGTTGTGCTGTCTTCTTTCTTTGTTCTGTCTCTCACTTACATTTTCAGGCTCATTTTCCAAGTACACATTTCTAACCCCTTCCCCCTCTCCGATCCCCCATCCCATTGACAATTTTAGCAGGACGTAAAACCATTCCGTATCCAACTCAGTAAGCTGCAGCCCCCAACTCCTTTCCCTTCTGCCATCCTGCATCTTATTGTTCCCAGGAGCCTTAATGGAATGCCTCTCTGCCCTCTCATATGCACTCAGCGCCCAATCTAAAGCCCCACTGAGGAGACACTCCAAAAAAACAGATTTAAGTTGCAAAAGCCAAATAGCTGCTTGTTCAAATAAAAAAAATAAAGCATTTGTGCAGCCATTGTCTCTGTTCCTCCTTCCAAACCTAAGGATAGAAGTTGTGGAGACGACACAGATTCCCAGAGATGAACAGATTCACCTTTTGCAGAGGGTTGCTGTGCTGGGACCCCCAATCCCATAAAAGACTTGCTTTGGCAAAGGAATGGCATGTATACACACTGCATATACCAACCTAACTTCTTTCTTTATCTTATCCCAAAGGGATTGAAGGGACAATACACTGAATCCCATTTTACAGATGGAGCTCTAAACCACGGAGGAACCATGGACCAGATCCAAATACGTAGGCAACCACCTCGTGTGATACCGAAACTTTAAAAGGCAACACTGCACATAAACAGTGCGTTAATGAAAGGTCACAAACACCCCAGATGGAGACATTCAAAGCACGGGATCATCTTTTTACTTTTAGGTCACATTTGTCCTTTGCAAGAAATGCTGCAGCCCTTACTCACTTCAAAGATAAACTTCAGCTTCAAAATGAAATGGCCAAGCCCAAATTCTTGCCTTTGCACAATGCTCAAAACACAAAGAACAAGCAGAAGTATTCAACTGGCATCTCACTATTGCTTCCAGAGAGGCCAGGGGATGGGGAACCCGGTC
>NW_008239284.1:2779306-2798358 GCF_000691975.1 Corvus brachyrhynchos
GAAACAGGTGTCTTTTTATGGGAAAGGCAAGGGGTGGGGTAGAAACCAACTGGCCAGCTGGGTACTGGGTATTACCATACAGAAACAAGGCGTGCTGGGGGTGGCTCACTTTGTCACCATGACCCAGAGGAAGGTTGCTTATCTCTGGGGAAGATCGTCTTGCCCTCAAGTCTCTTCTCCAAGGGAGAGAAGAGGGCTCTTGTGCCATGGGCTCCCAGCCCTTCACACCTCACCACTTTTTGGCAGAGACAGGAGGAACTACAAGGATCCTTGTTACCCTCCCACCAGCTTCTTCCCCACACTCTGTTGCTTTATTTTGTTTCATTTTCTGAGAAAACAAGCATTCTTTTTTTTTATTTTTTTCCTGGCCCAGTCAAACACATCTCTCCCTTTCTGGAGACCCAACCAAGAAGGGACAAACATCTGGAACCCAGACTCACCACCCTGCTCCTCATCCCCCTCCTCCCACCACACCCCTGGCTGCCAGCCCCCTCCTCCAAAGGGGTCCCTCCATCCCCTCCGATGCCACCGGCAGCTGGGACTCACCATGACTGAGATATGAAGAATGTGCATCTGCTCCTCCACGATCTCCGAGGGCTCCTGGAGGCTGGGGGGGGGGGCCCGGGAGAGCTGCTCAGCGCTGCTCATGGACACGTGGAAGTACAGGGTGCCATTCTCCAGCCACTGCTGCTTCCAGTGCACCTGAGAAATGTCCGACACGGTCCCCGACATCTCTGCAGGGACAGAACGCACAGCTGAGGGTCAGTTTTCTCCATGATGCCCAAAGGTGTTATTCTAAGTCATTGAGGAAATTGGGACTTTGGAGTCTTACCCCCAGAACTGCTTCTATCTAATTTTAACCTCTACCTGTTACTTCCCCGATACATGAACACTAACGTTTGTCTTCCCCAATGAAAAGCAAGGGGCTACAGAGTGCCTTGGGATTTCTAGGCCAGGAAGGCAACAGTAGTAAATCACACAGGAGGCCCTAAACCTCCCATGGCTCTCCCAGGAAAAAGGCTGGGAGGAGCTCCCAGGGAGCTGCAGCCAAGCCCAAGGGAGTTTCATAGCTCAGGGAGGACACTGTGCCAGACAAGGCAGGATGCAGACACCAGTACACACTGTGCTGGCATTGGCAATGGAAACCTTCTTCCAGCTGTGGGGCAGCAGCACAGCTGTATTTAACAGGGACACTCTCAGCACAGACTGTGAGCACCAGGAGCAAGGGAAGACCACCAGGCTTGACAAATATCTACTGACCTTGGGGCTGCATCTCTCAGTCACCTTCTGCAGCTTCTGCTGGTTTTACATCCCACCCCATCCTGATTTACAGCACAGGCGCCCTGGGAGCCGGGATTACAGCATCCCAGCACACATACCCACACCACCAGCTTTCCCTGACCTGCATTGAACTGGGGGTTTGGACAACCCAAAGGGCTCCCCCTGACCTGCAGACCCAGTGAAGGCAGCAGCTCCCAGCTTCAGCTGCAGCTCCTGAGTGGGCCAGGAGCACTGACAGCTCCACAGCTGCCCAGCACGTTGCACATAGACCTCTGCAGAGAACGGGTTTGGCAGTTTGGCAGCTGAATCAAAACCGGGAAAAAAAAAATGCTAGTACAAAATAAGCCAAAATATTTCTCCCTCCACACATCTTTTTTGTGTTTGTTTTTCCATTTCCAGTAGAAGCAATGGGAAGCAAGACAGGTCTTCTTAGTCACTGGGCCCACAGCTTCAGCAGTCACCGGCTTTGAGGGAGACCCAAATTCAATTCCCTCCTATTTGGGGAGAGACCAGGTCTGACAGCCCCTGCCCCACTGTCTGCAGCTGTGTGTGCCCCACAACAGTCAAGAGCACACGCTCAGGTACTTCTGGCACCACAGTGGAAACAGAGACGAGGTTCTCCTCCTTCTCCTCCACCCTGTCTGCAGAGGGTCAGTGGGGGGACAGCGCCTGTTCCCCTGCAGGCAAAGCAGCCAGGGAATGCTGGTGGCATTTTGCATTTCATTATCCTGAGCCCAGCTGGGCAAAAGCACGTCCAGTTCCAGCTCCCAGTGGAGAGGAAGGAAGGAACAAGCCCAGCTGAGGCTGTCCTCAGGAGCCACCCACACCTTGCAGGACACGATGCTTCAACAAAACGTTCGGGTGGTGAGCAGCCACTCAGGCTACAAGACCAGGCACTTCCACTTCTACAAACCCATGTCCCAGCCCAACAAAAACACCTCTCAATCCTTCAGGAACAGGTTTTCTCACCCCTGAAATCAATATATTTTCCAGCAGCAAGCTCCTGGCTTCCCAACATGGATCGAAACAGAGCCGAGCAACCTGCTCATGGAGAAGACCCCATCACACCACAGGTCCTGCAGGGCTGGGGTCAGGGACAAGGCCACCCCATTACTGCCAGATCCCTGATTCAGCACCTCACTGGTGACACCCCGAGCCACCACAGTGTCACCTCAATCTCACCAGAGGGGCTTGCTCATTGCCTCTGCCCCCCCAGCACAGCACCTTCCTTATCCCCAACCCTGTGCACACCTGAGCACTCAACAGAGAAAAACCCAACAGCTCCTGACCACACATGGATCCATCAAGAGCCCACACTTGTGCTTGGGAGGGGATGCACGAGCTCCCTGTCACATCCCTGTCACTGCCCTGACATCCTGCTAATGGCCCTTCTCTCCTTTGACATGAAGAACTCTTTGCTGGAGCAAATCAGCAGCAGGAGGGTGTTGCCTGAGCACTGGAACCTGTAAATCATGGCAGCCCTGCAGCTGGGAACCTCATGGAATGAACCCTGTGTCTCTCCTCTCTGAATAAGGCTAAAGAAAGAGGTTTCTTATAGCAGTAAAAATAAGAACAAAATGAGAGAAATATCAAGGCTGCTTAATTGCAGTCATCTTCCCAGCAATACTTCAAAGGTCTGTACTGAAAAGCATCTCCTTGTCTAATTAAAATCAAAACAAATGCTACTTTTAGGAGCAAAAGCACTCACTCAGCTTTGCAGCAGAAATCCAAGATCATCCACAGAGGCAAACGGGCCATGGGAGAGCACAGCAGCACCAAGGGAGAGACTCAGTTATGCAAAGCCATAATCTTAATTCTGTCCAGAGGGACAGTCACCCACAGGAGGGGATGGTTTACAGAATTACACACTCATCACACACGTATCCTGCAGCAGACCTTTCCTAAGGAGCTCAGGAAGGAGGTTCTATCACCCAGCCCACAGCTCAGACGATGGGGATGCCACAGGACCCCACTGCTCCACTTGCAAAGGCCACCTCCCATTAGAGAAGCAGGGAAAAAACCTCCCGGGTCAACCGTTCTCCAAGTTTTTCCCCTTACACACACATTTTTCCATGGGATGTTTAAAAGATCACAGAGAACATTTCTCAGGAGTTCTGAAATATAGGCAATTTTTTGGATTTTAGCCTAGACTGAAGATAAGCCTGTTTCATTTTCAAAAGGTCTCTTCCAAAAGTAGAAACTTCAATTTAACATTCATTTCACAATTTTAAGCAAACCCAGCAGCCAGGCAGTTTGTGACAAACACAGACTTGCCAAACCTGGGTACCCATTCCCACATACCTATAAACACTCGTGCGCTTGAGCTTTCATTTCAGGGCACCTGGTTACTACCCCAGCACCCCCAGGACACCACGAGCCTCCAAGCAGATTCACTACTCACAATAAAAATAATTCTTAAAAAGCTTTTTCAAGCCCTGTAGCTGCAGAATCCCTCAATCCTCAAACACAGGGAAGTTTTTTGGCCTCACGTACTTGACACGAATATCACGCTGCCTGTGTTTCACTGGACACACACTGTCACTCCACGATCTGCTGTAGTTACAGCAGTGAGAGCCTGTCCATCAGACAGAATGTAATCGTCCGCAGCAAGATTGCCTGTTATCAGAGCTTTCAAATGCTTTTGGAACAAATTAAGGGCACTCCTGCACCCAAACAGAATGAGATACGGTTAAGGTTTTAAATGCACAGCAATGGAAAAGCACTTGTGCTCTGTAGCTGTTAAAAATCTCAGTACCCAGCAGATGGGGAGCTATCAGATGGGGTTCAAACACCCCTTTGTGAGTAAAACACCAAGTAAAACAGCCAAACAGATCATCAAACATCTGCCATGCCATCTTCCTACCTGCTCACTGTGCTCAGCAGAGAGGAGACAACGAAGAAACAAGGAGGATCCGGATTCCCCACGTCAGGCAGCCAGGCTTCTCCCCTTCTCCCTGTTCAAAGACCCCAAGCAAGGACCACCTCCATCCCAAAGCAGAGGATCTGAGGAATCTGATCTCCCCCACACCAGCGGGTCTATCTCCCCTTTCAGCCTCCCCAAACCTTCACACCTGCCCTTCATCTCCCACCACACAGCTCAGCCGAGCCCAGGGGCAGCACCCACCGGCCTTTGCTATCACCTGAGGATGGTCTGAAGGTAAGAAAAAGGCACACACAGCATTTTTGCCTTTTCTGCTCTTCCTCAAGCTCTGTGCCTTGTACAACTTCTACAGTCCAACATTTTCCTTGGAAATCAAACAAGCCATCCACACAAAACCCTTCCCACGGCTCAGCCACTGACCTGAGCTCGTGTCCATCAGCAGGTCACCCATCCAGGATAAGGCAGGGGACAGCAGTGACCACAGCTGATCCCTTCCACCAACTCTCTAATCCCCTTTTTCCCTTTGCTGTTCCTACAACCTTCCATATAAACATTTCATTGAAGTCTTCAACTTGTATTACAATCAAACTTAAAAGCAAGGGGGACTAAATGCATTTGGTTGGGAACCAAGACGATTCCCATAAAAGCAGATTATGCTGACATGATGAATACAAAATGAAACAGCAGATATTAAAGTTGGAGGGTTGTTACTCCGTGCCTTCAGGCTCCTGGCCACCCTACCCACCTCCTCCCTTCTCTCCCCGCTCCCCCTCGGTCTCACTGAAGGCAGGGATAGCCTTTTCACCTCTGCCTTCTCCAAGGCAGCCTGCCAGGCTTGAAATATTCACCAGCTCTCCCGAGCCCCCACCCCAACCTCATGCAATGCCTCAACATTCACCACTCACCCGGGAAGTTGCAGCCCTGCCTTATCTGTCATGGCATTGTACAAAGCCTGTGTTGTGTTTAATTGGCTTGTTCTTGCTAATCTACCATGATTATTGTATTTTTATTTCATTCTTGAAGGTCATTATTAAAATAAGCCCTTTTGCTTAGAGCAGTTCATCCCCACAAGGTTCCCCGCCCCCGGATAACCAAACCCTCCTTGTGCCTCCTCCCGGCTCCCCAGCGCTGCTCAGACCTGCTGGGCACCTTTCCTGTCAGCACCGAGTGCTTGGGGTGATGGCTGAGGAGCCAGTGAGTAATTTCCAGTGCACAGATCCAGGCTCCTCCGGCCTTTTTCCTCCCCACCTGCTTCATCCCAGCAGGACCTGCACCCTGCAGCCAGGCTTCCTCAGCTCACCTGCACAGTTCAGCAACTCAATCTGGCAGAGGAAAAGCCGGCGATCTGGTTAGTGACTGTATTTCCTTTTACAGAGACACAATTGCAGCGTGTGGCCCCTTCTTCCACACCCCTCATCCTGCCACCCCATTCCATTGCTGTGCTTCCAGGGGCTCTCCTGAGTTAACATTCTCCAGAGGCAACAACCTCCAATAAAGTGCTAGTTCAGAGATCCTTCGGTGCTAGCTACCACTTATGCTAATAAAGGAAATTTATGCAGAAAGTCATAAACAGAGAGCTCTCCCCAGTGCCCTTGCCAGCGCAGGATTGCTCCCTGCGGAATAGATTATCACGCTCTGTGCAGACTAGTTCCAAAATGACTCTAGAAATGGGGCTTCCCCCATGCTCCCCGGGGGGCTATTCTGCAGTCAAACAGGCCCTAAGAGTTCCAAGAGTTTGGGTCTTTTGGTGGCAATGTGGTGGAGTTTTTTTATCCAGATCATTAACTCAGGGTTTTTTCTTCCCTTCCCCTCCGCTCTTTTTTAACATTTTCCTTCCCTTACACACCTCCTCCCCTGCTCTTCCCTCACAGTACTCCCTGGGGCAGCACACAAATGCAGCTGCAGATCATAAAAAGTAATAGAGAAGCTCAGAAATTTAAGAAAGGGGGGGGAAAAAAAGATGACAAGCTTGCTCTGATCATCTCCTTTCAAAGCCACTGTCTGTGAGAACACAGTGCTGCACCTGCAGGGCATTTCATGGGTGGCTCTGGCACTGTGCGGGTCTGCAGGGACACAGAATCGTGGAATGGTTTGAGTTAGAAAATCTCTCTGAAATCACTGAGTCCAGCTGTTAACCCAGCAGTGCCAAATCCAAGACATGGTGCCTGTCCAGGCATGGTGCTGGGTGGAGGAGGGCTGGAGACAGCCTGGTCTCGGGGTGGTCCAAGGGGTCCCATCGGCACCGGGTGCAGGCTGGAGCACTCTCTGCATCTCACTGCCAGCAGCATCACACAACTGACCTTGGAGAGGCAAAATGGGGTTTGCAGTCAAGTGGGTTTGGCTGTTTTCAGGCTCTGCTGGAAGGAGAAGAACAAGCAGCCGGGCTCAGGCGTTGCTCCTGGGACCAGTCACCTCAAAGACACAAGGATGTGGGAGGAGCTGAGCTGCCACCAAAGGGTTCCTGACAACCAGAGCAGTGTGACTGAAGGTGGGGGCAGATCCCAAGCCCAATAGGAACACAAAAAACAAGAAAACCTCCTCAGTTCGGATGGAGAGCTTGTAGACTGCATCATCCAGAGGTGGTCCAAGAGATGAGCCAGGGTGAGCAGGGAGGACAGAGTCAGCCCCTTCCAGGCCTCAGACCCTGGAAACACTTCAGGCAACCGGAGGGTTGGGCTGCTCCAACACAGCTCTCTTGGTCTTGGCTCTGGAGCCCTCTGCACCATCCCCACATCCCTTCGGCCTCCCTAATCCCAGGCTTTAGGCTCCCTGAACACATCAGGGAGCAGATATTGATTTGCCTGTGCTGCCCACAGATCTCAGTCTGACTCCACAAAGCCCAGAGAAGCTCAGCACACTCTGCGCTCCTGCAGCTGCTTTGATTGCAGTTCAGGCTCCAGCACATTACCCTTATTTATGATGCCAGGGCTTCCGTGTGGCGCCTCAGGCACTCTGAAATTATTACAGGGCCCTTTGACTTTCAATTCCCTTCCATCCAATCCCATCTTTACCTGTCGGCAGAGGCTCCCCTGGCCAGCGGTGGGAGCCAAAGGCGCAGGCAGACAATGCTCCTGCAGGTTCTGCCGATCCTGCAGGAATTGCTGGCACGTGGGGTATGGGAGAGCAGGGGGAGAGCGCTCCTGGGTGAGGCTTTCTCGGATAGAGGAGACACCCAGGCTTGGAGCAGCTCCAGGGGTGCTCAGCCACAGCCCCTCCGTGGTGTTGTCCTGATGCTGCCATGAGGAAAAATAAGGTGAAGAAATGTGACTTCAAGCATCAGAGCCCCTCTTTCCTGCATCCTGCAGGTGCCAGAGGGATGGGTGTGAAGGAGGCGCCTTGATGCACGGATTTTGCTCTCCTTCCCTCTCTCCTTCCCCAGTCCCCACCCCTCTGTTAAGGCACAGGAGTTTTCTTTGGAGGTGCTTTAGGGTTTTAGTAACAAGCTCAAGCTTTACTACTTCTCTGGAGCCTCTTGGCTCACCCAAGAGAAGTGCAGGATTTACTTTTGAAACAGCACTTGAAGGCACAAGGAAGAGGGAGATGTCACAGGAGAAAGAGCTGCTGGTCCATGAAAGCTGCTGTTGTGGCAGTGCATGGGGAAAGCTGGGACAGTCCTCTTGTTCCCAGTTACTCCAGATCCTCAAATCCAACAACAGACTGACCTGATAAATGGGGAGAAAAAAATCTACCTGAAAGGCACAAGCATCATTTTTGATGGTCCAACTCTCAATCTCTGTTAAAGAAATCCGTGCCTTTGATTCTGAAGCTTTTCTGCAGTAACAGGCACACAGCACTGGCCTGGCTCTGTGTTCAGGGTGGATGAAGTGAGCCAGGTTTGCATGCAGACCGTGGGGATGTCCTGGCTCAGAAAACCCAGTGATGGGCAGGGAATGAGCAGATCTGCTGCATCGGGGCAGGCAAAGCCGCCCAGCCCGAGCCCTGCATGGACCTGGCCTGCCCCACTCCAGGTGCCAGCCTGCCCCTGCTGCCACATGGGACATCTCTCCATCACTGCCCCAGCCCTGTGTGGGACTCCAGCCTGTCTGAAAACATAGCTTGGCTCCTGCAGGACCACTGCAAGCTTTAGAAGGTCTATTCCCACCACACATGCAGAGGAATGGCCTTTGAAAGCCTTCACTAGGCACCTGGGTAAGGAAAAACCCCTATTTAACCCTCAAGGCCAGGCAGAGCTCAGCCATCTCACAGTCCCTCTATGGCTACACTGGAGCTTTGCTTGGAGCCTGAATGGATCTGAAGTGTCCAATGACACAACCAGGGAAGAGCTGCTGCCTCTGATAACCACTCACTTGAATTTTAACTGCAGCCAAGGGACCACCAGGGAGGTGGCTGGGCAAGGCACAGGGACGGCACAGGGAAGGGACACAAGGAAGAGGTACAGGGAAGGCACAGGGAGGGCACAGGGAAGGCACACAAGGAAGAGGTACAGGGAAGGCACAGGGAGGGCACAGGGTGGGCAGAAGGAGGGCACAAGGAAGGCACAAGGAGAGCACAGGGAGGGCACAAGGAAGGCACAAGGAGAGCACAGGGTGGGCACAAGGAAGGTACAAGGAGGGCACAGGAAGGGCACAGGGATGGGGCACAAGGAAGGGCATCATGCATCACCTGCAGCAGCAGCACATGGTCCCAAGTGCACAGGAAATGCTGGCATATGGAAACAGGGCCAGATGGCTTCTGCCATTATAACCCAGATCCCAGAGAATGAGAGGGAAGGAGCCCAGTCAGCCCCCACCTGCCTGCATTGCTCCTGCTTCCTTTTCCCGGGCACTGGTAAGGCTGGCGTGGGGATGCCTTTTCCCAGGACAGCCTCCAACACAGACACTGTGGCAGCAGAGCAGCCCTAGGAGTCAGGATGGCACCAGGCAAGGCTTGTGGAAAGGGAGAACATTTGGAAAGCCACCCCTATGGTCTCTTCCTTGTGCAGGTAACAGCAGCAACAGCAACTTTCCCTTTGTCTGTTTCTGAGTTTCTGCGGGAGCTGAGAGCTGGGAGCAGGGCAAGGGCAGCCGGGCACAGCAGGGTGGGCATTAGGGCAGAGCAGGACTGACACAAAGGGACAGAGAGGGAATGTGCCTGTCTTCCCTGCGAGCTGTGACAGCAGCAGAAGGGCAAGATGACCTATTCAGGTGATTTGAAGAGTGTGGCCAAGCCAGGCAGGCTCCAGGACAAAGCAGAGAGGTGCATTTGCTTCACAGCTGCAGAGGAGCCAGCGTCAGCCCTGGGGGTGAGCACAGCTCCAGGCTCCATTAGAACCAGCCAAGAGCTTTCTAAGTCCTCTGCATTTTTAAATCTCTCTTTGGGAAACAGACCTCTTAAAATAAGGCAGTTTGACAGCTCACGGCTCTGCTCAGACTGTGAAGTAATTTTTCTACAATGGCTCCTCCATGGACCTGCCCCCCCAAAGGGGAGGTGGAACGGGCAGAGGAGGAGAAGAAAACAGGAGAGAGGAGGTCTGGTCGCCTTCTACAAACACTAAGACAGTTCCATCTCCTGAGAGGTGGATGTCCTTTTCCAAGGAGAAGGAGCTGGCCAGGCATTTTCAGGGGAGGAAAAAAAATCAGCTAGTGGATTACTTGGGATCTTCTGCCTGTGTGTCACCTGGAGCACCAGGTGGGTGCATCAAAAGCCAAACAGCCTGAAAATTCTGGGTATGCCCTTGCCCAAAAAGGCAAAAATATCAGTTACCAGGAATGACCAGTTGCTGCTGCCTCTCCACCTGCATCGGGATGGGGGCTCCTACACTCACCGTGTCCCTTCCCTGCTGTCAAGGCAGACATCCACAGTGGTTACAAAGGATTAAGAATCTTATCTCTTCTCCAGGACAGGCTTTGAGTGCTTGCTCCCTGGAAAGCTCCTAGAGCCTGCCAGGTATCCGAGGTACCACTCAAGTACCCAGGTTTTGCCTGGGCTACTCAACAAACCTCAAATTCAGCTCTTACCCATAGAAATGAGTTCTTGCAACCTCACAGAAAATTCATTTCTCTCTAAGACTATTACACCTTAACCCAGGAGCAACCTTGCACATTTATCTACTCCAGCACCCAGAGAGATTCCCAGGACACTCTGACAGGACTGCCCCAGAGTGTCCCAGCCCAGGATGCTCTGACAGCCTCCCGTTGGCCAAGCACCACCAGAGCTCTGCAGGAAAGAAGCCCAACAAGGGCTGTGAGAAAGCAGACTGCTGCTCCCAAAGATGCCATCCCAGGGTGCCAGATCCCCCTGAGCAGGACAAATCACCCGGGCAGCCTCAGTCCTGGAGCCAAGGGCTGCCCTTGGAGGCTGCAAACCATCAGGCTGCCAGAAGCAAAAAGGTTTACTGAGATGAGCTGTGAAAATTCTCACCTCTCTCTGCACTGACTCCCACTGAGGTGAACTGGACTCAGAGCAGCTGATGTAAGAGCACAGCAAAGTCGCTGGAGGGCTCAGAAAGTGGCACTGTAAGATGAGGAGATGTTAAAATCCAAAATAATAAAAGCAACCAAATTTATCAAGGCTTCTCAGAGCCTGGAGGAAAAACAATTTTTCCCCATTTAAAAGTGGGTAAGGCATAAGAGAAGCTGAGCAATTTGTCAGAGATTGGAAGCAACAAAGTGGCAGAGACCAAAGCCTGAAGCAGACACTACACACCACCACCACCACCCAGCCACCCCATTCCAACCCTTCCCCTGCAGCTTCCCATCTCCTTCCCCACTAGGAGATAACATGTCATTATCTGGTGCCCCCACCATTAGATCCAAGAGCAGCATGGTCTCATTTGCTGTCCTAATAAGAGCCTCAGTGAAAGCTGTACAGGAGCTGCCCAAAAAAGGGACACCTACACCAAGACAGAAGAGACATGGAGCACTCTTCCCCTTGATCTGCATACACAAAGGTCATGGGAAAGTGGCAGAGGGGGATGAATCCTTGCAGCCTCATTAGAGGGAAAGAAACTGTTTCTGCAAATAATTGATTTCTAAATTTATCCCCTAATTAAATAGGTTCCCTGGACGAATCTGCATGCAAGATGCAAGGTGATGATTTAGTGCCTGGCTTCCTCTGGGAACGCATCAACACATGTTTGCAAATTGTCTCTCTGCCAGGCTCAAAGGAAAGGTGATCATTTCCCCACGCCAGCGCTCCCAGCCCCTCCTGACAGCTGGAGCCTCGGCACAGCCGGCCGAGCTCCCTCTGCGCCAGGTTCACCAGAGCCACACGCAGCGAGAAGGGTGTTGGTCACCTGTCACCGTTCCCCTGCTCCAGAGCAGGGGACCCATCCCTGCTCACACCCTGCCCCAGTGGGAGCCAGCCAGAGGGGTTTCTGGCAGGCAGCAGCTGTGAAACTCGGGCAGGACTGCAAATGCACTGCCCAAACTCGGCACGTAGCGCTGCAAGAATGAGAAACATTATCTCCAAAACACGCTCCTGCTTCCGACATCAATTCCACGGCTGTTCCTGTCTAGTCGCTTTGACTTTTTCCTACAGACACCATCAGCTAATAAAACCTCCAGAGAAGGATCCTGGGATAAAACCAGGCTACAAGCTCTGCAAAAATTAAGCACATTTATCACTCTTCAGCGGAGCACTCCTTTTGGAAAGCAGAGAGCCCTGATGCTCTCAGACAAGCATCAAAGGGCTTGGGACGTGGAAACTCCATGTTAGCTTGCAAAGACAGCGGTGGCAAATATCCCTGCTGTGACAGAGCTCTGATAATTAACTCCTGCTGCCTGGGACGCTGAGCACAGAGCCCACGGCCTGTCCATCCATGGTGCTGGATCAAAGCTCTGCCTTCCCAAAAAGAGAGGCACTTGCCTGTATGTACACACTGTCCTCTCTCTGGAAGCAGTAGCAGCAACACTTTTCATCCTCTCCTCTTTCCTCCCTGCCAGCTTTCCACCCACCGAGATCATCTGAGCCCTGGGTGTACAGGCCCACCCTCCTGCAGCCCTTTGCTGCTGAGTGTTCAGGACCTACAGCTGTAGATTGTCCCCCCGATGTCCCACGCACTGGGGTTCCTGCTCCCTGCCATGTGAGGCTCACAGGGATGAGCCATAGGTTTAGATTTAGACTAAATATTAGGAATCCTTCCCTGGGAGGGTGGGCAGGCCCTGGCACAGGGTGCCCAGAGCAGCTGTGGCTGCCCCTGGATCCCTGGCAGTGCCCAAGGCCAGGTTGGACGGGGCTTGCAGCAGCCTGGGACAGTGGAAGGTGTCCCTGCCCATGGCAGGGAGTGGGATGGGATGAGCTTGAAGGTCCTTTCCAAGAAAAACCATTCTGTGATTCTGTAAGTGCAGCCTAGAGATGCTTTACAGTGCCCATCCCTGTCACACTGAGCAGATGTGATTTTCTCCCCACACCTCCCCCAAAAAAGTCTTCAAAACTGGAGCATCTCATAGCATTTTGGATTTCTCAACACTTCTGGATGAAAACTACCTTGTTAAGTGAGTCCTCCATCAAAAAAGCACTACCACAGATGGAGCTAAGGCCCTAACCTACTTCTGCACTCAAAAATAAAAAGCCATTAGGTGGCTAAGTACTTTAGGAACTGTGTCCCTTCATCTCCCTGCTGTGGTTTTCCGTCTGTAGCAGAGCATCCTCCTTTATAAATTGCCTCCGAGAGCCTCTGATCTCTTCTAAAAGAAAACAATATTATTCACAGGATGGAAAAGAGATGGAATAGAGCTAATTAGTCCTTGTACAGAGGAGTTTGCAAGATACGACATTTAAATGAAGCCTGATTTTCAGATGGTGGTGCTAAAATTTTCATGTTCCGTCAATGGCTTTTTTCTTCCAGAGATGCTTTTTTTGCTCACCTTGAGCATTTTTAAAGGCAAAAAAAATTTCTTTAGGTACCAAAGCAAATTCATAATCCAGATTTCCACCACCTTCCAACTGGAACAAGTTAAAACCCCGCTAAAAGCAGAGTCCTTGAGGCCCTGTTCCCCAAGGATGTGTGCACATAAAGCAAGGAAAATGTGTGGTTATTAGAGTTTAGCTTTATTGTTTCCAAAAAAACACACTGAAGATTGTGTTTATGATTCTGGAGAAAATAAAAGCCTCTCTCCAATTGTTAAAATAGCGAACATGAGATACTCCAGCGACTTCTAAGCAATCAAACAGCACAGCACCCTCTACTTGGATTCCAGAAAGTCTGTACAAGAGTAAAAATGAGCCTGGGTAGGGATAGGAGACAAACTCATAGCTCACCTTAGAGCCAAAGGAAGCAAAATTAGTTTATACAGTCATTTCATGAGGATAAGTCACATGTATGACAAGAAAACCATTCAAAACTCATTGCAAAATTCCTTAAGAGCCAGTTTTGCTGGTTTTCAGAAACATCCTGATTTCTGGATAATCAAATCCCCATTGAAAGCCAGACTTGAGCAACAGAATCATTGAGACACACTCAAAACCAAACAAAAAAGGAAAACTTTAGCTGGAGCTTTCTCTCTGGCCCTTACACAGGTCTCTTGCAAAGCCTTCCCCACCCAGCACGACGTTCACACCTTCAGAGGGCTTCTCCTGCCCCACCTCCCTGCCACGCTGAAGGTCTGCAAGGAAGGGTTTGTGTCCATCACTGCATCCTTCAAACAGCATTGCCCAAAAACCCAACAGCCTTCACCACTTCTGCCCGTCCACCTTCAGCCTGCAGGAAGGACAACCCAAAGGGTGTTTGTTATCCCCCTCCTGTAAATATTACCAAGACTCCGTGAGGTCATGAATCATTGAATGGAGCTGTCTCTGCAGTTTAGGGTGATGATGATGATGGAAGGGAAATGTGGGCATGGGAGCGGCACAGGGAGACAAGGGGGATCCTTACCCAGCTCCTCAGTGTCTCTGCCCATCCATCAGAGCCTGACACCTGCCTGGCACGGCGGGGATCAAATTCATCTTGGAGGAAGCCAAGGGAAATACACCTTCCACAGTGATGGCCTGGGAAGGGAGGGAAACTCTTCACACCCTGTTCATAACCCTGCACCCCACTTGAAAACCCAGGACCTGAGACCCTCCTGGCCATGTCTGGTGGATAACCTGGACAGGCTGACCTGGCAGCAGCAGGTCTTCCTTAGAGCTCCAGCACAGGGAACAGACTGGGGGTAGGGATGGAGAAAGCCAGCGAGGACAGAGGTCCTGAGGAGGTGGTGACAGAATCCAGCCTCCAGACAATTTCCCAGACACTTTCTGGAAGGTATTACCGGCAGCTCTAAAACAACCTGTTAGCGTGAGCCTTTGGGGCTTGCAATAAAAACCAAGATGTATTTTTCCCAGGTTAGATAGATGTCTGAAAATTAAAGGAGCAGCCTAAAAAAAGATTTCAATTCCACCCGTCCCTTTGTGTACATTTACTCGCAAGCTCCTCGCAGATGGGGGGTCAGAGCAGGGGAGCCACAGCTGCCTTCATCCCAGCACAGGAACAGCAGGCAAACCACGTCCTGCTCCCAGACCCACCTTGCTGGTTAATGGCTGCATTCCAGGAAATGTGTAACAACACCAAATTGAATCTTAAACAATTTCAAAGCAACACCGAATTCAACACACACAGCCAGATCTTCCAGCTGAGGCAGCGCTGAGTGCCCACAGTAACTCCACAGTTTCTGTGCATCCTACTTCAGAAACATGTCCCAAAACTGATCAGAATGGAGGAGCTTCCAGGGCCACACTTTTCCCCTCTTCTGTAAATTTCTTCTGTGGGCTTCCTTCTGAAAAAGGACATAACCAAAACGAACACGCTGCCCCAAAGATGTGAGTTTTATCAACTAAACTCTACTTGGAAAAAGCTGAGAATCAACTTTTCCTGCAAGAGATCCCTCACTATGGCCAACATTGACCATCACACTGTACTGCTACCTGTGCTCAGGGTTAAGATCCTTTTAAAGCCCAGAAATTAAACCTTTGTGTCTCCAGATGTGCACACCAGAGCTCTGCTAGTTCCAATCCTGCCCTTCACCTCCACAAGATCCCCAGCTCATCCCCTGCCTGTGACGGCGATCGATCCGATCCCTGCTTGCCTCACAAATCCTGCCCGCTCGCTCTTTTTTTCACTCTGGATATTAAGGGAAGGAAATCTCTGGATCTATTTGAAATGAATTATACTCCAGTAATTGCAGCTGCTATAGGGCAGTATTAGGTCAAACTGCCCTTTTTGTGCTGTGTCTCAAGCACTGGAGATGATGAATGGGCTCATTTTCCGCAGAGCTGGATGCTCGCAGCTCCAGGTGAAGCCCACGCAAACCACAGATGCTCAGTGCTCCAATACCAGGGCTGCTGCCAAGCACTTCCTTTAATAAAACATCCAAACTCACACTGTACAAACACAATCCTGGCATGCATTCCTTGCCACTTCTTGTCATCGTCCCGCGGGTCCTCAGCACACGGTGCCATCCCCACTGCTGTCCTCTCCAGGCTGCACTTGACTGCTCAAGAAATCTGTGCCACTCTCCCCATCAGAAGGACCTTTTCAAAACAGATTCTCCCCTCCCATTCTAACTCTGTGTTAATTATTAAGATAGGGTGGGATTGCAGAGACTAATTACCACTGTGCAGTTACTCTCTTGAAGGCTGATAAGGGAAACAATTAGGATGGACAAGCATGGATTACAGAGCTCTAAATCCCTCTCTCTTGTCAAGATAATTCTGCTGCCCAAGCTCACAGATGATGAGCGAGTCCATCAGTGAACAGGAAGCAGTGGTGGAGACCAAACAATGGGCTGGACCTTCACAGACTTCACAGAGCACAGCCCCTTCCTGCTGCAGCACAAGGGGGACTCTTCTCCAGCAGCTTCAGACTGGGACAAGCCTCCAACAGGCAGCTCCAAGGACCTCAGCACAGACACCTGTGCTGGGAAAAAGACACAGAGCCTGGGAAATCCCAAGAGGATCAGCCCCGTGCATATCTCCAGCCACCTTCCATCCCATGTTCATCAGCTGGTTTGTCCCCATGCAAGATGCCCACAGGGGAGGTACAGCTGTGGCAGCTCAGGGGGCCTGGTCTGAAGCGCGATCTAGTGGGTAGCACCCCTGCCCATGGCAGGGGGATGGAACAAGATGGTCCTTAAGGTCCCTTCCAAGCCAAGCCATTCTCTGATTCCATGACCTCCACGAGGTCCAGCCTAGAGGACCTTGCATGAGCCATTTTGTGCCCCACCAGAGCACAGACACTGACAGGACACGTCCCTGTGCCCTGTTCAGACCCTGCAGTTCTCAGCATTTGCGCAAAACACAGCAAAAGTGAGGGTCGAGCTTGGGCAGAGCTGCCAGCGCCACGGAAATGAATCTTCATCCAGACAGCTGAGCACGAGCTAACTCACCCCGGCTCCCAGGCAGCTCCCAGGCAGCTCCCAGCCCTCCCAGCACCCAGCTCCTGCTCTCTCCCAGCTCCCAGGGTCACATTCCTGGCGCAGCTCGGCACATCTCACATGCATTCCTCATGCATACACACAGATTATTTTCCCTGAACAATTTCAGGCACCCTGCGCTAGAGCATTTATAACTAATACATATTCTAATGTTCCTGTTCACCTGAGACACTCGAAACTTTCCCTGGCTCATTTGTCAGATTTATTTATTTAATTTTTTTAAATACCTTCTTCCCCTCAGGCCAGTCAAATGAGTCCAGTTAATTTTCATTTCCACAGACACAGAAAGTCATCTCAAGGTCATTTTTGGGTTATTTTACAGTTTCAAGTCTGGAGGGTTTTGCAGGATTTGCAATTGAGGCTTCTGATTATCTGCTGCATATTGAAACGAAAAGGAACCAGCTGAGGAGAGACAGTGATGAAGCACCCCATTGACACCCAGGTAATTAAGGAGAAACAAACATGTTTGTTGGCTGAAACAAGGGGAAAAAATGATGGAAACCACTTTATTCTAGCAAAGGAAGAGAGGAGGGAGGAAAGCAAAAGCAGCAGCTAATGGTTTCCATCAGAAGGGCAGCTTTGCTCAAGCCAAAACCTTCCCAGTGTGTTTGCATTTCAGTGGGAAGGCTGTCGGGTGCCACTGGGAGGCTTTTGTCACTCCTGATCAGAAAGAGAGCAGAAAAAAGAAACCCAGCAAACTGCAAAACACAACCTTTGTGATGTAGGCAGATCAACACAGCCCCACTCTGAAAGAAAAATACAAAATATATCCCTGTATGTCCCAAGGGCTTGGAAGCATTGAAGCCTGGAGGTTTGCCATGGGACAGCCCCATATCCTCCCGACTTTAGCATTAAGGTCCAGGAAATGATTCCCTTGGGAATGGGTGACTCCCAGTGTCAGCCCAGCTCATGGGCAGGTCCAGAGGATGCTGGAGCCAAAGGAAGAAACAACTTGCCCAGTGAACTTCAGCACTGGGCTCCCAAAGCTCGCCCGGCGCAGGCGCCTGCATCAGTCTGCGCTCCAGAAGTGTTCATGAGGTGTTTTTATTATCGCGGTGGCAGACGGAGAAATGCAATCATGACTGAGCCACACATCTTCCCAAGTCCTCAGGGAGCTCGGGTACAAGCCTGGCTTTGTTTCTTTCCCAGGGAACAATCAAGATAGTGGGCTCGCAGCTCTCCTCACAGGCACTCTCCGGGGGCAGGGATGGTAATTGGTTTGAGTGCACTTTGGCGGCATTTTGGGTTTCAGGGAACTAGGCAGGAATACTCAAGCTCTGGGGCAGCAAGTGCCCTGAAGAGACCTAGAGCTGACAGTGGGTGCTGAGCTGGTACAATGCTGGCCTCAAGTTCCCCAAAACTGGCTTTGTCCCACAAATCATTTGCTATCCAAAAAGCACTGTTGTTTTGGGTTTTTTTTTCCCATGAACAAGCAACTTCCAGAGAGGAACAGCTATCAGAAATAGCTTATTTTAGTCTCCTTAAAAAAACACAAATCCTATTATTGGGGGAATGATTCATTCTGCTCCCCCAGTCCCAGGAGATGATGTTTCCCTTGCCAGGCAGGAAGGGAAATGCTCAGACCAGGCCTGAGGTACCAGCACCACCTCCCCGAGCTCACAATAGCCTGGGGGCACTGGGGAGAGGGCAAAGCCCCAGCCCCCAATGGCACCAGGGCTCAGGGGAGGATGAGAAACATCACTGAGGGCATTGTACCAATGATCATAGGATCATGGAAGGTTTCACTTGGAAGGGACCTTAAAGATCATCTTGTTCTGCCCTCTGCCATGGGCAGGGACACCTTCCACTGTCCCAGACTGCTCCCAGCCCCATCCCGCCTGGCCTTGGGCACTGCCAGGGATGGGGCAGCCACAGCTGCTCTGGGCACCCTCCATCAGGGCCTCACCACCCTCACAGCAAACAATTTCTTCCTGTTATATCCCATCTATCCCTGCCCTCTGGCACTGGGAAGCCATTCCCTGTGTCCTGTCTCTCCATCCCTTGTCCCCAGTCCCTCTCCAGCTCTCCTGGAGCCCCTTTAGGCCCTGGAAGGGGCTCTGAGCTCTCTCTGCAGCCTCCTCGTCTCCAGGTGAGCACCCCCAGCTCTCCAGCCTGGCTCCCGAGCAGAGGGGCTCCAGCCCCTGGACCTTCTCCGTGGCCTCCTCCGCCCTCTCTCCAGCAGCTCCAGGTCCTTCCTGTGCTGAGCCCCAGGGCTGGGGCAGCTCTGCAGGTGGGGTCTCACCTGAGCACAGGGGCAGAGTGGGAGAACCTCCCTCCCTCAACACGCTGGCCACGCTGCTTAACCTCAGTTTCAGTTCTACTCCAAACTAGGCTCAGATCACCTTGGAGAGGTTTAAACACGGTGGCTACAGAGCCATCCTCCCACAGCTGCTCCTTTCCCTGGTGGCACAGGGAACCCTGGAAACACAGGGAGACGCAGGCAGCAGGCAGCCTGCAGCAGTGACCCGACACCTCCAGCTGCTCAGGTCAGGTCCTTGCAAGATGCTAATGCTGTAAGAGTACAGCTGAAGTCAGGACTA
>NW_008239284.1:2798377-2828295 GCF_000691975.1 Corvus brachyrhynchos
TGTGAAATGTATTGCCATGTACACTTGTCCAGCTACAGCAGTACCAAAGGCACAGTGCACAGCCTTGAGATTTAGTCATTTTTCTGGTTGTTGAAAGCACTAAGGAAAAAAATGAAACATAAAATGTTTTGCTGTGAACTCAATGTTTCATTCGACAATTAGTTCTGAAACACTGAATGTCTGGAAACCAAGCCAAAAATCCCCTAAATTTTAGAAAAAGATCATTAAATCACTGTTGGGCCAAACCTATTAAAAAAAATAAATGCTTGAGTCAGAAAAATCTCAGTTCTGCTGTGGGATCAGCCCAGTGGGAATGACCCCTGGGCACCAGAAAGGAAAGAAGGATGGAAACCCATCCAAGCTCGGCCAGTGGAGGGAATGGCACTGCCCTTGCCCTTCCCAGAGCACAACTCCCACCCTGCCAGCGCTCCTCTGTCCATGTGTCAGCACGGATTTGGCAGCATCATCCTGCCTAGTAAGGATTTTCCAAGTTCCTGCATCCAAGGAATGGATTATTAAAGTGGGTTTAACACTGGTCCAAAGCTCCTGCCCCTGTGGGTCAGGGGGATTAGCTGTGAGCTGACACAGAGGGCTCCACTGAGACGCAGTGATCAGCAATCCAAATTAAACATAACCCAAATTAAAACCCGCTGCTGCCAGCCCCTTGGCTGGGCCAAACTCCCTGTTCTGAGGCGGAACGAGCCCCTTCTCCACACACCAGTGACCACAGGAAAAGCTGCTGCTTCAGCACCTGCACAGCCAGCCGGGAGCAGGGAACCCTCCCCAGGTTCACCTCACTGCTCCTGCTCCTTCTGAGCTTCCCTTTTGCTCACAGCCCCCTGGGCACTCTCTGCTGTCTTGTTTTTTAAGGGAAAACTACAAAATAACCCTGAATGAAGAGATGTGGCTTCTCCTAACAGCAACCCCTGGGGCTGTGCATCCCTCCTGCTGCCCAGCTTGGAGCTGCAGGGATGTACCATGGCCCCTGGAGCTGGAGAGGCTCCTGGTTTGCAGGGATCTGTGCTGCTGGAGGGAAGAGGGAACAGCGAGGAGATAAGGACTCGCTCCTGCACATGGTGCAGAGAAGGATTAGATACTTACAAATATTTTATCCTAGCTAAAGTAATTGCACCACTTGTTCTTATGAGTCAGAGCTATTTATTTTCATGCTTCAGGGCATCAGTTGATCACACCAGCTGAGGTCAGGCAGAAATTCCCACTGCTCCTGTAAGCATTTTGCATATTGCAGGGATGTGCATTAGCACCAGTCCCTGCAGCCTGGCACTCCCCCATCCCAGTCACCCTCCTCAGTCCCATCCCATGCAGAGGACACACCAGCACCTGAAGGGAGACGACAAAAAAGGTGGGGAGAGGCTTTTTGCAAGGGCATGTGGTGATAGGACAAGGGGGAATGGCTTCCCACTGACAGAGAGTAGGTTTAGATGAGGTACCAGGAAGAAATTCTTCCCTGTGAGGGTGGGCAGGCCCTGGCACAGGGTGCCCAGAGCAGCTGTGGCTGCCCCTGGATCCCTGGCAGTGCCCAAGGCCAGGTTGGACAGGGCTTGGAGCAACCTGGGATAGTGGGAGGTGTCCCTGCCCATGGCAGAGGGGTTCAAATGAGATTATCTTTAAGGTCCCTTCCAACCCAAACCATTCCATGATTCTGTGATTCTGTGGTTTTAAGAAGTACAACACAACTGTCACTGCTCTCACCAGTTTAATGCCTGTCCGTGGAACAGCACATCCCACACTCCTGCCCTAGGCAGGAGCCTCTTGGTACCTCTGAATATCGTGGCCACATCCAGCTCCACTCCAGCCTCCAGGCAGGAACCGGGCACCAGCAGGAAGAGCATCCAAATGAGAAGGGATGGTATCGGTTGTGCAGGAGGCGAAAATGAAAATAACTCCTTTTGACCCTGGAGCACGAGAGTCAAACTGGGGTCACTGAAGCTCATTTTGGTGGCCAGCAATGCCACGGCTTCTGCTGGGAGCAGACACGGATAACTGCTCGTTCCTGAGTGCTCATGGACACGCAGCTCTAATTGGTGACCAGCAAGAACCCTCCCCAAAACAATAGTTGGCCAATATTAATAAATAAAAACTAGGCAGCATGTGCTTGGAAGGGGCAGAGGAATGCAAGAAAACAGCCACAAGCATTGGACTGGGAAAAAAACACCTCCCTGGCCTAACCAACCAGCTCCAGTAACCCAGAAGCATTTAATAAAGGTTTGGGAAAGGAACAGCCCTTGATCTCTGAGCATTGAGCATGAAATGAAGCAGCAGAGGCCAACGTACACCAAATAAAAGGTTCCCTCCACACAAACAACAGGTTGGCTGCTCTTGGAGGAAAACACATGCATGTGGCAGCAGGGATGCAAGGTGTTTCAGCACCCCTGAGAGCACACACAAACCAGGTCAGAGAGTGTCCCCTACCCTGCATCCAGCCTGGAACACCTCCAGGAGCTGCAGCAGCACAGGATAGCTCCCTTGTCCCCTTCCTGTCATCCTGCTCATCCCCTAAATCCACCCCCAGCTGTCTTCCCAAACAGCACCGTGTTGCCTGCTCAGCCCTGCTCCCAGGCTCACCACAGCCAGGTATCTCCACGTTTCCTCATCTGCGCCTCACTGATCCCCATTAGTAATTACACTGCAGCGGCAGCAGCAGCTCCATAACTTTAATTATAAGACAATTTCTGTTCTAATCCCAGGTTTTGAGTCACCGCCGCAGACCCCCCCTTCTCTTCTCCCCCCATGCTCTCATTCGGTCATTCCAGAAGTGAAATCATGCAGCCAAGGAGGAGTTTGAACAATTAGGGCTAATGATCATTCCGGCATGGCTTTCATACAGATGCCTGACACCGCTCCAAGGGCAGGACCGCAAAGCCACCCGCGCTTGGAAGCTTTGCCATTCCTTATGTTGTCAGGAACAGCACCACGATCCCTGCTGGAAGCTTGAATTAGAATTTTTTCAAACAAAAAAGTTCATCATTTCCAAAGCCCTGCGACACCCTTCTCTCACAGCTGGCATCTCCCCTTCAGCAGAGCCCACCACGGAGATGGGCTGCAAACTCAGCAATCCCTCCACATCCAGAGCATCCCATCAGCATCCTCCGCTGACATTCCCTGCAAGACAGCTGGGCTACAGCGAGAGCATCAGGAATGTAAAACCCCCCCTGTCACGAGTCAGAAGCCCCAAGTTTCACTTCCAGATCTTCAGTTCAACTCCCTCAGCTTCACCTCTCATCCCCCCCACCTGTCACCAGGGATAATATTTTTTCCCTGACATGCTTTGTTATTCAGAGATAGAAGATTCTGTAAATGCTGAATTATTATCATCAAATTATAATACTCAGAACACTGTCTCCCTTTGGGATTGGTGCTGCAGAAGGAGAGAGCACAGCACAGGCACCCAGAGCTGAAATGTGCCACGTTCAGTTCCCTTAGAGATAGCAGGGACGGATGCTGCTTTAGTACTTTCTCTCTTCCTCAGCTGTCCTGGAAGAGCTCCTCTGACAGGTCTGCTGGAGAAAACTGAACTATATTTGAAAGGTAATTTTTGAGCAAATGGAAACAGAACTGTCAGAGTTGTCACGATGAGATTTTTTGGAATTTCCCTCTCGTTTCAAGGGAGGGAGGAGGGAGAAATCATCGTTTCCAAAATGGGATCGCTCCTGATGCTGCTTCCAGCTTCCCCAGGCTCCTTGCAGCCTGGAGGACTCCACAAAAGCCCCCGAAATGGAATCATTCAGCCCCACACACTTGGTTCGCTCTCATTTTCACTTTCAGAAGTAAAAATAAAGCAGATTCCAGATGAAGCACTCACAGTCCAGGACAAAGGAGCAACCTGTTGAGGTTCCTACAGGGGAAGGCATCCTCCTGCCTCCTGCTGGACCCAGCACTAACAGGACTCCAGCACTGAACTTTGGGACACACACCTTCCCCAAACGTGCAGAAAAGCCAGCCCACATCACCGGGACTTCTCAAAACTACAGCAGACAAGCCCAGAGCCAGCAACATCCAGCCCTGGTACCCGCAGGGCTCCCCCTGCACAAACCCCTGGGCAAGGGAAGCACCTTAGGGAAGAGCCTGGAGCAGGACCAAGCCACTCACTCCTGCTCATTTTAAGCCTTCACTTTGTCATCTTGGAGCCCCTCAAACGCCACATTTTCAGGAGAAGAGGGAAAAACAGCCAAACCTCCGGAGATGGGCAAAGGCTAATGAACTGCTAAGCACCGAGAACCTCGAGATTGCCCAGGAAGAGCCCCAGCACAGCTGCTCCAGCGCCTGCCTGCTCCCATCACTCAGGCCAACAGCCCCAGAAATATTCCTAACAAGTCACAGGGAGAACACAAATGCTGCAGGCAGCAGCACCGTGGCACAAAGCCACCGGGCTGGGGAGCTGGAGAGAGGAGAGGCAGAGCTGCAGCCTGCAGCTTGGCATGGGAGGTTCTGCTCCTCTGCTACACAACTCGCCAGCAGCTTTTCCCTGAATGTTTTGGTTTTTTTTTTTTTTCTCTGTGAAACTTGCCCTGTTCCCCCTCCCACAGAGAGTTCTGTGCAGCAAAACCCCAGCTCGTGTGGGCACTGGAAATGTCAGCCTCACCAGTTCTGCAGGGCAACTGGGCTTGCTGTGCCCACAGAGCATCGTGCCAAGCACCCCTGCTCCCTGTGCGCCATCCCAGCTCGGGCACAACTTCCCAGTTCATCCCAGAGCCCCCACAGCAGCCTTCCCACCTCCGAGGGGTCCAGGCACAGCACCAGCACAGGCTGGCCCCCATCTCAAGGTTGCAGCCTGGTCCCCTCCTCCCAACACACTCCTGCTGTCACATCCACAGCTTTTTCCCTGGGAATGATGACAGCAGATGATACAAGACCTTGAATTTAATTGCAGTGGAGGAAAAAGAAAAAATTAAAAAATGCTCAGAGTGATAAAGAACCCCTTTCATAAACCACATTATTTGTGTCTCTTTCCTAAATAATTTTAGAGTTTGCTTGGGGATTGGTTTTTGTTTTGCAATTCAGGACCACAGCCTGCAAAGAAAAGAGGTGGATGGTTGGGCAGGCCAGGGTTTTCCCAGGCACTTTTGGGCTGTTCCTTCCACAGACCTTGTGCTGCCAGAGAAGAATGGGAACGGTCATGCAGTGGTCATTAATAAATGGATTATTTGGGCTTTGCAGGGAAGGGTCTTAGCGGAGCAGGGGGGAGTTGGGAGGGGAAGAGGCACCATGCCAGCCTCACTGGAGGGCAAACAGTGATTAAATATTTATAGATTTTAATGCATTGATTTGTTAAGTCGGGAAACAGTCCTTTAAGAGTTTCAAGATGCCTTTCAAGGCAATTCTCTAATCAGCAACCCAGGTGCAGCAAAGAGGAGCTCAACAAGAGGCAGAAAGCACTCCAGGGGAAAGTGTGGCAAGAGGAGCTCTCTCCTCCTCGCTATCAGGGATCTCTGTGGCCAGGCTGGGATACGGGGGCACAAAGAGATTTATGTCCAAGGCTTTCTAATTAAGTTTCGCCTGGGAAGGATTTCTTTTTGGACAGCATTTCCGCAGGAGAAAATTAAATGACACGCTGCTTAGGAGAAACAAACTGCAGCATTTCGTGCTGCCCTTCCAAAATGTGTGCAATCTGACCAAGGAGAGCTGCTGCCCACACCAGCCTCTGCATCGCCATCCCTACACCGGCTCCTTGCCTTGCTTTGGGAAAAACTCCACTTGAAAAGCAGAAATAACCCGAAATCAGGGATGTCCAGCAAGTGCTGACCCCGGTAGGGCAGCTCATTGCCCCTGGCAGCACTGCTGGGTCTGGCACAAGGTCCCTGGAACCTACCCCTGCCTGAGCTGGGACAGACCTTCTCAGGGGCACTGTTTGTCCACTGGAAACCTTTCAGTGCCATGAAAGCAGAGGGGTTCAGGCAGGCATTGCTCCTGAACAAGTGCCACTCACCTTCCCTGGGCCTCTGCTGATGGCAAACCTGCCTCCCCATCCCTCTTTTCTGATGGAGCAGAGCTGGGAGCAGGACACCTGCCCAGCAGAATCCTAAACCTCCTGCAATTCAGCCATGAAAAACAATATGTCAAAGCAAAATGGCATTTTTAATTCTAATTCAGCCAACTGGAGGGTACAAATTAAATGTTCCCCCCATGCTCCCTCCCTTTTTCCAGTGAAATTATATTTTCTGATGGGAAAGCTGTGAAAAAAGTTTGGATGCTCCTCTCTGGCTGTGTAACATCAGGAAGCCCCAGGGCTGCAAATACAACATCCCACAGCCCATTGAATCCATTAGCTTACTTATCAATATGAGATTAACTATTCCAGTTCACAGGATGTTTGGTCATTTTTTAGTGCTCCAACTACAACATCCAGAAGAGCTGAGATGCTCTGCCTTTAATTAGCTGCCCCTCATGGACACAGCTTTCAAGGCGCAAGGTGATGCCTCCTCTGGGCTCACAGACAAAATGACAAATAAAACCCCATTTCAGGAACATCTGCTCATGCCTGGGCTGACAGGATCAGCTCCTGAAGCCCCGTTCCAGGAGAGTGCTACAGTCTCACTTCCACTGATGACTCAACAAGTGTAGCCAAGTGTGCCTTGGGTTTGTGCTGCCGAATTCGAACAGGGAAAGGGAGGAGTGGGACAGAAGAGGGAGGGAGCACACAAACAGGGGAGTACAAGAAACCGCACACATTTTGTTCCTGAATCCTGCAAACGTGACTCACTTTGCTCTATTGTGACAAACTGAAACGCCTCTGAGGAGTTCATTTCACGTCTCATCCATTCTCTGAATAATGGGAAAATCCCTCTTTGTTTCTCTAAGGTATCAGCACGCACCACGTGCACCCACTGCCATTAGACATAATGGAACCAGATTGTCCCAGAAGTTGTTTTCGATTGCTTGAGTGCATCCTTCATTTAGGGAAACGAGAATGTATGAGCTGCTGTGCCCCAGCCGATGTGAGGACACAATCTTTAAGCTGGAGACAGGGCCATTTGTTTCCCAGCGTTGGCACGGGAAGAAAGTTGGTCATTTCCCCAGCTCCAGGACAGGGTTAACCAAGGTCTTGGCCATCCTGCTGGGAATACCCAGGCTCCTGCCAGCAGAGGCCACGGGTAAAACTAGAGGCCCTGGGGCAAAGGGTCCCCAGGGGCTTGGATGCTCCCATGAAGCCTGGAGATGCCCTGGCGCTGTGTGATGTCAAGCAAGGATGCTGTGGGATGCACCGGGGATGCCTCTGCTTCCCCAGCCCTCTCCCAGTGCATCCCATCGTGCCCTCATGCAGCACACAACGGTGACAGCTGCACAATGCAGCGCTCAGGAATGCTGGAGACCTCAACGAGGAACAAAACCCCTGCTTGTCCGCCAGGGAAAGGATCCCCCACGGACACACGTTCTAGCTGGCTGCCTACCATTTACTGTGGCTTCTTGGGACAAAAGAAAGTTTGAAAGCCTTGGAGACAAAGCCGGCTGCCTTCAAGACTCCGCCTGTGATAACGATGTTGTTAACATTGCTAACATCGCTTCTGCATTCAGAGGGAACCGATGGGGCTTAGTGAGGGAGAGCGATGGATCACAGCAGCCAGGTTTTTGAGCTTTGTTATTTTTAATTGACTGCCACCTTGAGAGAGTTCCTCTTCCCAACGTGAAAAAAATAAAATAGAAAAAGAAAAATCTAAACAAAGCAAACGAGTCTGTCAGATCTGTTTCAGCAGAGCATCAACCTGAAGCCTCAGCAACAGCGGTGCTGAAAGCTGAGCACGGGCTTGGCTGCTTAACCGGGACAAGAAAATTCTCACCAATTCCTGTCCCGCACTCACAGGACCGGACAGTCATTCCCCCAGCCACGCTGCACTCTGGGGACTTCAGGCCTTTTAAGTTTAACAAGTTTTAGGTCTTCCTCTTGGAGAAAGTATGAGATGCGAGAACAAGCAGAAGGACAAAATCTGCCCCCCTCCCTCACACTCTTCTTTCCCACTAAATACTTATTTTCCTTTCAGATTTACCTCCCCGGCCCTTCAGGGAAGGAACAGAGCAACACCTGACAGCAGCCAGACCAAACCCAGACCAGCAAGCACCACCAGGGAACACGGGAGACTGTGAGGAGAGGCATGAGGGTCACAAAGGGAGGTGGTCCCAAGGCTCTGCCACAGCCAGTGTCACCTCCCTGCTGTCCCCATGCCCACCAGCTCATCCCAGCCCCATCCTAATTTCCAGACAGATGAGCTCTGGGTCACACTCCATCATATCTTTTTCCCTAGAGCTGGCACCCAGCCCTCCCTTTATAGCTTCTCCTGGCACGGTTTCAACAGCAATAGGTTTTATTATTCTGCCTTGCTGCCCTAATTCTCTCTGCACTCAATTTTCCACTGACCCTCTGCTGCGTTTGCTCGCTCTGGGCAGGCAGCAGGCAGCATTCTCTCGCCTGCCCACATGGAATGGGAATAGAGGGGCAGGACAGGCACCTCCTGGTCCTGCTGGCATCTGCACGGACACAGCCCTGTGGGACAGAAACGCCCGGGAAGCTTCTGAAGGGAGCAGAAAGGCACCGAGGGGGGAGATGGGGAACAAAAGGAAAGCCAAGGAAATAAAAAATGATGCAGCACAAAGAAAGTGAAGGGTCAGGGGAAGAGAAAGAAGAGCAAGAGCAGCAGAAATCCAGATGATGACGTGGGAAGCGCAGCGCTTGATAAATGGGTGATAAAAGAGCTGCATGGCACCAGCAGGGAGGCACCGCAGCTCTGCCATGGCCCCGCCTTGGGAACACTCCCGGCCCCAAGAGCCACCAGTTCAGCCCTGCTCGGCTCCTGGGCACGGTTTTCCCTGGGACACCCAGCAGAGCAGCAGGGAAGGATGCAGATGGTTTTGCTCCAAGGACAGCACAGGCTCGTTTCTGCATTCTCTTCTGGCTTCTACTCAGTCCCACAGGCTGCGCAGAGAAATGTGGTTGCCCCCTGCTTATGGCTGGAGTTTCCCCCAAAATAAGTGGATTGCTCCTAGGAGAGGGCCCACCTCAAAGCCAGGATTACAGCTCTGAGTGCTGCACCCATTTGCCTCGGGTGGCACAGCAGGCGGGACAGGAGCCTGGCAGCACTCTCGTTCTGCCTCCAGCCGGGACCTTCCCCCCTTCCACGTCACAGAGGGATGCAGATACACAAACACAGCATCCCTAACCTGCAGCTCTGTCCCCCGTGACACTGGCTGTCCCCAGAAGTCACCTCACCTGCTCCCACTGGCTTTTCCACGCCCTCCCAGACCACTCCATCACAAGCCCTGTCTGCAGAGACCATGCAAACACCCGCAGCCCGACAGGGGTGAGAGCGAGGGGATCGGTGCCAGCGCGGCCCGGGGGGCTCAGGGAAGGAGGAGGAGAAGGAGGAGGAGGAGGAGAGGCTGGCTCGCAGCTGGCTGCTGAACACAATGCAGAGTTGCAGAATGGCCTGTGATTACAATTTGACGGTCTTCTATGCACTGAAAGGGAACTGATTCAATTGTGCCGCAACTCCTGAGAAGCTGTCGGCAATCAAGGCATTCTCCCGGCTACAATCACCGGAGGCAGGGCGGAGAAAGCAGGAAAGTATCGCTTAGGTGATGGCTTAGGTGCAGCAGCGAGGGTCATTCGCAGCTGTGATTTCCCTCCCAGTCAGCTCCATCGAAGGGAGCAGCGGGAACAGAGTGGGGACAGAGGAGATGCTGGTTCATGAAATGCTCCTCTGGTGAATGCTGGATGGCCAGGGAGTCACCAAACCATGACTGGAGGAGTAGGCGATGCTGAAGGGGATGAATTTGGGGTGAATCTTTTGTGACCACTGGCTCCTGTGAGCTCCCCTGTGTGCACCACATCCCCCTGGGCTGCCAGTGGGCACAGGCAGAGTGAAGGAAGCCAGTCATCCTGCTCAGGGGCACATTCTGCATCCCAATTCCCGTCCCTGGATGGAGGTAATAGGCAAAATTCCAGCCCAGCCTCCCCTCCCTATGCAGACCATTGGAAACAGCTCCAAGCCCAGCACCCATCCTTTCACTTGGAAATCAGAAGGAATGGCCTCGCAGCTGCCAGCTTTCCCTCCACCAATTCCAGATCCAAGTGCCAAAACCCATTTCTAACACCTTGCTGCAAACCTCAGACGAGGCCAATAAAACTTTTACACAGACAAGGGAGGGACAAACCTCCCCCTGGCCCCTGCTCTTCCCTGTACACCTGCTCTTCCCAGGGAGAGTGAATATTCCCAGGGAGCATTCCAGGGGAAGGTGACAAAGCAGATGCTGCAGAGCTAGTGGGTACCAAAGCCAATGACAATGACAACCTCTGCCTGTGCACCAGCTCCCTGCAGCCCCCAGCAGCACCAGCAGCTGGAGTTGAACACTGCTGGTCAAGAGCAAAATTCAACATGCAGAGCTGGGAAGCCACTCGGAGAATGTTTCAGGTTTTGGGGCTGCAAGAGATCAGAGTTCCCTTTAAAAAGGCAGCACCATACCAGAAACTCTTGCTTTGCCACAAGCTCCACTCAGCCACTAATCCCAAAACCCAGCCACCACTGTGCACATTGTTCAGAGCTTATCCCCTGGCCATGGACAAACTCTTCCCAGAAAAAAGCAACCCCTATTAGCTTCAGCACCAGGACACATGTCCAGCTCCGTTGGGCACTGCCCAGGGCTCCCCAGGGAATGGGCACAGCCTCAAGGCTGCCAGAGCTCCAGCGTTTGGAAAACATTCTCAGGAATGCACAGGGTGGGATTGTTGGGCTGTCTGTGCAGGCCCAGAAGTTGGACTCTCTGAACTTTGTGGGTCCCTTCCAACTCAGGATATTCTGTGGTTCTAGGATTCTCCCTACTCACCCAGCTGAAGGCTTTTTCCAGCTTTGCAGAGCTACCACTAAAGAAAATGCAGCTCTCCCAATCTTCCTGAAATCAGCAGAATGCATTACATGCATGTTGGTAGGTAGAAGCTATCCTATTATCCAGGGAGATTATAATTACCTCATTTGCCTATTAAAAGGATACTGTGACAATATTTAAGTTAGAATGCTTTGGTTATTTGCTTAAAAATTATGTGGTGGCAATCAAGTGAAAACTGAGGCTGTAATGCAGCCACAGCAATATTGCCAGTAGTTTGTGCAACCAATAATAATTCTTTTTAATGTATCAGCTAACATGCCCAAATATGCTTTTTTTATATACACACACATATGTATGTGTACATACACACACACACTGATGGGCAGCATGGGCTCCATTTCCCTCCACTTCCTGAAAACTGAGACCTAGGAAGCATCTTTCTTTGAAGCACCACACGCTGCCAAGTGGATGCAGGAGATGAAGTCCCCCATCAGCTGATGGCAACCTGTATGATCAGAGCAGAATAATTCCCCGAGTCCCACAGGAAAGAAGACTGGGGGTGGGAGGATGTGGGACGATTTTCCCTTCTCCACAAGCCCATCTTGGGATCAGTAGCTCTTCCACCCTGGGTTTGCCAAGGAAAATGTCCTGGATTCTTTCTCACGAGGATTCTGTAGCTCTGCTCCATGTCTTTAACCTCTATTTTTAATGTAGAGCCCACCCTGTGTGCAGGGCACAAGGTTTTGTTATTTCTAAACAATAATAAAAAAAGGAAATAGACTCATACATTTTCACTTGGCATTGCCCTCGGAAAATGGAAATCTGATTACTTATTCCTTACAATCCCAAATTGCCCCTGCCAGGCCAGACACAGTGAATAAATCCTTGCTTTTAGAGATATCCTCTCCATTACAAGTGCATAATGGGACCAGTATCCCATTGACCTGAGGACACCAGAAGCACCAGCTGCAACCCCCTGGGTCTGTGTCATTGCCTCCCAAGGCACCAAGCAATCCCAGGAGGGATTAGCAGGAGAGCCCAGAGGGATGATGCATTTCCCCAGCTGAGAGCAGCCTTTGGGAGCACAGACACTGAAACTCAATTTCCTTCTCTGCTGTGGCATTTAACCTTGCAGAGAGGAGCAGAGGATGGGGGAGAAGGAGGAGGGATGCGGGGGAGGATGGATGTTTCCATTCAAAGACATCCCTCCCGCATCCCACCCTTCCTGAGAAGCCCAGAAAGAATCTTGTTTAATTTGTAGAAAGCATTAAAAAAGAGCAATATGCCAGTCTGTTGAAGCCTCCAGCATTCTGAGGCTGGGAGGAAGCAGCCACCTGAGCAGTTCAGCACTTCCAGAACCCAGCTGTTCCCAAAGACAGGATCGATCACAGCAATCCCACAGCACAACCTCCCGCCCCATGGCGGCCACTTAATTTCATCTGGGGATTGGAGCTTCGTTTTCCGCCTGAATTTATCTAATTGCAGCTTCCAGCAGTGGGATACAGCTCTGCCCGAGCCTGCAGAGTGGGGGCTTTGCTCTGAGCAGCCTGATTTTCCCAAATACAGAAAGCTGCTCAAGCAGTGTGATTTTTTCCCCAAGCTTTCACACCAGGCAAAAGGCCACAGCCACGTGCCTTGAGAATGGGCTACTTTACCACACAGGAAAGAAAATAATAATTCCCTACAGCAGTGCTGGGCTATGCTGCAGCCTCCCTCTGCACAGGAGGACTGACCCAAGGCTGCTGTCTGTGGGCAAACAGCTCATCCACAGCTCTCCCTGTCTTCAGGGGTCAGCATCTCCTGGAAAAAAAGCCCCTCCTAGTCAAATGAGGCATGAACCACCACAAAAGATACACCAGCGGTGTTGGGCACTCCAGGCAAGGTTGGATGGGGCTTGGAGCAACCTGGGATAGTGGAAGGTGTCCCTGCCCATGGCACAGGGTTGAAATGAGATAAGCTTTCAAGTCCCTTCCATCTCAAACCATTCTAGGATTATATCTACTTAGCCAAACTTGTGCATCCTGGCTGCCAAGCTAATTTCACTCCTACACATCTGAAAAGCCTTCTTAGCTCAGGTACAGAGTTGTATCAAACTCTAATATAATTCCTGCAGTATCTGCCAAGCCCTGGATGCTTTTCCTAAAAGCTGTGCAAACAGTGAAACAGCTGCAGCACTGGCTTTTTTAATTATTGTTATTTTGCTTTTAAAAAGCAGCAGGCCATGGCTCCAGGACCAAAGAACTAAATACCAAACTTCAGGTGCCCAAGAACTTCACTCAGAGTCTAATTAGGGGTCAGCCAGTGTAGAAGACAGCAAAGTGGAATCTGAGCAAGGTCAAGACAACTTCCTTAAGGAAGGGTGGAAAAGAGGTGTGCTAAGCAACCTGGCGGTATTATCAGCAAAAGCGAGCCTTTAAAATAAATGAAGGTGATTTACAGGGTCTCATTTCAGCGGATTTTCAGAGAGCTTATGATAAAACTACTTCATAAAAGATTAAGGAAAATAAACGGCTACCCAGGAAGGGGCACGCCAGGCAGGGATTACAGCTGGCGAGGCAAAAGGAAACAAAGACAGCACTTTCCAAATTGAAAAGAGGTTCATGGGGGACATCTGCGTTATGGGAACGCTGCAAGACGCAGGGAACAAGTCACAGTCTGCACAGCATCTTGGGGAGCTTGGGTTTGCTGTGGCTACAGGGGCCGAGCATCTCCGGCTGGATTCATTACACACCACGGGAGGTGGAGGATGAAATTTTGTTTAGGCAAGTAAATGAACATGTTCTGCCTGCAGAACCACGCACCAGGGAAGGGGGATGTACTGAATAACCATGCTGAGCCTGTGTTTTATTTGATTTACCTCTCATACTACCAATAAAGGAGGCTCCGAAGGTGGATGACGAGGCTGCATCCCTGTGGTGGGATGGCTCAAGAGCCCTGGACAAGACGGAATGGTTTCAAACTGACAGAGGGGAAGGTTAGATTGGGTATCAGGAAGAAATTTTTCCCTGTGAGGGTAGTGAGATGTTGGCACAGAGAAGCTGTGGCTGCCCCTGGATCCCTGGAAGTGCCCAAGGTCAGGTTGGACGGGGCTTGGAGCAGCCTGCGACAGTGGAAGCTGTCCCTGCCCATGGCAGGGGGTGGAACAGGACAAGCTTTAAGGTCCCCTCCAACCCAAACCATTCAGGGATTCTCTGACACATTTTGGGAGGTGTTTGGAGGGGGCTGCCAGCTCAGACAAATTAAGCTGAAGACAAGCTGGTTCAGTGCTTTTCGTTAACAACCCTCCAAGGGAGATGGGGAATGTTATTCCCAAGTTTCAGGTAAAAATGATAAAAAAATAACCAACAGTTTTGCTCACAAGAAGCTACCACAGAGTGAATCAATCAAACCCTGCTCCCCCATGACAGGGGAGGACGCACCACTGAGCAACACTCATCACTCCCCGTTGCTGAGAGACGTCCTGAGAGGTGGCTCTAGGGCCATGCAGGAAATGCACCTCCCTGTCCCATCCCACAGGCTCCCAGGCATTGCAGAATACCTGAGGCACTTCCCTGACAACACCACGAGACACCAATCAGTCTCTGGGCAATTTCAGATCTTGCCATTTTTCCAGACACCCAGGAGGGTGCCACATTAGCAGCCTCTGCTCACCTATGGAGAAGCTGTTCAGCTACAACTTCTGGCGAAATCCAGAGACAGAAAGTGTCCAGCTTCCCAGGGGTTTTTCAGTAGGGAATACTAATGACATCAATCAGAAAGCCCGTTGAGCTTCATACACCCACTACCCTGTGGCACTTCTTCATCAGCATCTCTAGCAGCATTTGACAGCAGGAACATGCCTCCAGCAAATCCCAAGCGAGGCCCTTCAATCCTACCTACAGGAAAGCATGGGGGCTGAGATGTTTGATGCCCCAGCACAGCCATTTGGCCAAGGAGTGACCAAATACATGCCAAAGGCCACCTCCACAAGCCCTTGGTGACCTGCATGGTCTGTACAGCACCAGGGAGGTCCTGCTCAAACACCCAGAGCCACAGAGCTCAGGCTTTTGGCCGTGCACTGGAGACTGAGCGGGTAAAGCCAGCACTGCCACATCCCTATGTATAAAATCTCTTTACAAGCACTTGCAAATAAAGGCAAATTCCTGAGTAACCCCTTCAAATGGGACAAACTGGTACAGAGACAAGGAAACTTCCCCCCTGCACTCTCCTTGCTGCAGGTGCATCCCCAAGGCTCTGCGGCAGAGATGCTTCTAAAAAAAGCACAGAGGTTATACGGGACAAAAGCATTTGCATTTAGTCTGAGCGGGGACTCGAGACTCTGCTTTACACCCCAGAGGCACCGCTGGGTACCAGCACAGAGCCCTGGGGCAGGGGCTGGGAAGAGACAGGCACTGGATCTAACTGGAAGAGGGAGAAAAAGTCACTGCTCCACAGGGGCCCATCCACAGGAGCACCCCAGGAGCAAGTGTGTCAATCCCTGATGGCCCCACATCCCCAGCCCACACTTCAGCCTAACAGAGACACAACCAAAAGGGAATGTGCCTGACATGTCCCCAAATCCCCCTCTCAGCCACAGCCAGCAAACTACGGATTGGTCAAATTTACGCCTCCATGCATGTCCAGCATCCACTGTCTGTGGAAACACTGCTAGGGAAAACCCCTTCAAATGGGATTTCTCCCCACTGGGGCTTTTTCCTCTGGTACAAATCTATTTGAAAAGAAGATAAAGCATCTACAGTTGGACTGAGGTTTTATTCAGAGAAAGCTCTGGCTCAGAAATAATTGCCGTTTGCTATAATTGGTGAGATGCAGGAAGGGACTAGATACAAGTGGAGTCTGGTGCAATTTTGGGAGATTTGTTACGCTTAGCTCGCTTCTATCAATTTCAGTGGCTCAGACGCTTATGACCTGTTGCTTGGCTTATTGTGAAAATGGCTTTTATTTACTGCACTTCCATTAAAAGATGAAATCCATGCATAGGGCTCACAGGGCAGAAAATCACAGTTTACGTCTCAGCTTATCTCCCTTCAGTGGCCTCAGCTCATTTTTGCCCTGGCTCACTCTCAGCTGCTATACAGAAGTATTTCCGAGCACTCTTTGGAGCAGCCAAGGCCCCTTCCAGAGCCCACGGGGCAAGAGGCATGTTCAGGCTTTAAGGGAGTGCTCAGTGCTGCAGCTGCAGGTCAGGTGAAATGGGGAGGATGCGGGATGGGGAGCAGCATGCGGGATGAGGAGGAGGATGTGGGATGGGGAGGAGGATGCAGGATGGGGAGCAGGATGTGGGATGGGGAGCAGGATGCAGGATGGGCAGCAGGATGTGGGATGGGGAGGAGGATGCGGGATGGGGAGGAGGATGAGGGATGGGGAGGAGGATGAGGGAAGGGGAGGAGGATGAGGGATGGGGAGCAGGAAGTGGGATGGGGAGCAGGATGAGGGATGGAGAGGAGGATGAGGGATGGGGAGCAGGATGAGGGATGGGGAGCAGGATGAGGGATGGGGATGCTGCAGTGGGACAGGGATGCTGTGGCACATCCATGCTCTCAGCTCCCAGGGCACAGGACACTCACAAGCACCCTCCAAGCCCCAGCACTGCTCTGCTGCCACGCCATCAGCTCCCTCCACCTGCAAACTAAGGAGAGGGACTATCCAAGGGCATGCCCCACAGGCCCCTCCCCTCCTGCAGGTCCAGAGCTCCTCCAGGATGAGGGATGGGGAGCAGGATGAGGGATGGGGAGCAGGATGAGGGATGGGGATGCTGCAGTGGGACAGGGATGCTGTGGCACATCCATGCTCTCAGCTCCCAGGGCACAGGACACTCACAAGCACCCTCCAAGCCCCAGCACTGCTCTGCTGCCACGCCATCAGCTCCCTCCACCTGCAAACTAAGGAGAGGGACTATCCAAGGGCATGCCCCACACCATGCTCCTGGAGGCCAGGCTCCTGCCCTCCTGCAGGTCCAGAGCTCCTCCTGATGCAGCTCCAAGACCCCACTCCCTGCAGCAGCAGTTATAACAATGCAGCAGTAGGCTCAGCACCTTCTTCTGCACCAGTTCCCTCCCAGTACTGCACCAGTACTGCACCAGTACTTCTCCCTGGAGCTGTGGCAGGTAGAATGCCAGGCCTGTGCATCAACAAGAATAGAGCAAGCAGTGAAGGGACATCAGTGCCTCCACCTGTGCCAGCTCCTGCTCTCTGTGACAAGCACCAGCAGCCACGGGAGCACTCCCGGGGAGGGATGATGGCATGCAGGCATCCCGAGCTCTGCTGTCCTGTGAGAGCCCATCTGAACACCACACACACCATCTCAAGGTGTTTCCAAGCTGGTCCCCAGCAGCAGTGTGGAGTTGCTAAGGTTACCTCCTCAGCTGCCTAATTAGAGGAGCTGTCACTGTCTCGCAGAGATCAGGGGATGCGGGAGCACGTGGGGGAGCTTTCAACCACACAGATCATTTCTAGCACATTAAAGCAGGGAGAAAACCCCATCTCCTCACGGGACAGCCATGGGCAGACACAGCCACGTGCTGCTGTCCAGCCACTTGCTGAGCCATGGGAAGAGCTGTTGGATGGAGAAGTGCATGGGGCAAGGAGCTTCCCCAGCTCAGAGAAGCAGCAGATCCTGGTCTACTGAGTCCACTCACCCATTTCTTTTACTTCTGGCTCTGCACTTCCCCTGATCTCCTCTCCTCAGCCCTCTGCACCACCAGTCTGCAGGCAGCGTGGCAGGAAGGGAGCCAAGAGGGTCTGTCCCTCCCTCCCACCTCCACATGGGAATTTCACACCACCTCAGTAATGCAAAATGGGAGCCCCTCCAGGCTCCAGCAAACAGTGAGGTACAGGAGCTGTGCTCACTCGGTCAAAGTCATTTCATGAGTAAATAGCAAAGCCAAGAGGAGAATCCCAGAATGACCCAGAAGCGCTGGATTTTCCACCAGATGAATCCGCACACTCCCGGGTGCTTCCTTTAACCGCAGCACAGGAAAGATCTCGGAGGGAAGCTCTTTGCCCCAGTCTCCAGCACAGTTAAGTGATTGCTTTCACCTCCTGAAAACTGGATCCCAAATCCCATAGACAAGGCCAGGAACCAAGCTGGGAGCATGGAACAACACACAGCAAGAAATACATCACCCAAAGAGGCTCAGGAGAGCATCTCCTTTGGGGAATCACACAAGCAAGGCACACACATCCAATATACAGCAACCGGCTCCAAGCACCTTCCTGCCCACCTCCAAGAGCAGAGGAGCCCTCTCCATGATGTAGAGGAGGTAAGACCATCCCCATCCACAGATTTGGGAGTGCTGGGGAAGTCCAGGACTGCCCCATCCAGCAGCACGCAGTGGCTGGCACCGTTGAGAGAAGCCCCGACCCAGGCGGTCCCTGTGACCCGACCTTCGAGGAATGGGAGCAGAGGTATTCCTGGATGGCAGCGCTGCTGGGGATGACTTTGCTGGTTCAGAAAAGTTTAAGAGCAGCAGGATTAAAATGAGATGCAGCCAAAAACGCAAAGAGATCCTGGAGCTGAAGCACTTGCCAAGTTTCTCCCTTACACTTCAAGACACCCACTCATCCTCCCCAAGGGCTTGTCAGACTCACATGGCAAAAAATACATGCTCTGCACCTACCCAAGCCCAAAAGAAAAGACCCTGAAATAAACCTGGAATTCAGGGCTGGCAGGAAGACAAAGCTGGGGGCGGAAGAGGAATTTTTGGTGTCTCTTTTCTAAGGAAGGAACTGCCTGACAGCTCTGCTGCAGGAGACCACGGCTCACGGCCCCGTAGCTCACACAGCCCCCTCAGACACGGCAGTAGATTGCTTTTAATTACAGGGCACCCACTCAGAGGCCCCTGGGTGTCCAAGGGACTGTAATGGAAACCAGAGCTTTATGGGAATAAAAAAAAAACACATCGTAACAAGCTGCTGCATTCAAGTGCTCATGAAAATCCCAAGAAAAAGTGGTCAGTGTGTGACCAATGCTGCCATTTGCTAACCCTGACAAGAGGAACTGCAGGCAGCTGGCAAAGGGGAGGTGGGCTCAGAACAGCTGCCTCAGGCACGCTGGGCACCTTCTGGTGTGCCACCTCCATGGGCAGGGGGACTGGAAAGAGATGATCTCTAAGGTCCCTTCCAACTCAAGCCATTTTATGCTTCCTAGAGGTTGCTCAGCTCAGGCAGCAGTGAGAGGGAGGCTGGGTTAGGCTGGGACTGCAGCTCCAGCTGGCAAGGTGCAACAGTGGCATGGGGAGCCAGTCACTGGATGGAGCCCAAGCTGCTGCACATCCCCAGACACCCCAGGCCGTTCCCTCCCGTGCCAGCAGTGTGTCACACCAGCCTCCACCCCCCAGCCCAGCTTCTCCAGTGCCACTGGGTGAGCTGGAATAGCACAGACTGGCACGTCCTGTTGCACAGCCGAGGGCAGAAGCAGCCCAGAGCTGCTGTGAGCCATGAGCAGCTCCAGCCTCCCCTTCACTCTGCACTGACAGGGTGATTTTTGGTGAAGCCATTAACAGAAGCTTGCTGAAAATCTGTTTTCACAGACAAACTCGAAAGTGCAGTGAGTGTTGTGGGGTCAGAAGTGGTGAGGGCATGGCTGGGGCAGCAAGGATGGGATTGGCATGTGTCCTTGCTTAATCCACAACTCTCCATCTCTGTGCCCTCCTCCTGCTGCTCTGTTGGTCCATCAGCTGCCTGGAGGGAGGCAACACCCAGCAGGGCAGGACACACTCACTGCTCCCTCCATCAGGGCTGTGCAGATCCCACACTGCCCAACACACACCAGTAACACCAATAAAAACCACCCCTCCATGCTGGACACGGGGTCACCAATGTGACAGCCACCCCCAAGTGCCTTCAGTCCCATTTGATTGTGGCCAGGGAAAGTCTTGTTGAGAGCTGTCTTTCATGAGAACTTTCTTTTTCTTTTCTTTTTCTTATAAAAATGTGTCAGTTTAAGATTGTAAAAACACTTTCATCTTCAAAACAGTGTCACAACTCCCCTTCAGCATTTTCATAACAATGCTGCCATTCTGGCTTCAAAATCTTCCCAAACTTATTGTTCACACATTCACCGAACTTTAAAGCTCAGAACTGAGGGACTGCGATGAAACTGGAACAAGCTGCTCTTTGAATAAAGACAAGTTTTCCTTTCATCTCGTGCTAATTAACAGAGGCATCCTTCCCTCTTCGCCGGCCCCTGGTCAGCACTCAGCACATCCCTCAGACCTCAAAGGAAAACCTCCCTCTTCCCTGACTGCATCCCATCTGTGTGGGCACAGTGCAGCACCCCAGGGATCAGAGGGGCTTCCCAGAAAGGCCGGCGCTAGGGAGATGCAGGGGGGAGATGCAGGGGGGAGATGCAGGGGGGAGATGCAGGAGCCCCTCAGGAGCTGCTGCAGGACCCTTTCAGCTCAGTCAGGACAGGCATTATTGCAGCAGGAACGCAGGAGCAACCAAAGGCCAGCAGCATCCCTGAGGACGGCAGCACCTCCAGCTCACGGAGCCTCCACCCTGCCCAAATCCCAGCTCTTGAGGCCACAGCATAAGGAACAGCTCCAGGGGTGCTCCAGAGAGCTGTGCCTGTTCCTCACCTTCTGCCACCACAGCAGAGACTGCCGGACAAGGTAGATCTTGCTGCCCACTCTGAGACCACTCTCCCGGCCCAACCTTTCCCTCTAATTCAGTTCATGCCACAAATAAAAATGTCCCTGGGCAGTCCCCTAACTACTGCAAATATCTGCAGAGAGTTGGAAGAAGGAGAGCGTGGAGAAGAGCGGGGAAGCTGCGCAGCCATCAGCAGGCAGCCCGAGGCTGCAGCTGCCAGCCAGGTCCAGCGCTGGTCTCCTCTCAGCTCCCTCAGCTCCCTCCAGCTGCCACGGCTGAAAGAAGCACCGTTCCAACCCCTTGCAGCTCTCCTGCAATCTAAATTCTTTCCCCCACCCAACAACAGCGAAAGGAGCAGAATATCAACATTAACACCTTCTTGTTTGCCCGTAGGCACATCCAGAGCAGTTTAGTAGGCGGCCAGGTCCAGCGCTGGTCTCCTCTCAGCTCCCTCAGCTCCCTCCAGCTGCCACGGCTGAAAGAAGCACCGTTCCAACCCCTTGCAGCTCTCCTGCAATCTAAATTCTTTCCCCCACCCAACAACAGCGAAAGGAGCAGAATATCAACATTAACACCTTCTTGTTTGCCCGTAGGCACATCCAGAGCAGTTTAGTAGGGAGATGATCAAAACAAGCAGCAATTACAACCCACGGCCCGAATCCGCAGAAATGCCCTTGCCTTTTGAACCACAGCAAAAACATCACCTTCACTGCCAGCCCAAACCCCTCTGCTTCCTGGGGCACGGAGCTGCTGTCCCACAACAGGGCCCTGGAGAGCAGGGCTGCAGGACAAGGGCTGCTTTGGAATGCCCTGCCCTGGAGGTGATCCAGACCTGCTTTAGCTGTGGGCAAGATATCCATGGATAAATTTGCACCATTTCTGCTGGAGAGAGGCTTTGGAGACTGCAGTCTACTAAAATTTCGGGTTTACATGACTTAAAGCCAGTCCTCAAACCAGAGAAGCCTTTGAGCAGTGGGAAACACGATTTTGGGGAGGAAATTCAGGTGGGCGATGCCACAGGAGAAACACCAATGGATTGTTTAGCAAAGAACAGGCTCTCACGAGGCTCAACTTTCTGGGAGCATCCCCTACAAACACCCCATATCTCACACCACGGCAGCTCAGCTGGGAGGAGTGTTGCAAACAGGATTTTTTCCTCCTGTTTTGCCTTTAAGTGGCTCATTGCAACACGCTGTAAAACCCTTTATCACCAAGGAAGGAAAAGGTTTTACAACAGTCTTTAAAAAGCAAGCCCAGGCAGCAGAGGAAACTTCCCTGAGCCCACACAGTTTTGGGCAGCACACGGGATTTCGGCAGCACTCCTGGGGAGCAGAATCCAAGCTTGGCAGAATCCCTGAGGTCAGCAGCATCCCCCCACCTCATGGATGGAGCCCCCATCCTGCCCAAACCCCAGCTCCTGTCCCTGTCCCTAAGCACCGCTGGGCCACGGCACGTTAAGGAACAGCTTGTCAGCCAAGCAGCAAAGGCAGCTGCTACAAAAGCAGAATAAAATCGAGTACAACGAGGAGCGGCGTGTCTGCCGTGCAAACTGCTGCTCTGGCAAGACCCCGAGCTGGCTGCGAGCAGCCCCTACAGGCAGCATCCCCAACCTCCCTCCCAGCTGCCATTCCCCCAGATAATGGATTTCCTCCTGCGACGCAGCAGAAGCCAGGAACACAGAGAGGACAACTGCGCTGCTGGGCTGGGAGAGCGGCGAACACGAGAGGAGGAAACGGCAAGGGCTGTAAGATGTAAAGCAATGCAGTGGAGTTTGTGTCTTCAAGCAGCTCTGGCTTCTGGAATTGCGTTGAAAGGCAAGGCTGTTGCTGTTCCATTAGTGCAATTCCAGCCCTTCTGATCACGCTCAGGAAAATTAAAGCAAGAAACACACAGTTTTTGATTCAGTACAAGGCATGCGACTGCAATGGCTACAGTAAGAACAGCCACAAACCTCTAATGCCTGTTTGAAATTTGATCAGTTTTGAAGGTTCTTAACGTCAAGGATGTGTGAATGATGCTGGCAACAGCACATCCCATTCCTGGTGGCCTGAGGAACCGCCTCCATGGGGCTCAGGGAAGGAAGCAAAGCTAAAGGAGCAGCAGGAGGCAACACCTGCACTCCTCGGGGATGAGCTTGGGAAGGTTTGGAGCAAGAGCAAATGGAAAAGGGCTGGCGTGCTTCTGAGATATCCCTGCTCCATCCCAGCAGTGCCCACAGCAACTCCCATACTCAAACCTGACGGAATAACCTCCCTCACTGGTGTGTTGTCTCCTCCTGAAGCGGGGACCCGAGGCTGGCAGGCACCACGCACCCTGCCTCTCCTGTGATGCGTTTGATGGGAACACGTAGAGGCTGCTTTTGATTTTACAGTTTGTTTATAGCACACATTTGGGGAGCTACACAGAATGGGAAAATACATCCCATAAACAAACTGCTAAACAAAACAGGCTAAATGTGTACCACTCCAAACCAAAATAGATTCCAGCTACCCGCCGTGCTTCAAGCATATGCCTCTGACAGCAGCTTCGCTTGGTGCCCCTGATCCTGTGTTCAGTTTTGATTTTTAGGCTCTGTCACCACTGACAGCACCTTCAGATGCCTCCTACAGCTCCAGGTAAGTAAAGAGCAGTGAAAATACACCCAGCTGGAGGTGGAGACCAGCAAGGGTGATGGAGGCATCACCCTTCCGTGCTCGCACCCCACAGACAGATGTTACCAAGCCCAGATGTTAGCAAAGGCTGCAGGATGTGGACCTGAGCCATCAGCTGGCTCGGGGACTGACTGCAGAGACAGAAGGGGACATTAGGTGACAAAAGACTCACACACCAAGTATTTCAGGCAGACATTTAGAGTCTCCCTCCCAAGAACTGTCCTGCCAGCTGAACTCTAACCACCCTGCTAATGCCCAGAAGCAATTCCTCAAGCATTTAAACTTTATCATCCCCTCTCTGGGGCTGCACAGAGGGCACATTCCCCTGCGAATGCCTCTTCTGTCAAGATGCAAAGCTGCTGAAGCTGTGTGAAAGTAATTCCCACCCACTCCTACTGCCCCAGGAAAAATATTTCTTTGGTGGTTTTGCATAACAAACAGCTACACGGTTTGCCTGTTTCTCCTGAGAAGCTCGGGCTTAGAGGAAAACACCATGGCAGCGCTACTCTGAGACCAGACTTCATAAAGTTCCCCCTGCAAGGGGGGGAAATACTACCACCGAGATTAGACTTCCGCTGCTCCTGATAACATTCAGTCACCCTGGCAGGCTGCAGCACACCGAGTTTGTAAAGCTCCTTGGGAATCCTTCAAGATGAAAGGTACAGTATGATACGGATGTATTATATCCATGGGCTTTGTTAAAGCACACATTTCCTAGCATGGCTTTATTGCTGGAACACAAAGTTCAGCCGAAGCCCGGAGGCTCTTCAGGTGACAAATGCACCCCTGCAGCCCTGCCTCCCTTCTGTGGGGGAGGAAAAATGCCAAAGCCCCTGATGGGAACACGGCAGCCAGAGCAGCCATCACCCTGCCATCGACAGCGGGCGAGGACCTGCCTGCACAGATAAGGCCGACATCACCTCTGCTGCATGTGCTTTCAGCCTGCAACATGTCTGACTCCCAAATAAATATACCTGTCAGCTCCCCAAAATGCCACTGCTGTGACTGGCTCGTCTACAGCATCCCTTCTTCACAGCCTCCTGTCCCACCCACCCACCCCCAGTAAGGGCCAGGAGGCTCCATCAGTTGAGCCAACCTTAAGTAAGTGGTGCCCAGCACTGGTATCCCCTTAAAGACCCCGAGCTGCCCACCCTGAACATTTGCTCCAGACCAAAGATAATGGGAGATGTTTGCTGTGGACACAGCTTGACCGTGGGCTGTCCAGTTTGGATGGCATGGAAGGGAGGGTGGGGAATACAGATCCTTTTGGATCACCTGCCCAACACATTGCTCTGCCTGGGCACCTCTTTCTGGCCAGATTTCCCAGGATATTACAGATATTACAAGGAGCATGATTCCAACAAGAAGGCTGGGAGGAATTCCCTGGGCAGGGCAGGGAAAAAGAGTTTAAACCCCTCTAATTTAAACAGATGAGAGGTTCAAAGGACACGGAAGAAGTGTGATGGGGGTAGAAGGAAAAGGGACATATCAGGATGTCCCAATAAGCCCCAAAGCTCTCCAGGGCCCCAACCCAAGCTGAACCCACCACACAGGTGACTGCTCAGGCCCAGCAAGCCAAGGTGAAGGGTTTCCATCAGCCTCCACCCCACGGAGCAGCCTGGGCAAGGCAGGGCTGAGTAACAGAGTGAGGTGGGAACAACTGGCAGCACCTGCCGTGGGAGCCCCATCATCCTGGGAAGCCCATCTGAGCTGTCTGGAAGAGCAGATCTCGCGCTGGGTGCACCTGCACGAGGAATTCATCAGGTCAGTGGCACCAAGTTTTACCTCATCAGGTCCCCTGGTAGCAAAAGCAACATCCACAGCAAGAGTGAGCTGAGGGAGAGGCTTTTCTGGCCAGGGTGGATGAGCAGCAGAGCCTGGTCCAGGGCTGCAGGGAACACTCTCTGCTCCAGCCCCCCGTCCCTGCTCGCACACACAGACCACCCCGTGTTCCCCATCCCAGCACAGGAGCACTGCACCAGGAAGCTGATGTTGGCTAGAGGCAACGAAAAAATTCCTACACTGTTGCCAGCTCCTAAATCGTGTCACTTGATCTCACAGTTTAGGGATGTGCTGTGCTCCCTGGAACGCCGGTTGCTGGAGAGCCATAGGGAGCAGCAAGGGAAGGATCCAGGCTGTGAACGGCCCTGGGACAGACACACCCCTGGCTGCTCAGCCACAGGCACACTCGGGAATGCCAGCTCGTGTTAGGCAAGTGCCCGGCAGCCAGGAGCCCTGGGGCTGGCCAGGGAGCCCAGCTGGCACAGCTCAGCCAGGGCAGCGATCCAGCCACAGGCGAGGCCACCCCGCTGCCCTAGAGAGAGAAAAGGGAGGGTAAAAAGGAAAAACAATCAAAGCCTCAAAGACACCAGCACAGCTGAGCTCTGGTGAGCAGGGTCATGACTGGGAGCGAAGCTGGGGTGCCCAGAACCTGCACCCCAATCATACAGACCTGTGGCTGTGGGAGGGTGGGCTCACCTCTGTAGCGAGTGCACAGCAGAGGCAGGGCAGTGCCCCTCGGCAGGCACATCCCATCCCACAGAAAGAGAGCCATCATGCCCCAGAACGCCCAGCCTGGCCCCAAATCAGGCTGGAGCCAGACCTTCCCTCCTCCACTCGAGGATGTGCAAGCGCCCAGCCCTGGGGAGCCCTGCTCTCTGCACCCCTGCACCCCTGAGTGCAGCTGGCAGTGCCATTTCTGTGCCATTCCCCTGCTCTGGAGGAGCAGATGATGGAGCACAGGAGGTGCCCGGCTCCAGGGGCCTCTCTCCCTGCACAGCTGACCTTTACCAGCCCATCTCCCCGTGTGTGGCCATCCATACCAGCCCTTGCCTCCCTCTCCTAACAGGATCACTCCCGTGCATATGCCTGGGAGCAGCACCATCAGCTCAGTAATCTTCCTAAATACAGCAGTTACCAGGTGACTGGGAAAAATCTCTTATACTGCTGATGCTGCTAATGGAAAATTTCTCCCCTATTGCTACTGCTTCCAAAGCCAGTCGAGGTTTCCTACAGACTTTGTCTTGCACTAAGACAGGAGAGGTTGATGCACAGAGAACGGAGTGCAGGGCTGGTGGGGGACAGGTAACGTGACATAGAGGGAACTGGTGCTTCTTCCCCCTCCCCACCAGCCACCTCCACCCACAGGCAGAGCTCTGGCTCCAAATCTTGTCTGCCCCACCTTCCCACAGGCAGTCACAGCCCAACCTCCCCCTGCAAGGAATCCCTTCTTCCCCCCTGACCTGCAGCAGGACTCTGGAAGCATTCAAGAGCACTGCTTCCTGCAGGGCAAGCAGGGAAGGTGCCCAAAGGGAACAATGGCCCAAAACATTTACTCCGCGATTTTTTTCCCCAGTTTCCTCCTTCCCAGGAGACAACCAGAAAGACTCACCCAGCCAGTGCAGATGCAGGCAGCCAAGATCACTGCTCGTCCCCTCTGCATGCCATTCTGCTTCTTCAATACCATTAAGTGTCTCCATACTGTCTGGACACTGGAAACCTTAACTGCATTAGCTGAGACCCGAGCAGCAGCACAAGCATTCAATTCTTTTAAGTGGCCCCATTTCTTAAGCTGGTTATGCACACGAACCATCTGTGCTCGATGCCATCACGCATCCCACAGGTAGTGATGGGGCAGGACTGGGGAGCAGCATGGGAACACAGGCCAAGGTTCATCATTCCCCATCCCAAATGGTTGCTACAGGGGGAGGACACTTGGGCATGGGCTGTGCTGTGGACATTAAAGATGAAGAAAGGCATCAAATGAGGCATCTTCTTTTCTTTCAGCTCCAACCCCAGCCTGCCCCACACTCTACGTGGCATTTTGGTGTGATGGCAGGTGTTTCTCAAGCCACCTGCACCTGCAAACATATGTCAAAGGAGCGTAAGATCAACACCTCATCATTCCCGTACACAGCATCAACCTGCCCTCCCCTTGTCCCAGCCAGTCCCGTGCCTGAGCTCGTGTCACACCAGGAAAGCACAAGGGCTCAGCCCTATTTCACAGCCAGCCAACACCATACATCAGCACCGTGTCACCGAGGCAGCACAAAGGCTTGTCCATCATGCAGCTGAGTTTCACACTTGGAGGGCTTAGGAGGGAACAGGCAGCAAGTTTTGGAGGTAACATCCATCTGCGTGGTGGCACTCAGAGGTCACTCACCACCCCATTCCCCACGGAGGAAGGCACACTGTCTGCATAATTTGGAATAAAAAACTCATTATTTCTTCCAGAAAAAGAGCAACAAAAGCCTCTGGCACCCAGGCATCACGGAAAATCAGCTGGGAGGAAGGGGGAGCAGAGGGAACCCCAGCCACCAGCCTCCTCCCGTGGCAGCTCAGCTGCAGCAAGCAGCTCCTCTCTCCCTCCATAGTTAATCTTCTGTTGCCACTAGCTGGTCAATGTGGGTACTCTTGGAAAGCAGCAGCTCCCCGAGCACAGCGTGCACTCAGCTACAAATCCTCAACTTTAACCGGGATATTCAGCCCAGAAAATACCTGAGATGAAGCAAAATCCCTGTCAAGTCCACACCCCACCATGCTGGACAAGCCATGTTCAACCTCGCCTTTGGGGAGGGAAGTGATGGCCCCAGGACTGACCCCTTCTCCTGGGCATTTTGTGCCTACAGCCTTTCTGGGGGTTACAGTGCTTGCAGACCAGCAGCTCAGCATCCACATCACCAGTACAACCCTACCCTGAGCTGGGCTCTCCCTTCTTCTCTTCCCAGCTATAAAATCCAACACCTTGGAAAGCTGGACTAATCACACAGTAATACAAGGAGGGGAAGAAATTCCTACCAGAAGGTTTTCCTCTTTTCTACACCCTTCCCAGGCAGCCTCCACCACCAGGGACCTGGCCCAGACCCCGGACCACACACAGCTGTGGATGGGAGTGGAGGGGCAGGGAAGCAGCCCCGCTGCCAGGTCTACATCTGCCCCTGTCCCTGTCCCAGGGAGCCCACCAGCCTGTCTCACCCTCACCCCACCATCTCACTGAGATCAGACTCCCTCCACTCGCCTGGTGGAAGGATGACTCTTTACCCATTGGGTTAGCTGGCGAACAGAAACAATATAAATAGCAAAAAATAAAAACCCCAACACCTGATAAACCAAATCTCTGGGCTGATACTCTGGGCATCTCAAGCCTGGCAGGAGGCAGTTAATGCAAAGGGAGGTGCAGAACCAGACTTTGCTCATCAGCTGTTCTGCAGAGACGACCCCATTTTTAGATGCCAAGCCCTGACGATGGAGCCTCACACTGGGCACACTCTCTGCACCCACACTGCTCCAGACCCCATGGGCCAACTCAGAGCAGGGAATGGCACCTCTGAACAGCAGCATCAGTAAGCTCCAGTCACAGCCACACTCCCCGGGTGACCCTTCAGCCTCCCCACACGGTCTGCACAAACAGGAGTTGGTGACCAAAATGAGGGTGGCAAAACCCTGCTCAAGCATTTCTAGGAACAGCAATAAATACAATCAGCCCATAGGGAAATGAGTGCTTTCCCTTATTTTAATGTATTAATAGAAACTCAGAATGATTAAGATTGGAAAAGGCCTCCAAGATAATTGAGTCCAACCTGTGACCAATCCCCACCACCTTGTCACCCAGCCCAGAGCACTGAGTGCCACGTCCAGGCATCCCTTCAAGACTCAACACTCCTACCCTAAAGAGAAATCCAAGTTATAAGATGACTTCAGGAAAAGTTAAGAAAGAAGATAAAAGAAGTGGCACTGAACTGCTGAGGAGAGGGAAGAGCAGGGGACAGTCATCAATCAGCCACACACAGGGGCCACAGGGGGACACCGGGAATGCAGACACAGGAGCCTGTTTTGTGACAACCACCAAAACAAAGCACCGCAAAGCGCTGCAGACACCGTCAAACAGCATCCATTAAAGCCATTTATGAGAAGTGTGTAGTAAACTGTTCTTATGTAAGCCACTACAGGGTAAGAGCAGTGGTGAAAATCTGTCTGCCTCTTCCCTTCTCTCTCCTCTATATAAATCTGCTCACACATAGACAGAGCTCATCTAAATTAGCTCGGAAGCAAACTGCCTCATTCCCTGAACTGCACTTGGAGCAGGCTACACCGTGGTGGAGCAGCTTCTGTAGGGAACACATGGCTGCTGACTGAATCAAGATCCATACCTTAGAGAGACCTCGCTGTGCAGGGATAAAGTCAATGATAGGCTGCACCGTTTGCCAGAGTAACTCTAGGAGAACTAGAGGGGGGGGAAAAAAAGCCACAAAGCATCAGTTGTATCCAAGGTTATGGAAAGGGCAGGATGCTTTTTCAGGAAAAGGGAGGCACAGCAATTCATAATGCACTGGTGGCAGTTACATTTGTCATTTCCTGCCACCACTGGGCTTTGCTGAGTAATTTTATAGTAACATAACTGGGGGGTAGTGGGAGAAGCATCCTTCTTGTCTCCAACGCAAGAGGCAAAAAATAAACTGAGGCGTAGGAAATACAGAAGCTGTGACACCCCACTGGAGGAGGGACACCGAGCACAGGGAGCTGCCAGGGGGTGTTTCAGCAGCAGGTCCCCACTGCAGTCCCGGAGGGATGCACAAGGAATCAAAGTTTTCTACCTTTGCTGGGAGAGGACGAAGCCATCCCCACCCTGGGCTCCCCACCTCCCTGCAGGTGCTGGGTGCCCACTGAGGCACACAGAGCAGGAGCTGCTGTCCAGCATCCCTGGAACCCCCTGGGCACACAGAGCAGGAGCTGCTGTCCAGCATCCCCGGGCACCCCCAGAGAGCAGGAGCTGCTGTGGAGCATCCCCGGGTACCCACCACCCCCTAGTGGGCTCCTGCCTTCCACGAGTGGCTGCCGCGG
>NW_008239284.1:2828338-2831218 GCF_000691975.1 Corvus brachyrhynchos
CTGCTGCTCCTGTTGCTGCTGCTCCCGATGTTGCCAGCATGCCATGGGCCCAGGGCTGGCTGTGTGGATGTTTCCTAGTGCTGATTTCTCCCCTATCTCAGCCATGCAGTGGCTCCTGCAGACCAGGCAGCCCCGCAGGCAGGGATGCTACACTGGAAGCCCTCGCTTTATGCACTTAAGAGAATAAAATCTTATATTGTCAAGAACAGATAAAGTTGTTTCCTCCCTAGAAGGGAGAATCCTTTAAAGAAAAGGGACACGGAGCACTCCATGTGCTTTGTACCAGCACCTACTCAGAGCATCTATCCGGAGGCTCTGGCACTTCAGGACATGGTTTAGTGGTGGACTTGGCAGCGTTAGGTTTACAGTTAGACTTGAGGATCTTAAAGATCTTTTCCAAGCTACATGATTCCACGACTTTAAGTTTCACACCGCTGCAGACAAGGCTCTGGCACCTGCCAGCCTTTAGCTACAGATCGCCCACCCTCCTTTAAATGCCAAGGAGTGAGGAGATGCACAGGAACCACTGCAACGCTGGGAGACTTACTGAGCTGGGAGCTGCTGAGCAGACCCAGGAGTACAGCCCTGGCTGCTTAAACTCATTGCCACCTAGCAAGGCAATGTTTTCTTTCCTGCCTCCTGGCCTGGAGAGACTTTTGAGCCCTGCAGAATGCAGTGGCCTCAATTTTTTCTCAACTTACTTCACTTCAGAGTCAGTAGTATCAGCACCAGGACTCAGCTCTGCCAGCTTAATGGTTCCTTTTCTTATTTTAATCTTTTTCTCCTTTCAAAAACCCCTCCAGGCTGCCAGTCAGGATGGCTGTCCTGAGCTGTGTGCTTTAGGAGGTCATCCTGCCCCATCCTTACCCTGCTGAGGCCAGAAAGTGATCTCTGCTCACAGCAAGATCTGCACTCCAAGACATTCAGGAGTCCTCAACACATTTGCAGCCGGCAGGACGTCAGCTCTTACGTGTCCTCCTGAGCTCATGCCCAGACAGCCACTAAACATGTCCAGCAACACACGTAAAGAGATACAGTCATCAGAAACCAGCTAAAGATACGGACTAGCAAAGATTCTGCCAAAGAGAAATCTCTGCCCCCACGTCACTCCCAAGCCCTCCCGCATATAACGTGATTTTCACCTCCAAGAGCCCATTACGAGGCAGCAGCTGCTCTCTGGTTCCCAACCATCAACAAAGTTAGAAAAGGATGGAGGGGGAAAAAAATCACCACAGAAAACTACAGCCTTAATTCCTGCACTGGTAAAACCAGCCAGCAGAAATCCTCCACAGCCCTCACCCAGAGAAGAGTTAACTGTGAGCGAGACTCAGTTGCCACACCAGGAGACGGGGAGAAATGCAACAAATTTTAAATATCAGAACATCCACAGCAATTCATGAGCTAGACCTTGGGGAAGGACAAGTGTTTTACCTTCTCTTGAGGCAACAGACTGATTAATTCCAGGACCATGATGAAGCCATCCCACCATGGGCACAGCCTCCATTTATCTTCCAATCTGCCTAATGCCTGAGAGTCCAGGGGAACAGGAGGGGATGTTTTGGGGTCTTCTGTTCATAAAGAGGCAGGAAAACCCCCACAGATTTACACAAGATATGCTTCATATTCATGAGTACACACATAACCAATATGCCAGGCAAGTAAAAGAAATTTTTAGATGAAGACATGGTCTCTTTACAGGCAGGCACTCACAGAAATAGGATTTGCTATACAAGATCGTGCCTCTGATCTATCAAGACAAATTTCTCTCCTCCAACTTGAGCTATTATCTAAGCTCACACAGAGGGGTTTCTTTGCTATCTGATATATTTAGATCAGTACGCAATTCACACCCAGTCCCTGAAGAAACTGTACTCTCATCTGAAAATTAACTCAGTGAACCATGAAACTTCTTGTTACTTTTAACCACTGTACGGTAAACGTCATTCCTACTGCATCAAACCTTTGATTTGTCACTTTTGTTAGTGGAAGCAGAGTATCTGGTTTGTTTCGGATTTTTGCAGTTGACCAACCGTGTCTAAGGAAACCGCAAAGCTGGAGCCCGAGAGCCTCAGGAAGTACCACCAACTTATTTATTAGGGGTGCTTGCTACAGCAAAGCTTCACACAAGGTAAAATGACAGGGCTGGGGGACACAGACAGGCATTTCCTTACCCCTGCTCATTGCACCCAGTGAAAGGCAATCACTCCACGAGGTATGGAAGGGACCTGGGGACAGCTGCCCCCGGTGAGCCTGGGTATGGGCACACCTTGACACACCTGAGGCACACAGAGAGATGCGCTGGAAGTCACAACCCAGTGTGTCAAGAGATACCTGAGACCCGAGTTAAGCAGGTACTCAAATTATCCTGGGTTTGGATGCCGAAAAACAGGAAAGCTGATGGATAAAGCAAAGATCAACAAAAACCTTTCAGTGACCTGGCAGAGTAAACACTGCACTGCCCAGGTGACATTCGGAACAGTTCTCTTGGAGGACTGGCTGATTACGGCACAGAAATGGGTAAAAGTGACAAGAGGCAGCTCGGGCACCCCATCCGAGACAACAGGATCCGGCACCAACACCGAAGTACCACCACCGAATTATTTCTATTCCCATCCCCCTCCCCACAAAGCTGAGAGCGGAGGAAAGTCTGCGGCGTTCGCACAGACCCGGGCGCTGGAGTTGTGCGTGAAGCGAGAGCGAGCTTCGAGAATTAACACGAAGCATTTATAAAATCAGGCTCTGGCTAGAAAAACAGCCCCTCCCGCTCTGCCAGGCTCGGCGGCACCTCCTCGGGGCTCAGAGCTCAACTTGGAGCACACGAGGCAGCCCCCATCACTTCCAGCCTGCGCGGGGATGCTCTCCTCCTCCCGGGGAATGCTC
>NW_008239284.1:2832000-2867605 GCF_000691975.1 Corvus brachyrhynchos
TGCGCGCTGCGCCGCGGCCAGAGCGCTCCCGCATCGCTGCCGCCGCTCCTGACCCGCACAGCTGGGAGGGATGGAGAGGGGCTCTGGCAAGGGCGTGCGGTGACAGGGCAAGGGGGATGGCTTGGAAGTGGCAGAGGGAAGGGTTAAATGGGGTATTAGGGAGACATTCTTCCCTGTGAGGGGGGCGAGGCACTGGCACAGGTGGCCCGGAGGAGCTGTGGATGCCCCATCCCTGCAAGTGTCCAAGGCCAGGTTGGACGGGGACTGGAGCAACCTGGGATAGTTGAAGACCCTGCCCATGGTGGAGGGGTGGAACTGGATGGTCTTTAAGGTCCCTTCCAATCCAAATCATTATAGACTTCTATGATTTTATGAAACTCCCGCTGTCCCTCCCACCTCTCCCCCCATTCAGCTCATTGCCACTCTTTTGTCAGACTCTTCCTTCCTTTCGGGCAACTGCCGGGGTGCAAGAGCACAGAAATTAGTTTCTTGAGAGCTTTTACTAATTATTACCCTCTCCTAAGTGAATAGGCACCTCCAGCATCCAGGGCACACAGGGATGGCTTGCAATGACAAAGCTGGAGAAGAGAGACTGGTGGCCTAGAGCAAAGATTTTAGATTTGGTCTTTACCAGCCAGCATTTAAGTGGGAGCCAGAAGGATAAATGACCCTGAGGTCTGATCTCGCGTTCCAATATCCCTCCATCACATGGGTGCCTCGGTGCCACCTGAAGGCTGGAGTTTGTGCTTGAAGACAAAACCAGGTGAGCTCCACTGCCGCGGTTTTGCTCACACTCTGCCTTGAACTGCAGTGGAGCCAAATGGCTCTTCCAACTGGAGTGACGGAGGTGAATTTGAAGACAAACCCTGTCCCTACAGGCAAAGTTGACACATTTGACCCCAGCCCCAGCGCCCCGTGAACTCCTGCCCACCGTCGGGCATGACTAACAAAGACGAGGAGAGGCAGCCCACAGTAGCTGTGAGTCAGTGACTCACAACAACAATTTCCTAGTGACTGCTAATCTACCTGATTTTATTTGTAGATGTACATATAAAAGAAGATGTCAAAACCCTAACAAAGCACGCTTAATGCTCAGGCTTATATTATTTCCACAAGCTAATTAAGAGCAATTCATCACATGCCTATTGAGGCAAAACAGCCTTCTGAGATGCCTAGGTCATCAAATGTTAAAACCACAACAAGGGCAGAATGGCAATGAATATGAAATCCAGCAAACAAACAGCTCCAGCCCCATTCCCAGGGGCCATTCCCAGCTCCAGCTTCCAGCCTTAACAAGCTGCAGCCCCGCCGTAGTGTGAGAACAGCGACTGTTTCCAGCTACAAGAATAGAGAGAAAGCAAAAAGTGCTCACCAGCAAACAGGCAACTTGTTGTAAAACATTAAATGTGGGATTCCAGCTCCGTCTGAGTTGGAGGGGTGAAGTTTCTAGGCATGCTGGAAAAAAATAATCAGGCAAAAATGCAGCCCTGATTATTTATGCAGCCCTGTCAGGTCTTTGTTGAGAAAAGAGTAATAGTAGGAAAAAAGTTTCCCTTCCTCTCCTTTTTCTTTTTTTCTCCTTTTTTTCTTTTTTTTTTTTTATTTTAAGGAGGAAAGGGTAGCTTTTGGACTGGCTCAGGCTGTTATTGGTACATGCACTCCTTTCTTTTTCTTATTTTTCAGAATTCTTCTAGTCAAAGAGTGCAAAGAACCAGTGCAGCACCAATACACGAGTACTGCCAATATGTCTACAAAAGAAGCAAATTTTAAATATTGTTTTGGAACTGGAAATCCTGAAAAACATCTCTTTCTATTTAAGGTCCCAGCCCTGTTACTTCTCTCTCCTCGTAGCCACTTGCTGCACAGCTGCATCCATTTGCCATAAGTAGAGACTTTTTTGCTGTCAAGTACAAGGAGATTTTGGTAAGGAGCTGTCCTTGGGTTAGGAAGGGGATCTAGAGATACCCACTGCTGCTGTCACAGCTCTGAGCAAGTGCTTCCTTCTCTTGGTTTGCTGAGGATCCACCTGAGTTGGAGGGCAGGACATGTTTTAGGTGCATCCAGCTTTCCCCTGACCTAGCATGTGCCATCGAGCAACGACGTGAATGTTTTCCAGGGCTTAGAGCTGGAAAGCAAAGGTCAGGAGACATAGGTTGAGACACTTGCTTTGCTACAGACTGTCTGACTCCAGGCAAGCCCTGAGATATTAAAAAACAGAGGTCCAGCAGCTCTGTGGATGTCATTTGGTCCTATTTTGCCTTACTTTTTAGATTCACAAAGTTCTGCTACCAACTCTCTGCTGAGCAGCAGCCTGAGGTTTTCTCAAGTCCTCCCATACAAGCACAGGCACGGTGATCAAGGGGAGGTTCTGCAAACCACTGCCCGCAAATGGGCACATTCAGCTTCCATTTAGTCTGGATCCTTCCCTGTGTAAATGCAAATCTCTGTTCTCATTTTTGGGACAAAAGGATTCCACCTGCTTTTTCCTTCCAAAGAATTGAGCTAAAGGCAGAACTTCACTGTTTGAAAAGCATCAATAATATTTGCACAGAGGAATGTGTTAATCCTGCTTTACCACTGAGGTAACAGGTTTCTATTATCCCCCCTTTTACAACACGAAAGAAAATGGCACGAACAGGATTCTGAGAGTTTCACTTGCTGAAAAAATGTTCTAGGAACACTTACAGAAGTTTGCCTAACTTGCTAATTTGGGGATACTTTAAATCTGAACAAACTGTGGATATTCAAGCCAATTGCATAGCCCATAACCCAGATTGCTATTTCTAAATGAGGCCTATTTTTAATATCTTTTTCTTATGCTTCATGGATCCAGCCGTTCCTTGGGGATGCTGGCGCCTGCCTGACCGTCGATTTTGATAGCATCGGGGCCAAGAAACCAGCAAAAAACTGCCATTCCCAGCAAAAACGCTGGATGAAAATGGAAATCGTCTTACAAGTGAAAACGCATTGCACTGACAAGACCCATCTGGGCAGGGTGAGATGGGGGCACCTGACGGGTTGTCAGGAAGCACCAGCTCTGTTCTCACCTCGGCTGCTGAGTGTGCAGCTTGGGGGCAAATCCCTTCTTTTTTCCCCAATCTGGGTTTTTTTTATGCTCTCTCACATACAGGAATGCAAGGAAAATAATTCGTTGGTGCCACAATGGATAAAAAGAGACACCGAGGGCTGTGGAAATTATATCTGTACGGGTCCCAAGCGTGGGGGTTTCGGCACAGAAAGCGGGAACATTCTCAGTAGGAGCTTCTCCACTACCGAGAGGCAATAGTGGGCTGCTCCCGGGTGGAGCAGCCTCTAGGAGAAGGCAGAGCATATGTTGTGTGTCATGCAAACCAGGAACCTTGGCTATGCCAACCTTATGCCTCTGTCTGCCCACATTCATGCCTAATTTTCACCTGAGTGGATTTTTTTAGCAGGAGTTTTGAGACATTCAATTTATTTCTTAGTCCTAAGCAGAGCAGTTCAGCCCCAGGGTTATTTTCTTCTGTGTGACAACGCCCCACGTGGGATTGAGGCAAACCCAGGGTTTTGTGCCTCTGAGGAGAGCTTTGTGAAGACATTTTGCTGGAAAGTGCTTAAAGCATCTGTATTATCTAAGTTTAATATGGATGGTGAAGGGGAAAAAAGAAAAGTAATTCTCATTTAAAGGGTCACAGATGAAGCATTCTTTGACTTTCAATCCCATGAGCTGTATTTCTGGACACCCAGAACTAATGCATCTTTTATTGGCTGGCATAGATGAGGAGGTTATTGCAAAGATACCAATAGCAGCTTTCTGAAGTGGTTTTCAATTGGCCCTATTACTAAAGGCATGTACATACAGCAGGGATCATTAAAATGCACTATGTATTTACAATACAGAGAGCAATTTATGTCTGTAATGCCTGTATGTCACAAATCCTGCTGCTTGCAATCAGAGGAGAAAGCCACTGTTAGAGCTCTGATGTAATCAGTGGTTTATATTTCACCCCGCCAGGGTCACATCAGCATCAGTAACTCCACTGAAGGAGTGAATTTTTATTTTTTTTTTTACTGTGAAGTGAATGCCACAAAATTAATTTTGTTTCCAAGCTGCAGTGTACAAATGCTGGTCCACAGCCACATGGTACCTGACGGTGGTTGGTGACCACAGGGCTCAAGCTGTGCTTTTGCCAGCTCTCACAAGCAACACAGGAGACAGGCTGGGTCAGCAATTCCAAGGAATACCTCCTGAGAGAGGAGGGGGTGCACAAAGTGCCCTTTGCAATTCGGTTCTTGCTTCTGGTTAACAGCGAGCCAGCGGGCCCCTCGCTGTGCTCAAAGCTGCAGGAGATGCTGCTTTCTGACACGGCATCAAACCGGGAGCTTCCTGACCACTTCCACAGAAGTGCCCTGAGGGGACACTCTGCCGGCTTTAGCTTCCCTGCTTTTGCAGCCAGGAGAGGCTGAATTTTCTCCTCCCTCCTCAGATACAAGAAGTTGGTTCCTACCTCTTACAGGAGAGCTGTGAACCACCAGCCGTGCGCTGGGAAACAGCCCCTGGACTCGGTTCAGAAGGGCCTGGAGTGGGAACAGGGAGCTGCAGCATCTGTACAGCAAGGAAAGGCTGTTCAGCATTTTGGGCTGAGGTGAACTAAACAGTTATGGTACAACCAGCAGCCTTGCTCACCCAGGGAAGGCTGTGGTCAGGTGCCCATGGCCACGGCATTTTCTACCTGTCTCTACAACTCCCCTGGGGCTCACTGTGGTTTCAGCCAGACTTTTCTTGTGTGTGGTAGCAGCAGGGTGTTAGGCACATCCGAGACCAAGCCACACTGGAAAGGGACCTTGCACATCCTGAGGCTGGAGTCAGGCAGGTACCTGCTACAATCCCTCTCCCAAACACCCCCATCACCAGGCACGGGCCAGGCTGGCTGGCAAGAACACTTACAGAGGAAGGGAAAACCCAGGGAAAAGTGGAAAGCAGCCTGTTGCTTGAGCCAAAGTCCAAGGAATGAGGCTATCCCATCCCATCCCCTCCTTCAGAACCCCATAACCACTCCATCACTGCCCACCCTCTGACACACCTTCGTGAGCAGCAACAGCCTCCAGCGTGGCTCCTCTCCTTGCCAAGATGAAAGAAACCTTCAATGCATGTAACTCTTGCACTCTACTTAATTAATCAGTTTTTGCATTACAAGTGAAACTTCTTTGATGCATGAAATATTAAGGAGCAGACGAGGGAGGGGAAGGAGGTGGGTGGTATTGGCTTTCACTGCCTGAGAGATGGATGGGCTGAGGGACCCGGGGGCTGAACTGCAGACAGCACATCTGCAGCAGGACAGCCTGCCCAGGTAGAGAGGTGCCAGCCAGCAAAGGCTTTTTCCTGCACTTCTTGCCTCTCAAGCAGATGGTTTTTACTCCACATTCAAACCCTACATGCTCATCAAGGTTTGCTCACACAGGCATAGGAAGGGGACAGTGCCTGATTAAACTTTCATGAAAAATAATCTCTGGTTGATTCATTGTTTTTTATCTCATGATGGCTGCAAGAAAGTGAAGTGAAATGAGTCTTGGGTGAAAAGAAACAGCTCCGTTCTGGAAGAGCCAGACAGGCTTTTAGTCAGATGAGGCTCTCCCAAAGGATGTGTGAGTAGTTATCTGTGTTAGGGGTTTGGAAGTACCATTTCCACGCTGAGCTCTGAAGGAGGGAAGGCAGAAATCCACACATGTCAGTGTGGATATTCCTGCAGCCCTGCCTGGTGCACAGCAGGGATTCTGTGCCACGGTACCAGGTGTGTTTGACACCAGAGAGCCACTCTGCTCTTAAAAAAAAACCCCAAACCTCCTTTTGCTCCCAAACCAGCACATTTGATCAAGGTCCCCTGGCAGCTCTGCAAAAGAGCCCAAAGCAGAACCCTGAATCTTTGCTTTCCACCCCGCTCCTTCCCAGCTGACTCATTCAGGAGTTGCGCTGGCTTCTGAAAAAGAATCCATCAGTTCAGTCCTGCTTTTACTGAACCATCAGCCCTTCCAGAGCATCACCATGGGCCTGGCTGCCACAGCCTGAGCCAAGCAGGCAGGTAGCAGGTTCTCCATAAACAAATGGCAATGGTTGGGCCTGCATTAGCTGCATAAAGGGTAATAAATGAATAAATGGGTTAATTATACCCACCACAGAATTTAATTAGACCATCTCTGTTCACTCTGCTTCAGCCAGAATCTCAATTATAAATCTTTATTTTCAAGGTTTCACAGCTTGGACATAAAAATTTGCTCTGGGCTTAAACATGACACACAAGGTCTTCTGTTCAGGGACTGCTCCAGTTTCTTTAACCAATCTTTCTTAAAAAGGTCAGGTTGGGAGACCAGATGGCTTGAGGGGAAGGTAATGAAGATGCAGGGCTCTTCTGAAAGAGGTGGCTGGATGAAATTGTGGGCAGCTTAACAGAGCTGCAACATTATTAAATGTCTCTGGGTGAAACCACGCTGACTGTCCCCGATCCCAGGCAAACAGGAGCCCCGGTTGCAAAATGCGGCTGGGGCTCCTGCTAAGTGGCATCCCCACTCCCCATCAGCAGAGATCAAGGACTGCAGGGGCTGGGGAGAGGAACCCTCGGGCCTCCGGGGTAGGGCCAGGCAGGGGGAGCTCACACACCTGGCTCCTGCACAGGGAATGTGCTCCAGGGCTGTCAGGTGTGTGCGTGCCGCTTCCCCCAGTGCAGGAATCACCCCTCTGCCTCCTCCTTCTCCAAGGAGGCCAGCTGGGTGACCTGGAGTAGCTGGAAAAACACAGATGAGAAATGATTCGGCTTTTAAAATTGTTATGATTTTGAAAGTAATTTAGGACCCACCTTTTGCTTTCTGGAGTTGACAGTATCGAAATCCAGTACTTCTGTCTGGTTAAATGTGCTCTTGAAATATTCTGATCATTTTAAAATGTCAATAGTGTTACAGGAAAAAACAGAAAACTTGTTTACCAGCAGCAGAAGCATCTACAGTCTCAGGTCACATCTTCATCCAATCCAAGGTATGCTATTCCATATTCCCTCATTGAGTTAATTAGTTGATTTGCTTTCCATGCCCTATGCCAAACCCCCACCTCCCTCTGAGGGAAAACAGGGGTTGTCAGCAGGGCTCAGCTCAACAGCCAACCCTGCTAAGAGAAGATTTTTCCAGGCAGTCCCACTGGTCATCCAGACCACTGGTCAGCCCATCTTTTGGCTCAGCATATATTTTTAGGAGCACTGCAGGTGCCTGTTAATTTACTACAGTGATCACCCTGGCATATGAGAATTTTGACAATATTTTCTCCACACCCCTGCCCCTAATTCCCCAGTAATACTGTTCTGCACATCCCACCTGTCCGAAACACTCACTGGGTAAACCAGAACAAAGCTTGGGTAAGCCAGACCCCAGGACTGCTGATTACATCTTTAACCAGCAGGTCACAGTAGTTTATTGTCTGGCTGGTTCACCATAGAATTTAACCCTTTGGAAACACTGGCTGCCTGATCCGTGCCAAATTCCTGCTCAGGAGGCTTTGATGTATGGCATGAATTACCGGTAATAAAGAAAAAGATATATGGGATGGATTAATCAAATCATAAATTTCTTAAATCTCTATGGTAGTCCATAAATCAAATTTGGCTGGATGTTACTGGCCCTTTCTCAATGTATAATAGGAAGTAGAGATGACCTGTACATACAGAGCAGGGCATTGGTTTTGGTGGCCAGTTGGGAAACTGGTTAAATTATTAAAGCAAGTGAACACTTTTTCTATAAGGAGCATGTTCATGTACTTCAAGCTTCACTATTGAAAATGCGTGCACTTTTTGGAAGGTAAAATGTGAATATTCCCACACTAAGAGTTAAACCAGACACAGAACAGCTACTGGATGAGGCTAAACATGGCACAGCTTGGGTTAGCTTAAGTTTCATGAGGCAGAGACAGGTCTTTCCCAAGCACCGATGGCTATCCTAGCCAGACCTTCCAACCATTCTAACTTTTTAGGGTTTTGCCCCAATTTGTGTGCAAAGCAGCTGGAAACCCTGGAACAGAACGTGCTTCTGGGAGCACAGTAATCAGCATCCCTTCACTGCTGAGATCCAGCTGGATCCCAGAAAGGTCCTGCTCCATCTGGGCTGATTCACAAGAAATACACAACTAAGGGCAGCAGAGTATCAGTCTTACCCTTACTTTATTTCCAGTAGAAACTATCACTTGGAATCATCCCTTTAGACTAAGCCTTTGTCCAGCTCAGAGTGACCCTTGTTTCTAGCACACTTAGAGGCACAATTCCCAGCTCCTGCACCCATCATCCCTCTGCTGGTTTCATGTGTGGGGCTCCCACCACCCCTCACATAAGCCCTGCCTAACACCAGTTCTCCTCTTAGGACCTTTGCTGTCCCAGTCAAAACTGGATTCACAATCTTGCCATCAGACAGGCTCCTTGGCCTTTGGACATCTCGGATGTTTTGGTGTGAGGTCCTCACAAAATAAGAGTGACAGTGTGCCCAGAGTGAGCTGCCCCACAGCCCAGACATCAATATGTGTTTACCAGAAGGAGCAGTGGGCTTCAGAAGTTCCATTTCTTTTTGGCTGTCCACAAGAGACATGAAACAAGGAGATTAAACACGAGGAATAAGCACCTATAAATAAAACTGACTATTTAAATCCACCAAAGCTAGGACATTCATTATGAAATCTCCTGCTCTTCTCCAACACCAGCACAGCAGTGCTTCTGATTTTGTTTACAGCTGCACAGGACAACAGAGCATCAACCTTCACTTTGAACCTGGCTGTTGCTCTGCCAGGCTGTGGGGAGCCCTTAGTCACTAATTATCAAAGCCCTGCCCTGACCAAAGGACTGCAGCTGTGGATTATTGTTTCCCTTCTCCAAAGGAAAATGAAAGCACTCACCGAACAAGCCCATCTACTTAAAAACCTCTGACAAAGCTGAACCTGAGGCTAAGTGGGAGAGGGTTAAAAAAAAGCCCTGAGATGCTCTTTATGTGGAGCCAGGAGCGGGGGATGCAGCATTCAGGCTGTGCCTGGCAGCGGATGCCCTCTGTTGGCATCTTTCAGGAACATGATCCGGCGCACAGGCTGGCAGCTCACATCCCTGGAATTTACCCGCTCGTTTATCCCGTGGCCGCACGGAACACCCTCAGAGCAGGGGCTGATCTGCGAGCAGAGCAAAGAGCAGCCCGTGCCCTGGTCACCCGCCTGCCGAGCCACCAGCGCTGCCCCTGAGCGCCAGCGGAATATTTGCGCACCCTGCTCGGTGCAGCAACGCGAGCAGCGGGGAGCGGGAGCTGCGGAGCCTTCCCACCTCGCTCCGGCTCTGGCCGGCAGCTGTGGGAGATGCTCCCGGCTCGCTTTGCAGGGCACATCCAGCCCTCCTCGCCGGCTGCAGGGGCAGAGGCTGCCGGAGCAGCAGATTTCCGCAGGGATCCGCGCTGTCAGCAGCATCGGAGCTGCAGAGGTGCAGAGGGAGCACCAGAGGGGAGGAAGGCAGTGAGGCACTAGCAGGGGCTCGCAGCACGCAGAAACCGAGTTTGCAGACGGTCATTTCTCTTCTCAAGCCCTTGAATCACATGTATTAAAAATCCCCAAACATGCAGCATCGCCTCTCCTGGCTCTTGCTGCTGCCACACAGCACAACAGGTTGGGAAACTGCTCTGCTGTGGTGGAGCTTCCCCCTGCCCCACACACCCCAAAAGCAAGGCAGAGGAGGAGCACAGCAGGAGGAGCCCGGATAATTAAACTGCTTTAGGGAGAACTTGTGGCCCCAGAATCATGGAATGGCCTGACTTGGAAGGGACCCACAAGAATCATCAAGTCCAAATCCTGGCCCTGCACAGGACACCCCCACAATCCCACCCTGTGCCCAAGCATTGTCCAAACACTCCTGGAACTCACCAGGCTTGGGGCTGTGACCATTCCCTGGAATAAACCAGCTCGATGCTTCTAGAAGTCACCATGACACATCTTGAAGGACACATCCTTCCTTGGAGAAAAGCTGGGCACGAAAAGGTGACCTGGAGGGCTCAGTTCCAGTGTGCAGCATCAACCTGGGACAAAGACCCCACCAGGGGACCCCTGCCTGGCTCAGCCCCCCCCCCATGCTTTACAGTACCACTGATTTTGCCTTCCCTGCCCACCCAGCCCTGCTGAGGCGCCCTGGTCAATAAACAGTGATGCAAATGGCACTTCTGGCCCCAACATCCAGGTGCCACAAGGGCTGGTGCTTCCTCAGGTCCAGGAGCTGAGGAGCTGCTGGGGTTCCCAGCCCATCCCACTATACCTGAGCAGGGCCAGCACCAGAGAGGTCTGTAGGGACAGGCAGATCCAACATCCATCCATGAGGCCACTCGGTGGGGCACAGAGGAGCAGCATAGCCATAGAAAGTGTAGAGACAGTCCCAGGGAGGTTCAAGTACTCAGTCTGGGCTTAGATACCACCTGTGATGGGTATCCAGCTGATCCAGCTGTGAGAGCCCATTAACTCTCCCTGCCCTGTCACCACTGGAGAAGCCACACGTGCATCACTGGTAGATAGTGGATGTAATTCAGTCTCTGTTGAGGAAGGAGATCAGTCATTCCCAAGGATTGTTCTCCTAACACAGCATGGCCAGGCTTTGGAAGGGTCAGCTGTGGCTTTGCAGAGTCCTGGGGCTCTGGGCAGCACTGCCTTTTGAATTTGGGGGTCCCACCAATGTGATAAGTGACATCGCTCATTGACACTCGCTTTATCAGCAGGGGAAGGTTCTCCAATGCAACAGGAAGGTTTTTAAGCTGTAGGTGTTGAATGTCCCCTTCCCCCAGGAGCAGAGAGAGGGGACCTTTCAGGCTGGGACTAGAGGTGATGTCTCTGGGTGCTGGACTTTGCCTTAGACACTGCTAAAAGCTAGAAGCAAGAGGCACAGGGGGGCACCATCTCTAAATTTGCCTTTCAGGGAAGTACAAAGCTGTGATGCCACTATTCGCCCCATTCTTAACAGCTGTCTTTAAAATAAAGACAATAAAGAACAAACACAACAATTTTAGTGAATGATTTGTGGCTATTTTATTGCCAAAGAAAGCAAAAGCAAACTCTGAACCAGAGGAAATCATAAACAATAAATGATCATTATTCCAGTTACAGTCTCCTCTGCACTTCTCTCTGAGGACACTTTGTAACAGATTATATATGGTAAGAGTGGATTTACCCTTGGAGGGGATCTAAGTACCTCTTTCCTAAAATGAGTTGTAATCTTGTTTTAATGGTAGATAAAAAACAAGGCACAGACATGGCTTGTCTGTTTGTAAGCAGGGGGAAACTTGTAAATCCTATTTTGGTATTTTAAGGATAACCTAAATAGCTGATAATCAGAAACATGAATCATCTTAAGTAAACCCTGTGAATCCAGTGCAAATGCTTAAGTTACTCATTCAGAAGAAGCCATAGGAAGATGGACCTTAAGAAAGGCACATCAAAGAGTATAACAATGCTTATATCTGAATAAAATCACAGTCTTGCCCTATGACTGAAGTTTGGGCAGTCTCTCAATTGCAAGAAAAAATTTCTAACCAGTTTGGTGCTTCCTGGATAAACTCTCAGTATTATGAGTTATAAAAGCATCTGATATCCCCTTAAAACTGAAACATGGAATGGTTTGGGTTGGAAGGGATCTGAAAGATCTCTCATTCCAGCCCTGCCACGGGCAGGGACACCTCCCACTATCCCAGGTTGCTGCAAGCCCCGTCTGACCTGGCCTTGGGCACTTCCAGGGATCCAGGGGCAGCCACAGCTCGTCTGGGAAATTCTCCGAGCATTTTAAGTTTTTCATTTATTCAGTCAATTTTCTGAGTAATTCTTCCAGTTTCACCAGAGTTTAATAGCGACCGAAATTCTGCTTCCAATAAGCCCAGACGACCTCACTTTCATGTATAGAAACCTTCCAGCTCTCCAAAGAGATTTTAATTTAGTTAATTCCTAAAGAGCACCTTGAAACTTGAGCAGCCATTAAAGAAGTTATTGTCCTTTCTTTCCTAACAACGCTTACCGAGGTGCCTCTTGACAGAGGACTAATTCTCCAATTAATAGAAATATTCTTTTCTTCATATCAGTGCCTGACTGCAGCAGCACCTGACCTTGCTGTGTCGTACCTGGAGCACCTCCCCAGCCACAGATGCAGTGCAGGGGGAGGAGGTGCTGTGCGTGTCTCTCACAGATGCACAGCACTTGTCATTTCACACCTTTAAGGAATCACCCAAGCTTTACAGCAACAAGAGGGAACACGAGCTGAACAGGAGTAACAAACACCTTCCACAGCCTGATTTCCTGTCCTCGGTTTGGTTTACTTTGAAGTCTTGAATGTGTTTATAGGCAAAATTACTTTCAGTGAGAATAATATATATCTCACTTCTTTTGACTGAATAAATATAGTTTTGACTGTATATATTTTTCCTTAACTAAAAAAAAAAACAATAAAAGCCCGATTTTTTTATCACATGGATCTGATAACACATTCCTACATTTTTCCTTAATTTTCTGGAAGGTTTATTTTTTTGCAATAAAACTCCCATCTCTTCTAAATTACTGTCCTATATGCTGGTTTGGTTTTTTTTCCCTCTTGTTAGCTGTTGTGCATCGACCAAATGGTTTCTGGCTTTACAATCTGTCACCAGTGCTACATTTACAGCTTGCAATTAAGAGCTTCAATTAAATATTTTGCACAAAGATGCACGTTCCAATAACCAATCCTTATATATTTTCCAAAATATACCAAAAAAAAGATAAAAGTATTGAAAAGCAAACCAAGACTGAAGTTAGAAAAACGGCCTTTAGGGCCTGGATAAATATTCAGCGTGTTTTCTAGCCACGGATGTTATCTCTTTTGATACTGAGGTTGCCCTTGGGTGACAGAAGGCAGAATCTTTTCTGGATTTCCATAAATGAGACTGAAAGTCTTCTTTGGCAAAGCTGGGCTGATATTCACGGCAAGCATCCCGGATATTTTAAAAATGGCATGTTTTTGATGACTTAGCATATGTTAGCATGGCATACATTAGCAGTGCTCCAAGGCATTTCCCTCCTCAGTGCAGATACCATCCCCTTGATTGCTGTAGGAGCCCCCATGCTCTTCTCTCTTTCACTTACAGGGCTCTGAGTCACACCACAGGATCATCCTGGTCTCCAGCATGCCCCCAGGAGAGATCAAGGTCTGCCTGATGCTTGCTCAGCTGGAGGTGTGAGAGGAGCAGGTCCCCACAGCCACAAAGCCTTTGTGCTTGTGTCACCAGCCCAGAGGGGAGTTGACACCCACGGTGGGTTTGGTGGCGAGCGCCAGCAGCAGGGACCAAGATTTAAGGACAGAGCAATCTGCTGGGTGACTGGAGGTGGCCAAGTGCCACCAGGAGGTGCTTCACAGGACTAGCAAAGCTGGCATCTCCGGCACAACCCCGGCTGGGAGGGAAGGAGGACAGCACGCTCTCCTGGAGCCTCCCGCTCTGCTGTGGCCTGAGCAGAGCAGATGTCAACCAAGCTGGGCTCCTTCCCGTGCCCTGGCCACGGCAGCGGGGCTTGGCAGCCTCCCAAGGACACAGACAATGGGAGGCTGACTGTCTGCACACCACTTCACACTCGCTTGGCATGGAGTATTCTCTTCTGCCTGGCGCTTGGAAGCAGCGCCGGGCTGCCTGGCGCTGGTCCTGACACAGGGTTGAGGAGCAGAGGAAGGCTGGGGCCTCTCTCTGCTCCTCTCCTCGGCTTCTGCCCATCTCCCAGCAGTTACTGTGTGCTCCTGTTTCTTCATTAAACAGTGATTCCGCAAAGGAAAATCCAGTGATTGCCTGCAGACACTCATCAGAGAGGGTCTCCAGGTTGGACCAGCCCTATGCAGGCCACTTGCACCCGAAGGCTTCTCTGTTCAGCCTCTGGGGGTCCATTTGGGATGGTCCAACAGGATGTTTCCCTGCTGTCTGCTGCTCTCTGGTGGAGATGCTGCTTTCAGGCTCACTGCCAGACTGTTGAATGCCTTCTCCTGTACCTCATCACCTCCTGACTCAGAAAAGCAGGTGCTAGAGGATGTCTTTCCTAAAAAACAAGACCCCTAAAACCAGCAGATGAACCCCAGGGTGAAGGCTTTTCCTTCTCTGCTCAAATCTCCGTCTGGCGCTGCAGAGCAGCCAGCAGCAGCTGGGATGCTGGCAGGGGTGAGGACTCACATCCCACCCCAGAAAGTTGTCACTCTGCCACCTCCCAGGTGACCGTGGCTCTGGCACTTCCCCCTCCTGCCAGGCCTGCAAAAGCTGCAGGAGCCATTTAACCAAAGGAAAAGCATTAAATGGAACATTTTCCCAGTGTGTCCGCAGTGCAGCAGTGCGTGCTGGGGCCACACGGGGCAGTTCCCATCAATGCAGAGCCTGGGTGCTCTGTTTACACCCACCTGCCCATCCTCAGATAAATCTTCAGTCTCTTCTCCCAGGTTTCCTCTGAGCTGCCCTTCCCATCTCTGCCTTTGGCTAAAACTTTCAGTCCAATCCAAACCCCAGCCACAGAAGAAATTGCAATGAACTTCTCCCTCCAAAACTGGCTCTATAAACAAGCCTTGCATTACTCCAAAAATTTACTGCTTTCCTTCTTTTCCAGACTGCTTTTCCTCGTGAATGATTTCTTCTAATTCTCATCATTCCTGTTGCTTCCCCCTGATTTCTCTGCCATTCTCCCACCTCTTCCTTCCCATGTGGTAACTCCTGCAGCCATGGAGCTCTGCTGTGGCATCCCCAGCCCCTGGGATTAATGATGTCTCCTGCATTGTCTGCCTTCTTGCACAAGCTGGGATGATGTTTGTCATTGCTGTACCAGCGCGATATCAGACTTGTGCTGTGGAAAGAAATCAACCTTAGATCTTTTTCTGCTCAAGTGCAGCCTAAACTCACCTGTGCACTCCATCAGCCCAGGGTATATTGCTTTCTGTCTGTCCCACATGAATCCCAACCTCTTATTTTTTCAGCCTATTTCCTCAGTTTGTTACAGAGGTGGTTAAAGAAGGGCGTCCTTGGCAAATCCATGGTCTCCAAGATTCTTGTCCTTGGCACCTTCCAGATAACTGTAAATAATGCATTCATATCTTTCCATCAGGAGTTTTCATGAACTGAAGATAAAATGATGGGTCTATAATTCCCCATATTCCAAATAATTTCTAAAAGTTGGGCATTGTTGTCCCTTTTCAGTCTTCTGGTGCATCCAGGGATAATCACTAATGACTCTGAGATTGCCATAACCAGTTCTGCAAGTATCCATGCCTTAAATTCACCAGGTTTGGAATAATCTTCCCAGGAAGGTTTTCCTCCTTGCCTCTGTCAGTCAGCAGCTGGCTTATCACCAGGAACAGAAGCGATTATATCCCTTGTAAACATTTTATCCTCTTATCTATGGATGTCCATTATCTGTCCATCACTCTGGAGCCCTTGCCCTCCGTGGGATTTTTGTAGCACCAAGCTGCACAAGTCAGACTCTTCCTCACACCCGAATTTCTGTGTAATCAGAGCCAGCAGCACAGGATGAGTGGCATCAGTCACAAGTAGCAATAAGGGAATTTTGATAAGATATGAGGAAAATCTTTCCCAAGGGTGGTTGAATGGAGCTTGGATGAAGTTCCAACCCTGGAAGTGTTTGAGACCAGGATGGATGCGGCTTTGGACAGCCTGATCCAGTGGAAGGCGTCCCTGCCCACGGCAGGGGTTGGAACGAGATCATCTTCCAGGTCCCTTCCAACCCAAACTATTCTAGGATTCTACAACAAGGGTGGTTGAATAGAGCTTGGATAAAGCTCCAACTTTGGAAGTGTTCATGGCTCAACTGGGCCAGGCCTGAGCAGCCTGACCCAACTTAGACCTGCTTTGGCAGGACTTGGACCCTTCAGAGGTTCCTTCAGTCTGTGGTTTTGCAGTGCAGCATTTCCTGTCTAGTTTCCTTCCTCCAGCTGTGGTTGAGGCTCCTGCTACATCCCTCCTTTTTGGTTTAACCACATGTCCCTCCTGGCCAGGCTAAACCATCTCATCAGGATGGAGATGTGCTTTGGGAAGGTTTCAGGATTGAGAGGGTAGGGGAGTAGGAGAAAGTAAGAGACAAATTAAAAACCTATTTTATTGAAAATTCCAGCCTGGCTGTCACTGCTGGAAAGAGACAACAGAGCTACTTTCCCCTGAAGTGAAGTCTTTCAGCTTTCTCAACAATAGGAGATCAAAACCCAAATAAGAAGCGATTTTTAAGTATCTGAGTATCTTAATGAGAAAGTCCCCAGGAATTGCTCATCTGCTTTTATCTGCAATTACACATTAACAGTGCAGACCAGAATATTTGCCAGGTGTAAACAGCACGAGGCCTTGTCACCTAATTTTGCTATCACAGCCCCCCATTCTATTTTTTTCTTTCCCACCTCTTAGCAGCATCATCAGGGACCTGATGAGGAACACAAGGAAGAGGAATGCCCAGGAAGGGCTGTGAAGGGGGATAGTAAGGAAATCTTTGCACTCCTGTGTGCCTGCCCAGCCTCTTATTGACAGAGCCTCCAAGATGCTCACAGATAGCCTTGCTGCAGGTCACAGCTCCCTGAGGTTTATTCCAGCGCCATGGAAAAGTGAGGAGGGCGAGGGCAGAGCAAACGAGGATGGAAAATGTTGCTGTGGATAAAGTGATTATAAAAAGAATTTCTTTTTTAATGCAAAAACCTCTAGCCTGACAAAGGCTCCATCTCTGGGAGAGGTTTTTCACCATCCAGTCCCCCACCCCTTTGCATCAGAGCACTGCAAAAATGTACTTGGAAGAGCAGTGAGTTCGTTTTAACCGATAGCATTCAGTGCTTTTTACTGTGCTATTCATCCACATGACAAAGCTGAGAGGGGAGCCCATACTTCTTCCTGACTTTTTATTGCTTTTCAGCCCAGTGGGAACCAGCAGACATGAAAAAAAAGTGGTTTAACCGCAAAATATGTTTAAGCTCTTTTCTTTTTCTTTTTCCTTTTTTTTTGGCATGTCAGGGAAAAGGAGGAGGGGGAGTGAATAGCAGTGGCAGAACAGCCAGGAACTAACAGTCATGAAATTAAACCAAAACCCAGCCAAAATCCTAGTGCTTGTGAGCCTGATCCTACACAGAAAGGGTGAGGTTTGAAGCTGAGGATTGGTGACAGCCTTCAAATGCTGGGATCACCATGTTATCATAGAATCCCATATTGGTTTGGGTTTGAAGGGATCTTCAATCCCATCTCATCCCACCCCCGCCATGGGCAGGGACACCTTCCACTGTCCCAGGCTGCTCCAAGCCCTGTCCAGCCTGGCCTTGGACACTGCCAGGGATCCAGGGGCAGCCCCAGCTTCTCTGGGCACCCTGTGCCAGGGCCTGCCCACCCTCCTAGGGAACAATTCCTTCCTAATATCTAATCTAAATCTACACCCTGTCGGTGGGAAGCCATTGGCTCATGTCCTGTCATTACAGATCCTGACAAAGTCTGACTCAATGTGACTTTTTCTCTCAATTCCAAGTAGTTTTTTAATGTATATTTACACATTTAATGTTTTTTAAATCAAAGAAAGAATCTTCTGCTTAGCAGAGCTGTTGCTCATGCATATCACATCAGGAAAGTCTAAGAAATAAAACAGTATTTACATGATCCCAGACGTTTCCTTTGTTTGGTTGATTTGAAAGTAAACCCTCAGATTGACCCAAAACATAAGCATTTCATTAACTCTTTGGAAAAAAAACCCTTTACATTTTATCAAATAACAAAATCAAAACCAAAAAAAAAAAACCCAAAAAACCCCCAAAAAAACAACCGGCCTTTGATTTGGGAAATAGTTTTGTGAAGAACAAGGAGGCTTTCAGCAGTTCCCCATCAGAATTACATCAAAAGTTGTGCCTGGCTGCGCAGTCCCCTCTATGCCCCCACCTGCCACCACCCCCAAACCCCAGCTTTAATGGGGAGCAGGGAGCACCGAAATCTGCCCCGCCAAGGGATCAGCAGAGGCTTTCCCAACACGCACCCGCTCCCGGCTCTGAACAACACAACTCCCTGCCAGCTCCACACTCTGCTCCAGAGTCTTTTAAGAGTTTCTTTTTCTCATAACCTCTCCTGATAAAGTGATTCTCTCCAGCTGAGCCCAGGCTGGCTTCAATCGGGCTTGTTCAAGGCAAACATATTAACTCCTTCCCTGCCGAGAGCCTGCACAGGACGTCCTGGGGTGCAGGGCAGGGTTTGGAGTGTGTTGCCTTTGCTGGGGTGGAAAGAGCCTTGGCACTGAAGTCACTTTGAATAATTGAAAGGGCTGTTTTGGGAAAGATGGGTTATTTCTGTGAGATCACTTTTTTAATAGTAAAGTGTGCCTTGGACTGGAGAGTTGGGAGAACTCATCCAGTGTCTGCAGCTGAGAGGGAATTACTGATTTGTTTATTTTTCACAAACAGTCATCAAAAGCACTTGATTCTTGTTAAAGCATGATCACGTTTGTGGGGTGGGGGCTGTGGTCAGTGCCAGGCACAGTCAGGACTGTTCTGTTTTCCATTCCAGATCTGCATCAACCCAATTACAGATATGAGCCCTGATCCACGTGTGGAGGGAAGGGCTGCTCTGCTTTTAAGTAATCTTGAGTGGCCGGGCCCTCTGCTGACAGCCACAAGCACTGGCCTCCTCCCAAAAGGCCAGTTTGGATGGAAGGTGCCCCTGCCCATGGCAGTGAGGCTGGAACTAGATGATCGTTAAAGTCCCTTTCCAACCCAAACCATTCCATGATTCTCTGATTCTATGATTGCTGAAAACTTGGCTCAATACATGAGAGATGAGATGCGATGAGATCACCCTGGGGTACTTTTCTTTGTGGGGAAAAAAAAATTAGAAATACCAACCCTCCCTTCCCCAGGTTGGAGAACAAGAGTAAATGAAGAGTAAATTGTTCAGAGATGATCTATTTTGGCTCAGAAATCTGCTCAGGAACTTTTTTCCTAATGTCTTTTTCCCGCTCAGGCAGCGCTCTCCCAGCCTGCCTCCTAATGACCAGCATTAGTTTGCATTAGATGGATTTGTGATGATTTCTTTCTGCCTGGCTGCTAAGCCTGCAAGCAATGCAAATGAAGTTCTGCTCCCTGTGCCCCATCTGGCAAGAGCAGCTCCCCCATTTGGGTTTGCTGCCTCCTCAGCTGCTCTCCCTCTCTCTCATCCCACGGTGGTTTGATCCGCCTGGATTTTGGAGTCCCTGGGTGCTCACAGACACCTGCCAGGGCTCGGTGCATCCCAGCCCCAGTCATTCCAAGCAGCTTGCTCTTGGATGCAGGATGGGGACTCCCGGGAGAGGGCTGGGGAGGAAAGGTTGGTGTTCAAGTGCTGCTTTGCAGGAGCAGAAAAGAGAAGGTGCTGTGGTTCCCCACTGATGTGCTGCAAGGAAGTGGAACCCATGACCCAGAATCATGGAATTGTTTAGATTGGAAAAACCCTCAAAGATCACTAAGTCCAGCGATTAACCCAGCTCTGCCAAAGCCATTAACCATGTCCCCAAGTGCCACATCTAACCAACTTTTAAATCTCTGCAAAGGATGGTAACTCCACCACAGCCCCGGGCACTGTGACAGTGCTTGACAGTATTTTCAGTGAAGAAATGTTTCCTAAAATCCAATCTAAACTTTCCCTGGTGCAACTTGAGGCCATTTCATCTTCTACTGCTTGGTACTTGGGAGCTTGGGAGAGGAGAATGACCCCCACTTGGCCACAGTCTCCTGTCAGGTGCTTGTAGAGAGCATCAGCCCAGGAGAGCCGGGCTGGTCACCCCTTGGGGATAACAAGGGGTGGGACCAGAGAGTGACCCTGAGGTGGGAGCTGAAGCCCAAACCTTGGCCCCCACTGTCACTGTCTCCTCTCACACCCTGTTGATGTGATCACCTGGATTAGAACAGAAGGAAAGGAGGTTTTGGGGAATGTGGCAGGTTATGCTGAGGTCTGTCCATTCTCCCTGCCAGCATAAGGTCACTGTGCCCTCACAGGATGGTAGGAAATGGAGCTTTAGCTTTAGAGATTGGAAATATATGAAATAAGGTGAATCAGAACCTCCTTCCCCTCTCTCTGGCCTCAGCTCCCACCTGGGGAGAAGTTATTTAGGAGGAGAGGGGGGATCGTTTTTGGGATGCCAAAACCAGAGGGGGGGAGGGGAGGCAGGAAATGCACCTTATCATATCTACCCCGTGGCTGACTCACATTTAGGCACTGCCTGCTCTCTCCTGAACACATGTGCTAACAGGAGACAACATCAAAGTTCATCTTGACCATCCACCAAGGTACCCTGTCACCACAGGGATCTTAAAACATGTCAGGTTATGCATATTTCAAACCACCCTGTCTTTTCTGGCAGCAGAGACAAGGCCGGAGGGCCTGGGAGAGAAATGGCATGGGATTTGTGTCCTTCTCAGTGCTTCTTCGAAAACATTTGGTTTCTGCACCCTTGAGGTGACACTTGGTAGCTGTCAGAGATGTCTGATGGCTGAGAACAGCGTGGATGGCTGTAAAGAGGTGTCACATCAGAGCAGCAGCGATTCTTCTCTCTTCCCATTGCCCCTCCTCATCCTTGGCACTGGGCTAATGACACCACCAGGTACCCAGCCACAAGGAATTGAGCCTCCTGTTTTTTCAGTGAAAATGAATGAAAAGTGCCTGCTGGGTCACATAAAACTGTCGAAAGAACAGTCGGGGTTTCCTGCGAGAGGGATAATAGTTAAGAAAGCTGAAATTCTGCGGAAAAGGGATTATGAATCACCAGTAATATTTACAGTGCACATCCCTATTCCCTATATTTCCACTTGGTTCCTTCTCCTTTCCAGGGCAATTATTCCCAGGAACACACAGCAGAGCCCCATGGTATGTAAATAAACCAAGCCCAAATTGTCTGACAGAGCTCATGGACACCCTGCACCCCGGCCATGCCACCTGGTCCAAACAAGGAGACTGAGAGCAAACAGGGTGTCCCTCGTTGGGTGGCAGGATGTCCCCTCAGCTGTGCAGCAAAGCTGATTGTGGCTTAGCAAAGCATCCTACACCAAATCATGTGGGGCTGTGAAGCTGGCAGAACATCTGGGCAGCTGTGCTCAAGTACCACATTTCTAAATGATATTTAAACTTTATATTCTGGAGTTATGAGTCCTCAGCTGGTGCACACATCTTCCAGGGCTGTCCCACCTGGGCTTAAAGGGTGGCTGAGCACTTGCAGCCAGGCATGTGCAGCCCCGAGCAAAGCACTCTCTTTTAGGATGCTCATCAGCACTTCTTCCTTGGAGGTGGCCAAAGACAGGGCTGGGCAGCTGCCAAGGGAGAGCAGCACTTCCCTGGATGAGAAGGGACTGTGAAGTGGGACAGGGAATATGCAAAGGGGGGGAAGAAGCAAATAGTAGTTTGTGCTGGGCAGGTGCCAGTTGAAAATGTAAGAGCAGATCAAACACAGGTGGGTTAATGAGAGGGCCCTTCCCAGGCCTCCCAGAGTGGGGAGAGCAGGGACAGGCTGGACGGCAGGCACTGAGTGATATTCTGTAATTAGCTGGCAAATAGAATATGATCTTCAGTGTAATTGCTCGGAATAATGTCTCGCAGCCCCGATCCCTGCATTATGCACTGAGCGCGGCACCCCAGCTGCCACAGCAACTTTGCCTCCCTTTGTTTCCCTTTGCCTGTCATTTCTAATCACATCGTGCCCAAATTTGATTGCATCACCTCCGAGCGTCAGTTGCCAGGGCAACCCCACAAAGTCATTACAGGCATGAGATGAATACCTTACCCCCTTTGAGGACAGGTTATCTGGCCATCCCATTGTGACCCCCAACTTGGATTCCTTTGTCCCTTTTCAAACAGATGTAAGACCAGGTGAGAGGCTCATCCCTGACTTCCACGGGAACAGGAGCAATGCAGGGAATTGTCACTCAAAGGTTGGACAAAAAGACCTGAACAAATGGAGCAACTCAACGTTAGACGTGGGGCTCCCAGCCAAGCCACGCTGCTGCTCAAAGAACAGGGCTGGAGTGATGGTGACTGGACAAATCACCCGTCCCAGACCTCACTGTGGCCATTCCCTTCCATAAACACAGGGTAAGCTGTGGTCTGTGTGGGATTTGTGCAGCCAAGGGGAATATGTGTGCATCTGGGCAGGGGATGGCACTTGTGGCCTGTCACACATGGCCTGTCACACGTGGCCTGTCACAGCTTTCCTGGCCAGAGAAGTAGCAGTGGAGACTCAAGGCCAGGTTGGATGTGGCTCTGACCAAGCTGCTCCAGTTGAAGATGCTGAAGGGGGTTGGACAAGATGGCCTTTAGAGGTCCCTTCCAACCCACCCCAGTCCCGATTCTATGATTCTGTGTCACGGAAGAGGCTTCAACAGGGGTCACCAGAGTGTGCAGCTGGTGCTGGCACAGTGTGTGAGTGCTGGGCAGCAGAGCCACCTCCAGCTCCATCTGTCCCCTCTTCTTTGCCATGGACCCCTGTGTGAGGAATTTTCCACTGTACGTGCACATCGGTGCGTGCAACATTCAAACTTTGCTCTGGGTGCACAGGGGAGCCTCTGGGCAGTGAAATCTGTGGGTGGGAGGTCTGCAGGGGTCAAAGGGATAGAGCTGGAGTGGCGCCTCACAAGTCCCAAATGTGGCAGGGTTTGGCATCACCCCCAGCCCCAGCATTTCAAACACTTTCTCTCCCAGCAGAGGTTGAAGCCCTCCTCATCAGCACTCCTGCTCTCCGTCCCAGCCCTCGCGTTCTCCAGCACCATCCTTGCAGCAGAGCCAGCTTTTCCCTTTTCCACACCAGCACCTCCCTGAACCTGGAGCCAGGGCGGGTGTGCTCCCAGCCCCCAACAGAGCAAGGCAGAGAGATGGAAGATATTGTTTTTCAGGTGGAATAGCTTCCAAAATGCTACATTTGCAGTCAAAGTGCTGTTTGGAATGCATATGAACCACTGCCTGCAGCAATGAGAAACAAAGCCATTAAAGTTTAGATAGTAGTGTTTTTATTTTTAACCAAATGAGTCAGGTTCCCCTCCAGCTCTGAGCAGGAGAGGGGGAGAAAGCCGGGCAGGAGAGTTCAGAAAGCCTTAACCCCTCTGGGACGCTGCTGCAGGGAAGGTTCAAGCAGTCTGCTCTGTTTAATCCTGCCCAGAGAAAGTATTTAAGCTGAGGTTGTTGTTTTGAGGGTGCCTTGGCAGGGTGGAAATTTTGGTTGTTTCCCTGGATTGTAATTAAAAAATACAGTCTCAGGACACTTAATGCATCTCTCTTCCCTCCCCACACCCAGAAGGCCTCATGTTGCCTTTCCTTCTCCTGCATCCCGGGCTGGGGGAGGTGAGCATCAATGTGTTTCCCAATCTGGAAGGTGGGTTTGGGATACCACAGGCTTCCCGTTGAGCTTCCCTGTTAATAAGAACATGCTGAGGGAAGAGGATGACCCAGGGAGCCAGCCTGGTGTGGTGCCATGTGTCCGTGGTGTCTGTGTGTGTGAGGTGGGTGCACTCCCTGCCACACCAAGGCCAGGCTGCAGCTCCTTGCTGAGCACGTCCAGCACCAGGCACGAACTGCATTTCAACAAGAACATGGTCCTGGCTACTCCTCCAGCAGTTTCCCTCTCCATCCCAGCCTGTTTCCAAGGTTCCTATCCCTGTAGCATCTCTAAGAGATGTATCCAGCTGTTAAAATATGCCTGTGCTCGTGCTGTCATCCTGAGCTGCCGCAGGAGGCCCAGCCCTGCAGCCCCAGGCATCTCAGCACATCCTTAATTTAAACCTCAGGCCCTTGTGCTGAATTGGGCAGCGAGTGCTTGGCCACTTACAGGAGAAAAACCCCAAATCCATGGAAAAGTACAAAATTACATTCATGCCTCTATTTATTGGTTTTCCATGCCATATGGAAATTTATGTAAATACACAAATGAGAAAGAGGCCCTGGAGCTCTGGTGAGTTTGCCAATGAGCCACCAGTGCTCCAAACATCGGCCATTGTTGATGCTTTAGGAGATCAGAGGGAGAGAAATGAATTCTGGCTCCAAGAGTTGTCCAGAGACATGGCTTCTTTTCTTTTTTTCCAACACAATACCTACTGTTCTCCTGAAGAGCCATGCCAGCCTCCCCCAGCTGCTCCAGTGAGTGATGGCTGTTCAGCCCCAACCCAGCCAGGCTCAGAAAATCAGACTGCTCCTGTGCCTTTGGATGTGGAGCAGGTTTTCTGGCAAGCAAATTCTGTTTACCCAATTCTGCATGTGAAGGGTGTGAACTGGTAGAGGAGCAGTGCATGGCAGAGTTAAAACTGAAGGAATGTGCTCATTCTAACCCACTGATGGGGCGTTGGGGCTCTTCCACTCCCCACAGGAATAAGGCTTGATCCCACATGGGCTTCTCAAATGCCTCCAGTGTTTTCTGGAAGTACAGGTGGCAGCAGGAGGCAGAAGGAGAAGCTTATCAACCCTTACATATTATAACCTTATCCATAGGGTTGTTTTTAAGTTATGGGGTGATGAAAGCTGTTCCTTTTTGGATCCCACACCTTGGGAAACAGGAAAAAACACCCATGAACCACGTACCATTATCTGACCTTGGCTGGACCAAAAGTTCATATCCAAAGTGTGAGTCTTGAGTAGCTTTTTATACATATAGATACATTTACACGCATATTAAAAATGTATGTCTGGCTATGTATGTGACTAATTTGTGTACATCAGTTTTAAAAAGTGGTTCACTTATAGAATCACATCTTCCTCTCATTTTCCTTGCTTTTTCTAAGACTCAGCAGTCTTTTCTTTACAGGATGAGGTTTGTTTTAATTATTATTTCTTGACTCAGCTTGGGAGGAAATCTAGGATCTGTGGAAGACAGGGAGAAGTCTGAGCAAAATCCTCCCAGTAAGAAAAAAAAAGGTGCTTCTACGAATGAAAGCTGGAGAAACACCTCTCAACTATGCAACTTCTCTGCTTGTTATTAATTTAGTTCAAGTTCAAATATTTTTGGCATAAACATTACCATTTGTGCTTTGAACATGTATAAGGCTTCATATGTGCTAGATGCTGTTTCTAAAGAAAGTAAAAAAGATTTATGTCTTGAGTAAATTATGATTTGGATAATTGCATTCTGTCCACCCAAATCCATCCTGCAGCTCCACTGGAGTGTGGAATCCACCTTCCCTGCCTGGCCTGCGCCGCTCTGTGGTGCTGCCATGTGTGATTAAACATCTGCTGCCCGTTCCCTGTGGGAGCAGGGATGCGTTCCAGTGGAAGGGTCGGGGTTGGTGAGGTGACACCACTCAACAGAGGTCTGCCCACAGCAGGAGTGTTGAGGCCATACTGGATAGAGTAGGCGGGAATGGATTTTCTTTCCGTCATGCTCACAGTTCCATGTTGGGCTGGGCAAGGAGTTCATAAGAAGCTCCAGATTTTGTGTGACCAATGTTTGGCTCCTCAGCACCCTCGGCCAAGCCTGGACTGGAGAACAAGCACACCCTCAGGCTAGGGGATGCTCTCTGGGAAGATGAGGGGAGTCCCATGATGGTGGTGCCTTCCCATGATGGGTTGAACAGATGCTGATGGGACTCAGACTCTCATGGTATTTCTCTTCAAGCTCCCCATCCGGGCCCATTAAACTTTGCAGTTTTGTGTAGGCATGGCTGAGCTGGCCATGGTGTGCTGGCCCAGATTTGGGCTGTGCTCTGGCCAAGCCTCCCCTGTGTTTCACTGGTGAGCTCCGTAACTCTGTGGGTGCATTGAAATCTATGGGCACATCAACTCTGCAGGTGCACAGGGAAACAAGCACAGGGCCTTGCGTAGGGGACTGAAATGGTTCTGAAATGTGGGCCATATCAAGCTCTGGAGCTCAATTGTTTGGTGGAAACAGCCCCGAACCCTTAAAACCTCTTGAGTTGAGTCTGTAAAGTCACTTTTCACTTGCTTTAGGCTTCTCTTAGCTCTGCAGAGGGCACTGGCTCTGACACAGACAAAACAACGAACGCCCACAGCTCTGTCTGAAGGGTCCCATGAGAACTGCAAAAACTGGTGCATTTGGAGTAAAAAAGACAGACCTGCTTCCATCAAGACAGGTTTCCTTGCCTGGAGTTATTTCACTTGTGGTATGAGTGGAAACAGCAAGTTCCCACTTCAGTCAACAGCTCTTGGGAGGGGTCTGATGTTCAGCAAATGCTGAGGCTCCTTCAGCTGCTCCAGAGTCTCAGCAGAAACATCGGGTGTTGCTCGGTGCTGTGCTGTGAGCCCCGAGCTCTCCCAAACAGGGAGGGGAGAGGAAGGAGCACAGTGGTGTGTTTGTCCTTTAGCTCTGAGTAGGCTGGGAGCAGGAGCAGGTAAATGGAATTTTAATTTCTTTCTTTCCATTTTTACCACAGTCACTTGGGTCTGGAGCTGCAGCTGTAAGAGGAGAGACATGATTCTACTGATAAAAGCAGGAGAATCAGCCTTCAAGGGCTCTCCAGTGGGCTGGGACTAACATGAGTCATCAGTCATGGTGGTGACTGGGGGTATTAACATACTTTTGACTAACATTTGCCAGCACGAATGCAAAGTAGAATGAATCTGACAAATCCAGAGTTATCCGACCTCCTGTGCTCGGGGCAGCTACCAGAACGTAGAACTCAGAACTTCTGCTGGGCACGTTTCGTGTTCACGCTCAGAGTACGGGGAGCCCAGGATGTCCTGCACACAGCTGGTTCTGCAGGCTGGACTTTTTGTGCAGAGCCTGTTTCTTCACAGTTGTGGGCATTTTTGGATCTTTTTCTGTCTTTCTCAGCTTGGTGTGGCTGTCACTTCCAGCGGGTCTGTGGATAAGTGGATGCAATGGCCACAGTGCATTCACCAGGGAGCTGGGCAGCACAGATGTGAAAGGGCTGACCTGTCCGGATGTGCAGGGCTCGCTGACCTCTGCTGTGGACGTCATCTGTGCATTTGGAATTCTGTTGTTGCTACTCCTAGCAAGTAAGCAGACAAAAATAAGTCCTCAAACTCACCCCAGATCAAGTTCTCAGGTGAAGAAAGAAGACACCCTTCACCATTCTCAAATATACGGTACAGGTTGCCCAGAGAAATTGTGGACATTCCATTCCTAGAAGTGTTCAAGGCCAGATGGAGCTCTGAGTAACCTGGTCTAGCAGAAGATGTCCCTGCTCATGGTGGAGGGGTTGGAACGAGCTGATCTGTAAGGCCCCTTCCAACCCAAACCATTCTGGGATTCTGTGGTAGCCCTACAATGTCTTGGGGTGCAGATTATCTGGCACATCACTGTAGTGGGGGATGATGTTGAAAACCTATGGAACCAGGAATAACAAAAATAAATGTGGGCAACAGAACCACTGAGAAGCTTCCTCTGATGAGAGCTGGCTTCTTAGTCCTTGGGAATTACTGTTTTTCCCGGTAAATTCATCAGTTTGTGAGGGTAGGAAACGTGACCTCGCTGTACTCACAGAAATTTGCTATTTTATACGTTGCTGCCAGCATGGATCTTAATCAACCAGAAAAACTCAAAATGACAAACAAACAAGAGACAGCTTTTCTATCTGAGGTTCATTAGCTCCTAGCGACCTTTCAAATCCGCAAGAAACCAAAGAGAAATGTTCAGAAAACGGGAGGGCTTTCAAGGCATTTTGCCAGTAATTTCCACCTATTCCCCAGTTCCCCCTCAATAATGAATGGCATTTCTTGATTGTTTTCCCAAGATTTGCTTTTATCTAAGCAAATGTGGACTGGAACTTTGACCCATGCCATACGAGGATGGGAGGCAGAATCTCCCTGGAGGAATGGCGCACACATTGTGTCTTGCAAAGTTATTTGAAGCCGACTTTCAAGGGCATTGTTGTCTCCATCTGGGAGGCTGCAAATGTGAGCAAAGGGCAGCCTGGCTCATGCTTGGCACAAGCACACACCAGGGAGCCATCAGCACTCTGTGCTGCAGAGGTTACGTGTGGGTTCACGGGGAGCCAGCACAGACCTGGGCTCTGGAATGCATCCAGCACTGGGAAAGGAAAGAAAAGGAAGAGCTGAATGCGGATGATACATTCTTTGGGGTGCCCCTGGGCCAGGAGAACCAGTGAACAGAAAGCAGAGCCAGAGAGCATCACTTCATGGATACAGACAGGCCAGTTTCAGGGTGCTTCTCCACAGCCTCCCAGGGCCAGCTCCTCAGCAGGGGTGAATAGACCCCACTTTTCATCTACCTGAGCTTAGCCCTCTGCACCTGTACTGGCAGTTTTCCTTCCTGGGGGATTTTGAACTGCTGGGCTTCCTTGCCTAGCAGAGGCAGCAGATGAATTCCTTCATGGAATTAAAGACTCATAGAATAGTTTGGGTTGGAAGGGATCTTAAGTATAATCTCATTCCAATGTCACTGCCAAGGGCAGGGACACCTCCCACTATCCCAGGCTGCTCCAAGCCCCATCCAGCCTGGCCTTGGGCACTTCCAGGGATCCAGGGGCAGCCACAGCTTCTCTGGGCACCCTGTGCCAGGATTTCACTGCCCTAACAGGGAAGATTTTTCTTTCTAATATCTAATCTAAGCCTACCCTCTGTGAGTGTGAAGCCCTTCCCCCTTGTCCTGTCACTCCAGATCCTTGTAAACAGTCTCTCGCCATGTTTCTTGCAGGCTCCCTCCAGGTCCTAGAGGGGCACAATTAGGTCACTCCAAAACTACTCCTGGCTGAACAATCCCAATCCTCTCTGCCTTTCATGAGGCACAGAATCTGCCCTCTCACCAGTCCTTCATCTTGAGACCTTGTCACCTTGTCCAAGTAGAATGATGACAAGAGTATCATTGCTGGGGTGGAGAGAGGAGGACTGTTTGAACTACAAGCAAAATCACTTGAGGCCATGTTGTATCTTCTCAGAAAGTGCTGCTCTGCTGGGACCACAGCTGAAGAATGACTGACTGTAGATGGAGAACAGAGAAAAGCAGACAAAGCATCAGCAGGAGATGAAATGTTCAGACTAGGCAGAAAAAGGGGGCCCTGAGGGCATCTCTGGGAGATGTTTTGTGTGTTTTACTGACTTGTTTTGATGGGGAAAGAAAGGATTTTTCAAAGAAGAGACATAAAATGTCACACATGTATTTACAAGACTGTAGTCCACCCTGACAACCTCTATGAACTTCGTGCATCCAAGAAAGAAGTTGAAGAACTTCTGAAGAGATGAAAACTAAGAGATGAAAACATTGGCTAGAGGATGGAAACTCCCTTTCCTCCTGCCAAAAGAGAGCTTGTGGTGGGAGCCGTCCTTTCGGCCTGAATGCAGCCCCCACCAAGATCACTGGGAGTTACTGGGATCCAGCAGGACTGGAATCCAGTTTCGTCCAGGCCACTGGCAGCATGGAGGAACAGGAGCCCAGGGCTGAAGAGCAATGAAGCCAGAGAAGGTCTACGTCACACAGGAGCAGCTGGGCAGGATAATTTGCCATCTGTGCTGAGTGGTTTCACCCCAGTGCTGCCGGTCACACCAGAGCGCGGAATCCAGAGACACCTCTTATTTATTGTGGGGAGGGGAGGCAGGCGAGGGGGAGAAACCATCTGTGGGAGGGAATCGGGCCAGGATGTGGCCTTGGAGGGTCACATCCAGAGGGGCTGAGCTAGGAGGCATCTGGCATTTATCTGGCATCTGTGAGAGGGTGCAACAGGGGTGCTGAGAGCAGCTGTGGGAAGCACGTGGCTCGGGATGTGAGGGGCAGCAGGGACAGGCTGGTGGTGCCAGGGATTGGGAAAGGACAGGAGGTGCTGACTGTGCTTTGTTTCTACAGCCAGAGCATCGGGGTTCTCAGCCTGGGGTCTCCCACCCTGGCTGCCCTGCTGCTACATGGATTGGGATACCACTGTGGAAAGCGGGAGGAAAAGGCACTGGGTCTAGGAACAGAGGGTAAAGGTCGGCTGAAAGGTGTGTAGGGGCTGGGAAGGTAAAGGGACACATTTTAAAGTCACCTGTAAATCCATATGGGAAGCCCTACTGGTCTTTAATTCCCAGGTCCACCGTTCAGTGCCTCTCCTCATTACCCTCCCAGCCTGGAAGACCAGTGAGCAGAGGATCTTCCAAGCAGAGGTTAATGCACTGCAGTGCTGGGGGCAGCATCCTTGACAGGATGAGCCACCTTTGTCTCCCAGATTTCTGACAGCACTGCAGCCCTATAAGAAACCAAGGGGAAAACAAAGAAGTGTTGATAGGCTTCTCTGGACTTGGACTGTTAATTCGAATCTGGCTGGAGGCCATTAGTGTTTTCACACTATTACCTTCTAATGGCTTCTTGCTCTTGGCTCAGCTCTTCCTTGGCAAGTCACAGCTGTGAACTTTGCTAGCTGTAGGCTCCCAGTTAGCCTCTTGCTGGGAATCTCACTCAAGATTATGACTTGTGTCCGTGTTAGGAAAACAGCCTGTGTGTAGCAGCTGCTGTCAGACCCTGCTCCTTCCAGCACTCCCTCAACAGGTGTGAGGAGCTGTTTTTCTGCCTCCATGGGTGGATCAGCTGTTCCAACAGAAGGTGCACTTGTAATCCATTCCCCCTCGCTGTGCTGCCAGGGTCACAAGGAGCTGCTTCTGATCCCGAGGCAGGTTTTGCTAAGGGAGCTGCATTTTTTAGCTCAGGTGCTGGAGACTTGCAGTGCAATCCCTTGGTGCTTCATCCAGAGCTGCAGTTTTGCCTCTGGAGTTCCTCCCTGAGGCCCTGCTCTCTGCTCAGGACCTGCTGAGGGAGCTGTCATGACACCAATATGTAGATACCTGCTGCAAAGTGTGGCTCCTTCCATGGTGCAGGAGTAGAAGACTTCACACTCTCTAGCCCTTGATTTTTCCATGCTTATCCATCAAGACTGGTTTTTTTTTTTTCCCCCCCAAAGTTTATACTCCAGGAAAACTGCAGGAAAATCCCATGGTTTCTTACACCAGAGGTCAAACCAGGTCATCCCCCTGGACTTAGGATCTATGTTTCCATGAGAAGATCACATCAAGGAGCTGTGTTGGGCAGTATGGTCTCACCATTTCCAGGACTAGATCCCTGAGAATCAATAATCTCCAATGTTTACACAGCTTCTCCTCTGGGATTCAGGAAGAGCTGTTGGACAGGTGGATTAAGAATCAGCCCTGCTGTCTCTTTTCCATGCTTATTCTGAGGCTGACACAGGAGACTTCAATGTGCAGGTCCAGCTGACTGGTGTGAAATTAATTTAAAATTTGAAAAGTAAATTAGGGGAAAAAAAAAAAAAAGCCTCTAAGAATTCCATGGATAATCAATTACCTAGCACATGAAGGTGACGATGAGAACACTGCTTCACAAAAAGAGCAAAATTCCCTGCAATTCTAATCTCTTCTTCCTGCAATTTCCCTCCCATCCCTTGTGATGCTTTAAGAGATGGATGGCTTTCTTTCTCTAGTTTTAGATATGCTTATTGGGGCTGGAGGGTGGAGAGACCAAGAGAGAAAGACTGTTCCAAAAAATGTAATTAAGGTAATATTACGATGTGAATTACATATTACATTTTGTTTAGAACTATTATTGGCTGGAATGGCTCTGAAATTGAATTGTGCTGCAGATTCCTCACTGATTGTACCCACACTCACTCACGGGCAGGGATTGCATTAGACCCGGGGAAGAGGAAAGTGTGGATGGAGGAGGGGATCCAGCTGGGAAGGAGGGCTCTGTGAGTAATTTCTTCCCGTGCAGAAGCTTTCATCAGACACACAAAGAACCACATTAAAAATTACTCCACACCCATCGAGCCAAACTGAGTCGATGTGCTCACCACGAACTGGTATTTGGGGACAGTGAGGACGTCTCACTGTCCTTAATCAGATCTTCTCTGCCAAGGTGGTCACTCGTGGTGGAGGGGCTCAAGGGGTAATTGCTCACCACAGACTGTCTGAGGAAGGCAGAGGTGCTGTACAGACACTAAAAGCTCTGACTTCCCCCTGCTTTCACTCAGGGCTGCTCTGAGATGGGTTTAATCGAGCAAACAGCTCATCAATCCCATCTCTGCTCATTCCCACACCCTGATGTCCTTCTGGAGCCCGTGATGGGCCAAAGGGTAACAGCATCCCCACCCAAGGGGTGTAGTGAGAGCGGGAGTGTGAGAAATTCACTGCATGGGCAGCAGGACAGAAGATCCCAGGTTTCCTGGTGCTGTTGATTGTGGACTCTCCAATGTCTGATAAAGCTCCTATCTCTTTCCTCCACTTGGCCACTTATTTCTTATGCAACCTGTAGGAACGTGATAGCTTTGCATTAGCTCCTCTTAAATTGGTTGACACTGGCATTCAGGTTCAGAAATTATGAGGAAGGGAGGGATGAGAGAGAGAGAGAAACACCCCGCCAGCACAGCTACAGTAATTCAGAAAATGAAAAAATTATGAGATGCTGCTGTGCAAGAGAGATCCACAGCTGAGGGGTGGGGAAAGGCAGGTAAGAGGACATAGAGCTGTTGTGTGTTAACATTCGTGTCCTCGTTCTGCAATTCTTTGTTCCAGCATTCAGGTTTCTGTGTCTTTGTTCCCTTCTGCACCGAGGTACTGCCCCTCCCAAGCTGCCCTCTCAGTTGCTCTGCTTTGGTCTCTCAGTTTTGAGAGATGAGGGTGCTGCTCACGGTGGGAGAAGTTTGCTGGGTGATCTGATGTGGTGGTGTGGTTTTGGCAGCTGACAGATGTGTCCTGGGAGGGCTGTGCTGGGCAGAGGCTTTGGATGAGCTGCCGTCTGCAAAGGGGGAGAGGGAAACTCTTTCTTACCTGCTCCTCCCTTAAACCATCAACCATCTGAATAAAGTGGGGGTATTAGAAGGGGATTATCTACCAGCAGGAGAGGTGTAATTCATTTCTGCCACTGTCCGTGTGTCAGGTTTGATTTTAATTTCAGATAATGTCAAAGCCAGATTAAAGCCCCATCGTCTAGGTAGGAAAAGACACCCATCCTTCCCCCTCACCTCCCTGAGCTGCCAGGACAGGGACTGCCGTCCCTCCCTCCTCTCCCTTCAAACACTCTTGGGTCAGGGCACACCATGAAGGCTCCTGCATGGGAGGTTGGACTCCCTTCTCCTTCTGCTCCCAGATCCTGTCTCTGGACACCAGAGCCCCTTACCCTCCATAAATGATGCTTGTGTGGTGTCAGGGTGCTTTATCTAGGGATAAGAAAGGGATCTGGGAGGCAGAGATGTAATGTCAGCTGTGGACACGGGGAAAATGAGGTTCCAGTGCAGAGGAATGTGAGAAAAGCAATGAGACCTGAGGAATGACTGGGTTGGCCACTAAAGAACAAGGTGAAAACAGCATTTGTAGAGCTCCCCATCGTGCCTGGCTGTTCCCCAGAGCCCTTCCAGAGGTGCCTGCAGAGTAAGAAAGGGTTATTGGTTCAAGAGGTTTATTCCTGGCTCTGCCAGAGACATACAGAAATTAGGAACACTTAGAATGGCACCATGAGACGAAAAAGACCCCTAAATTAGACAGCTCTCTCTGTACTTCACAGATGATGAGAAACAGTGTGCATGGAGGGTGTTCTACCTTTCTTTGTCATTCTTTGGTGGTTTAATGTTATTCCTCCCTCAGCCTCTCCCTTGTGCACGCTGGGTCAGAGTCAGCTCTGCTGAGATCCAGCAGCTTGCTCCAACTCCTGCTCCTGCTACCTGTGGCTCTCCAGGTTTGCAGGTTTGGGTGCTGCAAAAATGAAGCCTTTTGCCTGGGGTAAGGATGTTTTTAACTGCTTTGAGATGTTTGTGTGGAAGGAGGGGAAGTGCCTGCTTATATCTTCTTCCCTAAGTGAACGCAGACATGTAATTCCTGCTTCAGCTCATACAACATTTAAAGCCAAGTGCTTCTGACAAACAAGAGGGAAGATAGACTTTATTAAAAATAAAAATAAAATCTCTTGATATCTGATCAGGCACTGATAACTCCTCCTGGGCTTTGCTAGCATTTTGTTCTGTTTCTCAGCTATCACAGGCGGCAGCAGTGAAGAAACGCTGCTCTGATATTGATATAACAATCCTGCCATGGGGCTGAGTGTGTGCAGGTGGAGGGGTGATTCTGATGTTTATCATGACAATTAATGTGCTACTGCACCCTTTTCATTACAACTGTATTGAATCTGAGACAGAGTCAATCCAAACAACCGGCTGGGCCTTCCCACTGAAAAAAAAATATTAAAACCACGATTATTTTGAAATATGATTAAAAAATACTGAATATAAAGGAATGGCCCTGGTGCTCAATGTGCTCCTTCATCCTTTGTTTGCTCTCTCCATCCTTCCCCAGCTGAAATTCAGCAGCTGTTCCCATCTGTGCCACATGTACCAGCACAGCCCAAGCCTGGAGCAGGACACTGCCCTGGGGGAAGGTGATCATAACCTCAACACCTCGGTTTTACAAAACTCAGGTTGTAGAAAATGCAAATAATTTGTATTTTGTTTCATTCTGCCACGTCTGCAGTGAGCTGTGACCGCAAAATCGTGTCCTTGGGAAAAGGCCACCTAGCTTTTCCAAAGTACCAATTTGCACTGTGGCTCCATGTCACCTTTTGGCAACACCAACAACATCCAAGGAGCAACTCCCATGTCCCACACAGTATGGGGGAGGTCATAAAGCAAAGAGAGGGATGTGAATAAGGTCAAATTTGTTCTGGCCCAGCTAGTATGAGATTTGCATGCCTCACTGCAGGGTCTCAAAGAAACCTGAAGCCAAAACCTGAAGCCAGTTCAAATATTTTCTAAATATTCATTGTGTTTTGCCCACATGTACCAGCAAAATCATGTGTGTCTGCCTAACCCTGCCTTCCCTGGCTGCTGCATGTCCCAGAGCAATGGGAGAAGGGAACACCTTGGATGGAGGATGTGGCTTGGTGGATTGCTCCTGAAGAAGATAAATTCTATGCCTCAGAGCTCTGCATAAATCCAAGATTTTGGGGATTACCAGGTGCTGGGGAGACCTAAAGCCTAGGTTTGGAAACAGCTGGTGACGGCTGTTTGGATGCTTCTCAGTGCTGGAGAGAAGCTGGGTGTGCTTCAGGCTGGCACTTCCTAGGTATCCATAGGGATGAGGGCTCCAGGATCCTCTGAAATCCCTACAAGGCCTTTGATACCATGCTGAGAGTGCAGGCAATTGTAATGAATGAAAAGTAAATGAACTGACACCACCACACACCCAGAGCCACTGGACTCCGTTTTGGGGCACATCCCTCCAAACTGGGGCCTGTGAGCTGGCACTGCTGGGTGAAATGCTCAGCAATGCTTCAGTCACGGCTGGTCAAATGTCTGGGGTGCAGAGCTCAGTCAATGAGAAGAGCCTGATGCTAACTGAGTTAGGCCAGAGATGAGCAAAAACCTGTCATGAGCCAATAGATCTGATTTGTGTTTGAAAAAATCCCTCGTGTGCCATAAATCTGTCAGTTCTCAGGGAGACAAAACAAAACTAAATAATCCCCCTGGTCTGCTTTAAACCCAGGCTTGTTTCTCAAACAAAACCCTCCTGTCTCGCAGCCACGGGGGACGGGGGAAACTGAGGCACAGCCAATCCCCAGCCTCCACCCCTGCCCTCCAGTGTCATTATCTTGCACGGCTGCGAGAGCAGAGATACACAGAGGAGCGCTGGGAAATGTTTCTATTGATCGGAAATGAATAATTATCACCCGCTC
>NW_008239284.1:2867676-2872159 GCF_000691975.1 Corvus brachyrhynchos
CAAACTATTGATTTTAAAGTGTTGTAGGGTATGACAGTTTATTACAATAAGACAATAAAACAGACTATATGAAATAATTGAGAATAATCTCTTCCTTTTTCCTGCACGACACAAGGACATTATGTTCTGTGCATGTGGAGACATTTATGGCAAACTCTATCCAGCAATGGCAGCTTAAGCACTCTATAAAACAGCACTTTGGAGCTGGAGTATTATAAATAATAGGCAATAAAACTGGTAAATGGGGCTTTAATTTGATTCCATTATGTCACCGAATGACAGCAAGGAGGGGGCAGAGCAGGGAGGGGAGGCAACACCGAGCTCTGTTTGGGAGACCTGGATGCTCCATGGTGGAGTGGACCACAGCAGTGCCAGAGGGCCAGGTCGTGCCAAACCCCAGCCCAGCCATGGGCTCGATCCTGCCAGGTGACATCCAGGGAGTCCCTGTGGGGCTCCTCGCTGCAGCAGCGCTGGAGTGGCAGCAGGGACACTGCTGTCACAGGGCTGAAGGCTCACAGAGCATGGTTGGGTCCCTATTGAGCCAGGTACCAAATGTTTGGGGTACTATCCCAAAACCTCCACACTGCTGCCAGGTCTCTGACTGCAGGTGCTCCCTTTTTCTAAGTTTCCTGCCCCAAACTGGCCAGTGCTGCCCTTCCCAGCCCCAGCTCTGGTGAGCACAGGGACCCTGGGGAGGTTCCTGCACAACCTTTACTGTTCTCAGCAGAAACTCTCCTCAGGAAGAGCTGCTGCCTGCCAGGTACACCTGAACATCAGGTTCAAATCAAGTATACCCAAAAGAGTGCTCAGTTGAAGTGACCACCAGGAAGAGATGCATTTTATTCCTCAGCACACTGGAAAATCCTGTGCGAGGGGGGGTCTCTGCAAAGATCCAGGAGAAACCACTGTGCACCATCACTGCTTCCCAGCAGGAAGGCCCCTGGCAAAAAAAAACAGAGGGTGGTATTTGGGGTGGGCTGGGGGTGCAGGAGACCAGAACAGACCACACAGCTTCTGGCTCAGGGCTCCTGGCTCCCTCCAGAGTGCTCAGACAGGGCCATTACCCACGGATGGCTTTGCTGGGCCAGCCATTTGTGAAATGGGCTGGGAGTCTCAGCCCAGTGCTTTCCACTGGAAAGCTGTTCCTGCTAATTGGGCCCCTCCTCGTCAAGGCTGGGGAGTGAATGCGCCAAAGGGGTCAAGGGCCAAATGTGGAGAAGGGGCTGAGGAAGGCCTGGACATGTTTCAGTGCCCTGTTGTATGGTTCCCTCCAGCCCATCAGGTCATGTATGGAGCTCTTGTGCTGTCCATGTACCCTCTGCTCATCCTCACCCCTCATCCTCACTGCCTAAAACACCTCAGGAAAAGGACTCGAAGGCTCTGGTACAGAAAAGCACCTGGGCAGGGGCTGATCTTGATGCACAGACCCAAGTCTTTTCCACTCCCTCAGGTCCTTATGGACCCCAAAGGATCTGAAAGGTGAGGGAGAAGGCAGTTCATCATATCCCTGTGCCTGGAGTGTGAAATGAGGTTGGTCAAGACCTACGTGGACCTTCCATGGCCCGGTGGGATCATGCTAAATTGCTGTGCACTGGCCCAGTTAATGTGAAATTGGAAAGGTCTGGAGGGGAGTGAACAACCAGGACCTGGAGACCGCCGGTGGGATGCCCACATCTGGCCTGAGCTCACTCGTGCAGATGGAGCACTGGGGGGCTGCCACCTGCATTCTGCGGCCCTGAAGAGCCTCCACCAGGACAGAGCTCCCCTGGAGATGTGCTGTACCAGCTCCCCTCCTTGCCACCCCTCCTGTCCCCCTCCCAGACACGTCTGCCATGGCCCCAGATCCCCAAACACATCATTATTGCTGTGAGGATTTTTGCAAAGTGAGGGAGAAGCGAGGCAGTGATACTTCTTCACTTTGTTTTCAGTTGCAAAACCCCAGCTCTTCCCAGATTCTTCTGTAGAGAATCTTGGTGTCCTTTGGGATTTTCCAGCCTCTTCCCTAAGAATATAATCAGGGTTGTTTTAAGAGAGGGGATTACACACACAGCAGAGCAGAGAAGCCCCATCAAAGCCATTTGGAGCTGCTCTGTACCCAAAACAAGCAGCACAAGGGGAAGCACTGAACTAACTTTGCTGCATGTGCTGGGGAGGCGAGGAGGTTTGGGCTCTGGATTTTAATGGGCTTTTCTTTTGGTCCCTGAATTCTGATTGCATCAGGATGTGCATGTCCCATCCCGTGGCCCTGAACACTGATGATATCATGGAATATTAGCTTGTTGCACACTGCATGTCTGATTTTTGTGGACAACAGGATTGGTAAGGTTGGAAAAGATGTTTAAGAACATTGAGTCCAACTGTAGACAAAGTTCACCCAGGGCTGGCAGCTTGGGCATGGAGGAGACAGACTGCAAAGAGGGCAGGGAGCAACAGTACTGGGAGAGAAGGAGCTGCTGGTTGGGAATTGTTAGGCAAGACTTTGCAGGGAGTGAGGGAAGGCTGGACATGGGAAATAGACCTGCCAGAACAGGAGGGCACAGTTCATTCCTGATGGAGGTCCAGGGAAATGACATCCAGGATTAATTGGGGTCTGCAGGAAAGGGGAGAAGACAGGGAAAGCCAGGAGAAGGGGTGGGGGGGAGCAAGCTGGATTTGGGGAGAGGTGGAAGTGGGGTAGTGGGACAGGCACATGATGGTCTTTGTGGGGTGACCATTGCCTCCACGGCCCCCTGGGAGCCCTCCTGTGTGGCTGCAGGAGGCTGTGGTGAGGATGGGCAGCTGGTGCTGCTCCTGCTGGGTGTGAGGTTGCCATGGCAACCAGCAGCATCCCAGGAGGAGGAGGAAGAGGAGGAAGGGGAGGAAGAGCAAGCCAGCGTGTCCCACCATGGGTTTGAGCAGGGAGTTTTGTAGCAGGAGAGAAAGGAGCAACACAAACCCCATGGGGCTGTGGCTGTGTGGTGCCCACTGTCCCCTGGCCATGGAGGACACTTGGTCCAGCTCTCCTCCTTGACCATCCACCCTAGTTTAGTTTCTATTAGACCTGAACATCTTAATATAACTCCAAACAATGCACTTTCCTGCTCCAGAGGGGCACCCATGGAAAAATTACCATTTGGAGACATTTGTGCACTGGGAGAGCTGGCGAGGAAGAAACACCCTGCTCTGGGTGATTCCATTTTACTTCCATTCTTCTGGTACCCAAGAAAGGGCTACAGAGGGGATACAGATTGTTTCACACCCTTTTGTCTGAGTAGTAAATCTGCCAGCTAAAGTGTTTCAGGAAATAAAGGGTGATATGCTCTGAATGCACAAACTCCTGCACGCATGCACACACAGATGCAACTACTCATTTCAGTGCTTGGGGATATTGGTTTCATTTCTTACTGGAGTATCTGTACTTAGGCCCAGAACTGGCTTTCCACACCTTTTTCTACTGCAGCCCTGTCATACACCTGGAGGAATTAAGCAATCGCCTGTAATTACATGGCTAATGAGGGGAATTGATTAATGAGATGGGGTCAGGTAGCTGCTGTGTGGGGCAGGAGGGGCTGAGCATGACCCCATCATGGGACAAAGCCCCGGGGAGGCACCCAGGTGGACAACAGGAATGGTGCAAAATGGAAGGTGAGACAAGGAGAGAGGACTTTGCCAGGAGGCTGAGCCAGACTCTCTATCTGAGAAATCAAGCTGTGAAAGCAGTGAGAAGCAGGTGTGATTGGTTTTCTGCCTGCCTGAGGATGGGGTTGGGATGCAAAGCTGGGGTGATGCGGAGGAAGAGACATTTCTGCATTTAATGTCTCTCCCTGCGCACTGGCTCCAGGCCACCCAGGCTGAACACTCACAGTTTGTGCTGAAGTGTTGGAGAACTGAAAGGGCCTGAGGCTGTGCTGGCTGGTCCCTGGCATCTTGCATTTCAAATGCCTTCAAAATGATGGATTTGATGCTTCCCCTTTTATTTATTACATTTAAAGCAGTTTTGCTAGGGGCGTAGCTCAAGAGAACAGGCAACTTACTTTCCTGAGGATCCCAGGAGCTGGGCTGTGGGAGCTGCATGCATGGCAAAGGCAGGACCCCGCTAGCAGCCAGCTGTGCCAGGGTTTGGGAGCAGAGAGGGGCTGGGCTGGCAGGAAGGGAGGAGCAGGGGGAAGCAGGCAGGGTGATTCACCTGCTGTGCTCCCCTCCTGCCAGCCGGGCAGTTTTTATCAACACGAGGCAGCTGTAAATGTTCTCTCAGCAGCAGGGACCTGGGAGCTGAGAGTGCAGCTCAGCTGAGTGTGTTATTGGATTATCAGCTGATTAGAGCTGTTAAGAGCCCACTCTTGAATAATCAACATGGTGCTTTTTGGCTGCTGGGTACCAGTGGGAGGGAAGGGAGGCAGTGCAGAGCCTGGCTGACATTGATTCATGAGCGAGCTCTCATGCTGCCATCAGCAGACCCCGCTCCGTGGGGAGCTGGGATGCCCCACCCGCCCCAGATCCCTGT
>NW_008239284.1:2872175-2884623 GCF_000691975.1 Corvus brachyrhynchos
TTTCCCTGGCACAGGTTTCAATCCACAGGGGTAGGATCTGGAGAGTCTTGACCACTCAGGGAGATGCCCCTGCAGCCTGGTGGCCTGCTGGTACTTGTGGTGTACTTGATCCACCCAGAGCAAGTACCCAGCATGCTGGAGACGCGGGCTGTGTGCTCGTGGCCCTGGAGAAGGGGGGTCCAGGTCTTGTGTGTGGTGATGGAAGAGCTGAATCCCTGCACTGGCTGATATAATGGGTGGGGATGTGGGTGGCCCATTGCAAAAGGGGCTCGCTAGCCAGGGTAAAGGGCAGGGACACTTTTCCAGTGGTATAAGAGAGGTCAAAAGCTTAGAAAGAGCTTGCAGTGATGCACTGGAGTGGATTCCAGTTGAGACAAGGCAAGACAGAGGCCCAGGGATGGAGCTGAGTTAGCAAAGATTATGCTGGGAGCATTTCAAATGAAGACAACACGATGTTCCCTTTCCTCTGCCTCTCCTTTGTACTGACTACAGCAGCATTTGGGGGATAGAGCAACAGCAATGTGCCTGCTGGTCCTTCTTTCTCTTTCTTTTCTCCTCCTTTCTACTGTTAAAGGTTGGTTTGGCCTGCTGCTGAGTCACAGTTTCCCCTGGAGAATCCTCCTACAGCCCCCTTGCAGCAGGAGTCGTCTTGCTCTCCTTTGATGTGGATTTTTGCTGCCTGGAGCTGAGTCCTTCTGGTGGTCTTTGGCCTGGATACCACAATCCAACAGTAACTTCATGGGCCATGTCCTTCCCTTCAGTCACAGTGTTCCTGTCCCCAGTAAAATCAATGGCCTGACACCAGTGTGAGGGGAGAATTTGATATTACAAGGAATTATAAATCACAAACATATTGACTGCACCCTGATATTCAGGGATTCTGAGTGACAGAGAATATCCCTCTCCCCAGACCCTCCTCTGCTCTCTGTGCCTCTAAGCTCTAGGAGAGGCTTCCCATGGGTATATTCCTTGAGTTTACAGAGCAGTGAAACCAAACATGTTCCAGGCTGGAAGGAACTGGTCTCAAGTTCATGCACAAAAGCGTTTGAAGAAGAAAGGGTTTAACAAGAGCGTGGGGTAAGGGAGAAGAAAAGAAGCCATTCATTAGATAACATGATTTATACATGTACAGTGTAATCCAGGGAGGGGAGCGTGTCCTAATTAGAACTTGCAGCCCGCCAAAGAAGGCTCAAGCTGAAGACTTCTGCACCCAGGTTTCTTAGGAATTAGTAATTCTGTAATTACAGAATGGTTTTAGATTGGAAGGGACCTGAAAGATAATCTCATTCTACCCCCTGCCCTGGGCAGGGACACCTTCCACAGCCCCATTCCACCTGGCCTCGGACACTTCCAGGGATGGGGCTACTGCTCCAAATAGCCTGATCCTTTCACCTTTTTTCAGCGGTGCCCAGTGACAGGACAAGGAGTAATGGACAATAACTATAATACAAGTTCCACTGCAACCTGAGGAAGAATTTCCTTCCACGGAGGGTGGCAGAGCTCTGGAACAGCTGCCCAGGGAGGTCATGTAGTCTCCCGCTCTGGAGACATTCCAAACTCACCTGGACTCATTCCTGTGTCACCTGCTCTGGGTGACCCTGCCTTGGCAGGGGGGTTGGACTGGGTGATCTTCTAACCTGAATGGTTCTGTGATTCTACACAGAAGGACAACGGAAAGTCTCCATCAGCTGAGCCTCATCCAGCCTCCATCTTCATTCTCCAAGGTCCTTGTGCAGGCACTCCTCCATGGGAACACCCGGGCACAGTCACACCCCTCCCCACATCTGCCCTGCACGGAGCCCAGGGAGGCAAAGGAGGAGCTGGCTGTGCTGCTCAGGAAGATGGACCCTTTCCATTATACGATAATTAAATTGCCTGTAATTATGTTCTTGACAGCGAAATGCAGGCAGTAAATGATCCTAACATTCTGCACTCCCTCCCTCTTCCCAGGACCCCCCCAGCTGCCCCTCCCCTCTAAATGCTGAATTATTTTACAGTTGATAGTTCCTTAGATTTGCCGACCTTTAAAAACTGAACACTACATGCCTGTTGAATTTTAATCAATTTATTTTTTTCAACTGGAAATGTCAGACTTCTGTACAGAATTACTTGGTGCCGGCTGATGTGACAAAGACTCAAAGTTCAGCATCTGAAGCCGCAGAGGAGCAGCGCCTTGCGTGCATTAGCACAGATAATTTGCAGGATGTGAAAATGAGAGCAGGAGTGCGGGAGCATATATTTTTCATTAGCTTTGGTTTAGAGGGTGCAGGAACCTGCATTTATTTCATCTGGCGAACTCTGGCCTCATTAAATCCAGACGGTGGCTGGTAATGACTGGAAGTAAGAAGCTGCGAAGGCCACTAAAGGGCAGAAGGTAAAGTGAGTTCACCGATGGAGTGTGGAGGGGACCTTGGTGGGAGAGCTCTGCTGTGCCCACTCCGTGGTACCCAGCGTGGCACAGGAGGTGCCCAAACCATCTCCCAGCCTCCACTGGCCCAGTTCATTAGCACTCCTTCTGCCACACGCTGCTCTCTGGCCCTGAAGACCCCAGGCTGTGACCTGAAGAGCCCAGAAAGGCTTCACCCACGGTGCCAGCCTTTCCCTGCCGAAGGACATTAACCTTCTCATTAGCACGGAGCCTGGCTGGCACTGCCTGGAAGGATTGCACATTCCCCTGCTGGAGCAGAGCCCACCTGCACAGAAGAGAAGCAGCTGAATTGTAAACACAGTCCTGCAGGCTGAGTGCTGCTGCTGGGGAACCTGTGGCAGTGAGCATGCACCAGTGAGGAACCTTCTGGGTCTCTACTGGGGTTTGCTGGTTTTCATCCTAACTTTGGCATCACATTTGTGAGCTACAGCAATGCTGGGGGTTCTCTGCCTCCTTTCTGAGCAGGATTTCTCTCCCGTCACTGGCTAGGACACTCCACATCAGTCCTGTCCTGCGTCACCTACTTCCCTACTATCAGTCATTCAGGCATAAGTTATCACCTTCTGCTTTCCTTCTGTCAGCAGGCTCTGGTGTTTCCCTTCAGTGCTATAGTCTGCTCCAATCCTGGGCCATGACAGCCCCAGAAACTTGTTTCTGTCCTATTAAAATTTAATTCCTCCTTTGGAATAGAGACTTCTCATCACACACAACCGGATGGATGTTTGCTAAGGTGACAAGGATTGAGTATATTTAATCTTCCTTCCTTCTCTTTAAAAAACTGTGCCATCGTTGCCTCTTGGCACAGGTACATTAAAATCAATAATGAACCTTACAAACTGATCTGTGATAAAATATGGTCTATCCTCCTCCACTGAACTGTAATAAGCAGCTTTTTCAAACCCATTCACATACTTGTGTGCAGCAAAAGGGATGTGATGGCTGTGTGTTGGTTCAAGGAAAGTTCCAGGAGACCCCAAGGACCGAGGTGCCTCGAACCCAAGTGTCCTTCCAGTGGCACAAACCACCTGTAGTTCACAATGGATTTGGAAACTGCCTGACCTAGAGAATCATTCCCTATTTATCCTGATCTTAGAACCTCTCTGAAGCTTTGCTCTGTGAGGTAGGGGCCAAGGAACCTTTGGTCTGACACAGCACTACAGATCCTTTATTGTGGCTTCATTTGCCTGAAATGGATTTTAGTGGGAAAATGCTCATGGGCGGACATCGATTCTTTCTAATGGGGGACGAACCAGCTTAGATGAGTTCATAATGGGAGCAGGACAAATCTAATGGGCAAAGATGTAGAACTGATTGAGGTGGGACCTGGGACTGTCACCCAAGGAGTGACTGAGGTGTGATTGACACCAGCCTTGCTCTGAAGCAGGTGGAGGCAGACATGAACCTGCATTTATCTTGTGTTAGATGACTCTGCTGATCACAAATGCATTGACTCATCTGAGGGAACCTGTTCTTTGTGCTTTCCCTCTCGGTTCAGCCCATAAAATTTTGAGATCTCATTTTTGCCCTGAAGAAAACAAAAAATATCCTTGAATTTTGCAAGAAAGGGAACCATCCCTGCTGCGTAGCTTTTCTTTATTTACCTTAGAGGTCCCACTTCTCAAATCCTCTTGTACGAAAAGCCCTCAGAGAAGACAGAGCCTATGGAAAGCAGCCCAGCCCAGGCTTACTAACTATTCATCAGCCTTCCCTTTAGAGGAGGCAAATGTTATTATTCCCTTTGCCAAAAGGGAGTGTGAACACATCTGCTCCTCCACCCACCCTCTTGGCACCCCCTCCCAGTGCAAACTCCCACAACTCACCCTCTGTCACAGCTCCACAGCCCACGACAAAAGGCTGTGTTTAAGTGAGGTCTTGCTCTTCATCGACAGCTCTCTGGTCGCTGGGATGGGCCCCTTCCCTGGCCTTTGTTTCAGGTTGAGCAAATGTCAGGCTCGTTTGGAGGTTCCTCACCCCCCTGGCTGTGCTGCAGACATTCGTGGTCCTCTCCCAGCCGCAGGACTCTGACATTTACATCCCAGCCAGGCAAGAGGTGATTGTGGTTCTGTCGGATTTTGCTAATCACCGGTTATGTCCAGCTTCAGAAACAAGCTCAGAGGTGGCCAAAGCTTATTTTCCTCATTTCCTCTCTCACATTCTCACATCCACACCTACCCCTGCCTGGTCCTCCACCCTCCCGCCCCACCACTCATCTGCCTGCAGTCATTTGATGAAATACAAGTTAAAATAAAAAATCACAAATTTTGTAGAGGAGATTAGAATAGCCTGAATTTCTGTCTCCTCCATGCATGATCATCCCTCCCAGCTCTCCCCACCCATTCTGAACCCAGTGGGGAGGATGCTAAAACGCACTGGCAGAGCTGGTGATGAGGAAAGTCTGAGTTTGGGATCTGCCCTGCTCATCTGGGAGATCCTGGGACACGCTGGGTGTCAGGGGTGAGGTAAACTCAGTAAAGAAAGCAGGTTCTGCCCGTTGCATTTTTCTAGTCCGGACACAACACCAAAGCATAAAAAGGACCTGGCATTTCTCCCTGCTGGAGAATCTCCTGTAAATGGGACTGTTTGACAAGGGGATGGATTAGGTGGCATCTGGAAGTGTTCACCCCCAGTTTTCTTCGATTCTGCAAGGCTGACACTTAAGGATCAGATCAAGACTGAAACAGTGGCATCTGCGGGGCTCTACTGATCACAAACTTCATTCAGATTTGAAAATGAGTCTTGACCAGGGCTATCGATTTCCCTCTTTGCTTTGCTTTGCCAGTGCGTATGCATATGTGTGTGTTTGCAATTTTAACCTGGAAGACTGAAAGGCACCACTCCCTCCTCTTCCTGACTTCTGTGCACCTCCCCTTTGAAGCCCCAGTAAGGGACTTCATTAAAAAAAAGCAAACTGCAGCAGTCAGGAAGTGCAAGGGGAGGAGAAATCAGAAGAACTGATGAGGACAGCAAGTGTTTGAAAGCTGAAGAAGAGGAGGAGCTGTGGCAGATGTTGCCAGCTGTTACTCAGTGCGTGGGTGTCACATCAGCCCACCCCTACAGAGGAGAACAAGTCCACAGATTAAGTCTTTGTGCTGTGGCCCTGCTGCTGCTGTCCTGTGCTATTTTAGTTGACACCTCTCGCCAGGCCCTGTCTGTCCTGTTCTCATCCGTAATCCTCGTCCACCAGTCAGTCCTGGCTGCTCTGTTCTGTGCTCTGGCCTTCGCTGCTGTGTCCAGTGGCTGCCAGCCAGCTGTGAACAACTGGGGAAAGACATCTTTATTCATAGGATTGAAGCCCTCTAAAATCATGAAATCAATCCACTCTCTGTGTTGTGTATAAAAAGAAAAAAACTACTTGTTTTATAGGCTGTCTCTTTTCCCTCTTTCAAATTTGCTTGTTTTCCTAGAATGACACTTTGTTCTATCATCAGAAAGGGAGTGCTGACATATATTTTTCCTTCTCCATATTACACTGTTCCCTGTGTAAGTTGTCTTTTACCAGCCTCCAGAAGGTTTTCTCTGAGCTGTCAGGATATTCTGAAGCTCCCCCATGCTGAAGCAACTTTCACCTCATACCCCAGCCTTGCCTAACATGCAAAAAAAAAATCACATGAATCCTTCTGATGCCTTCCTTCCCCTTCTTCTCCCATTTGACCAAAGAATATTAGTAAAATAATAAAATATTACTATATTAGTAAAATATACAATAATATTTTATTTGGAAAATACAGAATATTAATTTTAAAAGGAAGTTGTATAGGCAGAAGTGAAAGGCCAGCTGTCCATCTAACCTTAAACCTACCCTGTATTTAAACTCATTATTCCATCTTTATCCTTTCAATCCCTGGATATTTTCTCCCTAGGACTTCCACCTTATCCTGTATCTAACACTGGCACTTTTTGAGTGGGCTGGTGAAACGTAGCAGAGGAGTCTGTATTGTAGGACAGTTGTTTCATTTTGTGCAGACAGTGATCTTTTCTCATTTGATCTGTGCTGGCTCCTCTGTGACCCCTTTGCTCCAACTTTTATTCCTGCTCCTGCTTCCAAAAGTCAGCAGAAGAAAGAGAAAACCCCACAGCCCCTGTAGTTCCAAAGGTGTGACCCTCCCTCCCCAAACTCCCCAGCAGCCGTTGCACCGCATGCAAATTTTTACAGCCTATCAATAAAAGGATCTTGAGGCCAAATGGAAATTGAGCAGCTGCTTAAATTGCTTGAGGGGAAAGAAAGCCATTCAAAGAGAGTTATTATTATTATTTTAAACATTCAAATCGATTTCAGGCCTCTTTGTTCTGTGAGCCCTTGCCAGGAATCCCTCAGTGCTCCAGCTGCAGGACTGGCAGCTCTGCCTTGGATAACTCAGAGCACAGCTGAAAGCCCCACTTCTCACCCCCCATGTCCCTCCAGCCCCTCTGAGGTTATCATTTCCTGAATCTCCTGTCCCTCCCAGGCCACAGCATTGAGAGGATTTTAGCAGACAAATGTATTTCCCTGAAAATCCCTCTGCACTGGGTACAAGGGGAAGAGTCTGGGAAATTTTCCCTCTGGGCAGGGCAGAGTGCAGGGTGAGTCCTTATCATACTCATGGGGCTGTAAAAAAACCTTTTGTGGGAAGGGGCAGAAACAAGTAGGTCACCAGAGGGGCTTCTCTTCAGCCCCTAACAGCAGAGTAACCTGAGTGTTGCTGTGTCAAAATTGGCTTTGCATAATGTGATTAACTGATGGATTTTCAGTGTGTGACCAGCACTGCACTGGACTGCAGTACATTTCCACTTTGAAGACTCTAACTAGAGACCCTCAGCTTAATTTTAGTAATCAATACTCTGACTGGAGCAAGGCTAAGCCGGCCACACGCTTCCTTCAATGCCACGCGTGCCATTCCTCATCTTTATTCTCCTTCTCAGTTCCTTGACCGCTGACCCCTCCAGCAGCAATCAGCCTCTCTGGCCCTGTCATTATCCTTGCTGTAATGATGAAATAATAGCTCGCTGCCTCGAGCCTGCCATCAGGATGGTCCCGAGTGCAGATGGCCTGGTGCGCTCTCCAAGCCAGGGGAAGTGCCAGGGGATGCATCACTGCCTGCAGGAGCATCTGCACCTTCAGTGGTGCAGCTCAAATGTCCTTCCTCAATGGCGCTTCTGCACAGCCCTCAGGGACAGAGCTGCCAGCAGCCGAGGTTCCAGATGCCATCTGAGACTTCAGGTCCATCCCTTCCCTCAGTACTCCACAGAAAAGTCACTCTGAATGGGTTTGTTGAATGTGTTTATTGTGTTTATTTATTACTTGTTCTGGTGAGGTGCTGCATCCTCATCAGGAGACTTTGGATTCACGCACTGCCCTTGGAAAAAGTGCTTTTTGTCTCTGTGCATCTGCTTACCTGCATTCTCTTTGTGTGTGTGTGTCTTATTAGTGCTGACTGCAAACTTCATTAAGACTGAGGTTGTCTCCTGGAAATATTTGCATAACACTCAGCTGGAAGAGACACCCTCACCTGCGGGAGTGACTGCACAGGCTGCAAGAACAGGGCACTGCAGGGCATCACACACTGCCCTCCCTTCTGGATAGGGCCTTTCTGCAGGGTTCAGCACCTGCAAAAACTTCATTTCCACCTGAAATGACCTCGTTTCCGCCTGGAAGGACCTCGTTCCCACCTGCTTCCAGACTCCATAAAGCTGGCAGCCCCTGTGAAATTCAAACTAACTTCCCTGCCCATCCGCCTCTTGTTTGTTTGTTATTTTAATCTTCCTCCCCGCAGTGTGAAGAGAAAGGGCTGATTGACAGCTTAACTGTTTCAAATCAATAGAAAGAGCACTTGGAGATTAAAGCAATTTAAACAAGGTGTTTATGTGGAGCTAAAACTGCACTTGAAGGAAACAAGCGCAGGAGCTGAAGGAAGTGGGTCAGGCACAGACACGGGGAACCTGCCTGAGCAGAGGTAAGATTATAGCAATAGGCTGGGATGGCTTTTCATCACAAAGAGATCACTGCTTTCCATAAAGGAGGCCTAATCTCGAAATTGCTTTAGCTTTCGACTGATTGTTCCATCGATTTGGACATGCGGGCCCTGCCCCTCCTTCTATCCGGGTGCTCTAATCTCTGGCACATCTCTCTCGTTCGGGTTGGGATGCGCTGTTTTTGTAAGGGGCCTGCAGAGACATCCCTGGCTGCACCTCAGAGATGTCCCCTGGTGCCCTGGTCTGCTGGGCTGGAGAGCAGAGGCAAAGCCCAGCAGTGCTGTGACTCCTGCCTCTAGCTCATCAGGTACCTCAGGGGCATCTTTGAAACCATTGCAACGCTCCCATTACAGTTTTTAATCAATGTGAAGGCCCTGTCCCCCTGCTAAATTGCTTGATCTCCTCCCCTTCGCAGGCTTTTAGGTAATTGCTGTAGATGAGCACCGCTGCGCAGCGAAGATAGCTGAGCCAGGCCTATTGATCAATCCAAATGTGCTCTTGGCATGGTTTAGAGGAGCTTTACTAACTCACCTCAGGGGCAGATCGGGTTTTTCCTTGCAAATCAAGCAAATTTCATGTTCTTAGGGCTTTTTGTAGCCCTAACGAGGTGGTAATTGAACCCTGTCTTGCCTGACACCCGCTGGATGATGGCAATAATTTGGGAAATGCCAACCTTTCTCTAGTGACCATAGGACAAGACCAGGCAATTGGTTTATTTTATTATTATGATTTCTGGACAGCTGAAGTTGAAGGAGAGGGATCCCACTGAGTGTCCCATGAGGGAGCAGCCCCGTGTGAAGCAGAGGGGTCAGTTCTCCCTACAGCCACTGAGGATGTGACCCTATGTGGAAACGATCCTGCAGAAGATACACAGCCTGCTCCAAAGAGCTGGAACTGGAGAGAGAAAGGGCGTTGGGGGAAGCTCAGTGTCAAGGACAGGAAAACCTGCAACTATGTAAAATCTCCACTAAACCTGCAGCGGTAGATCAGCAAAGCCCCCTGGCCTCCAATCCAGGCACAAAGGATGACAGCTTTTGGGGCCACCACAGAAGACAGGAAGTCTTCAGGCCAGTTTTACCCAGGCTTCCAGGGAGCAATTCCCTATTTCTGCCAGTCTCAGGGAGGTAATATCAGGTCCCAAGTCCCAAGCAAGGATGTGAGAGCAGTGTGGGTGGTAAATTATTGTTTACTTTCTGTGTCCCCAGGAGCATGAGGGGGATTCTGCCTCTCTGGCTTCACAAGAGCATCAGGTGGAAACACCTGCTGCTTTGGTGGGGTGACTGAGCGTGCTTTGAAGGCCACCACAGCACTGCTGTAGCCTCCTTCCAAGCGTTCATTATTTTCTTGGTGACAGGTGACCAGCTGACAGAGTAACTCAGCTGTGCCACAAGAGCTGTCACAGCTCTGTGCAGTTGCTGTGCCTGACAAGGCAGGGCCCATCTTCCTGGGGGATGTGGTGTTTGCACTGAGGCTGTGTCACCTGGCTCGTGAGCTCCATGTCAAACCTTTCAGCTGCCCTGTCCTATGCTCCCAGCAGTGCTTGCACTGAGGCACAGCCAGCAAAGCTCCTGGGTCTTCCAGGAGCATGGGTGAGTTCATTTATCTTGGTATGGGACATGACCAGGGCCAGGTTTGAGCAACCTGGTCTGGTGCAAGGTGTTCCTGCCCATGGCACGGGCTGGAACGAGATGATTTTTAAGGTTCCTTCCAATCCAGAGCAGTCTGTGTTTCTATGCCTCAGGTAACTGGACAGGTTTGCAAGAGTTCAGACTCCTCCTGCACAGATACAAAGAGCTTTCCTGCGTTGAGAGTGCAGTGGCTGATCTCTGAGTCAGGGATCACCGTAATTACTTGCCACAGCATCACTTGGAATATGTTTTGCTGGAAGTCCTGCCTGGTGTCTGACCCATGCCTTTGAAATGCACAGCTTGCTCTGCAGAGAGGGGACAGTGGCCTGTGTGTGCAGGGGCAGGACTTTCAGAGATGATTAATTATAAGGAGCTTTATTTAACCAGAGGCTGAAGGTCTGAGCAGGGTATTGTTTGCTATGTGAGTCCAGAGTCACCCAGGCAGTGACAGGGACTCACAAGCTGTGAAACACAGCCCTAGCACCGGCTGGCACTGGTGGAAGGTCTCCAGTTGAACCACTGCCAACTTGGGCTCCTGCCACGCAGGGTCCAGCCTGCAGCTCCTCTCTGCTGTGCAGATGGGCTGGAGCTGGGAACTCTGGGGTGCACCCACAGCCTGTGGGTTCACAGCACTCCATCAGTCTGACACAGGGACCCTGTGACTGCAGATCCTCCCACCCGCAGCAGCACTGGGAGCTGGGAGCAAGTGCCATCCAAATCCACCCAGGACAGGGGGAGATCGCTCCTGGAAAGCTGGTTCTGCCCCAAACACCCTGCTTCTCATTTTCTGGCAGGTGTCAGCCATGGGGGTTGCTCAGAGGGCAGGGGAACTTTGCATAGAGACAGCGAAAATTTGGGATTAATTCAACATCAGCAAATCTTCTACAAAACCACCAGTCTCCTGTGGGCTACTCCCTTTGAAATGGGCTGGGAGCCTGCTGGAAATGGGGAGGGAAAAGTGTCACATTCGCAGCTTTTACCCTCTTCCCTGAGACATGCATTGCGAATCCTGGGCCTGTGCCATCCCTCCCTGCCCACCCAGAGCCGGAGCACATCCATTATGTGCCAGCTGACAGATTAGGCAGTGACAGATTAGCTGAGCTGGAGAAAGGCCATTTGGACCCCGGGATGCTGGCGGAAGAGTCCAACATCCGGCAGCGGGAGCACACAGAGCAGAGAGGTGTGTGCTCCTCTGGGAACCTCAGGGGAGCCAGAAAACTCACAGAAGCAGGAAGGGGCATTCGAGCCATGGGGATGGATAAAGGATATTTCACTACAGGTCCTGAGCTGGCTGCTCCTGACTAAGACCTTTTGGGTGGTTTGAAGGCGAATCTCCCACCTGGAAAATGCTCTCCAGCACATTTTCGCTGTTGGCATCCATCTGTGTTTCCCCATGAGCACAGGCAGTGGCACAGCAAGTTTTCAGCCAGGCAGAGCAGGAGGGAACTCACCCTGGGAGCCCCTTCCCCACATCCCACATGCTGGCAAAGGCTTCCACATGGAAAGGAGCAGCCGTAGGGAGATGCAGGTGTGATTGCACGGGTTGGGAGCAATGTTAGGGAGACGTGAGAACAAAGCAAGGTCAGCTCTGACACCTCTTTGTGCAGCATCAGAGGATGCTTTTGCATTGCCAGCCACTCATCTGTGCCAGTTTGCACCAGCTGAGCACTTGGGCCATGAGTTTTGTGTGCTCATGGCATACAAAATGTTTCACATTACACTGTGTTGCTTGTAAAAAAGAAAAAGAACTGTATTGGAGCTAACGATGGATATCTTCAACATGCTGAATAAATACTGTGCCTTATTTATGAGACTTTAATTCTCCACCAAATTAGAACCTGACTAAAACATGAATCTATTCCCCAGTTCCTCACACAACACAGAAAACAATGCCTGTTTAAATGCAGATTAATTCAATTTTTGAATGTAAAGGCAGGTGGAAAACACACTGAATTCCCACGTGTGTCTAATTCTTACGACTGTGACATTCTCAGAAATGCGACATTCTTAGGAATGTCTCCATTTACCTGGTGGGGAGAAGGTGCAGCTCAGCACCTGATGGTGCAGATGAACCGTAAACCAAGGGAGATGGAGATACCCAGTAAAGTGTCCCAGTTGCTCACTGTGCATGCCACATCTATGACATCTTTCCTGGACTCAAATCTGCCCTCCTGTCATCGCCTTCCTCACCTAAACATGAGGAGCTTTTGTGTAGACAGCAGGGGCACGACATTGGGAATGAAATGCCATGGCTCTCCCTGGGAAAAAGCAAACTATGACAGGAGCTCCAGATTTCCCAGCTCATGTCTCTCATGGATCTGTGAAAATCTAGAGGGGGAAATGACTTGCACAGAGGCATCAGGCTGCTATTTCTATGGAAATAGAGTTCCCTCCTTGCTTTTAGGAAGCCTAGGAAGTATTGCCTTCTGTGGAACTGGTTCCC
>NW_008239284.1:2884633-2921852 GCF_000691975.1 Corvus brachyrhynchos
CTGAACACCCTCTGCTCTCATTGAAACCATGAGGCCCAGGCTGTGAGATGCCAACTGCAAAAATTCTCTATGGGAAGAGGGAGTTTTAGTAGAAGGCCACCACAACAGCACTGCCTTTCTCCTTGTGTGCTGCTGGCCAGTCCCAGTGGAGCTGGAGGAGTGGGGAATTCTGTGGCTGTTGCATTCCAGGGTGCAGGCAGTGAGGATTTCCTTAAACCAATAAAGCCGGGGGCCCTGGGAGCCTGCAAGGAAAGCCAGTGTTGTTCAGCAAGCTGAAGGAGTCGAGTTCTGGCCGTGCCTCACTGCACCACTGAGCACCTGCACACGTTCTGAGGGCTGCCAGCAGGCAATTCCAGGGGTAATGGCAATAACCCAGCCTGATACAGCTCCCAGGCGTGTGAAAGGTGATGGGAGAAGATGGGGAAATTTCTTTCCTAAGGCTATTCTTTCCGTGCATTCTCAGGTCTGAGATTTCCATTCCCCCATTCACAGGTATAATGACATGCTCTTAATGGCTGTAAAATTACAGAGCTCTTTCTTAACTCCAGCTCCAGCACATCACTCTCTGACCTCCTGCAGCAGTGAATTACATGAACTGACTGCACAGTACATCAGCTTTGGTGGTGGTTTTTTTTTTCTTTTGACCTGTATTAAATTTGCCTAACCATTAATCTAATCGAATAAGATCACAGTTTCCATATTATGATTCCAAGGCAAGAAGAGCAATAAATTCCTGTTCACTAAGACTCTCACAATTCTGAAATACTCCCACCATTAACATTCCTCCCCAGGCTAAATGCCTTCTGAGAATTCCTGCCACATGGGGTGGCCATAGACAAACCCCATTTAGGTCTTCAGTTATTTTTGTTTCCCTTCAGTTTTTCAATCTCAATTAAACAGTGACATCTTCCCCAGTGTGAAATGGCCCAGAACACCCGTGCTAGAGTCTAAGTATATCCAGGTTAGATTTGGCCAAATATTTCCTATTTCCTTTAATGCCTGGGAGACATGGGCACAGTCTCTTTACCCCACGCAGAAAATTCAAATCCAATTTCCCAAAGATCAAATTTCTTTCTGCTCCCTGAAGCAGCAGAGCTGTCCTGTGACTGTCTATTGATATCCTCACGCCTGGGGAAATACTTGAAAGCCCCTTTGTTATCATAATTTTGATGATCTAATGTCATCCAATCAGTAAATGCTTACTTTGAGTTGAATCTGTTGCTGGATTAGTTTTACAAGAGCCCAGTACTACCCTGGATGTGTCACCACAGTGGAGTATCAAACCCAGAACACCCAAAACGTTTCAAAAAGCAGAAAGTGACCCCATCCTCTTGTTGGTGAATAACACATTGGAAAGCTTATTCCTGACATCATATTAACCAAGGTGGATCTTTCCTGCTGCTCATCCTCCTCCTCCTTGGATGCTCTGATCTTTGCTGCTCTCAGACCTCTCCTCTCCTGTCTGTTGATCTTTTACCCTCTGACCACTCTGCCTCAGTCAGCAAACCCCACCTTCAGCACAATCAGGTCTCCTAAAAGCATTTTTGAGCTGGGCAATCCAGTCCTATCTCAACACTAACACTGCCTTGAGACTGCAGGGAATCTCAGAGCAACCTGAAAAGGCAGGAGAGCGTCATTAGCCACATTTCACAGACAGAAGGCACAGGGAAGGAAATGATTTATTTGAAGTCATATCTCAAGGAGGAGATGGAGGCAGGGAAGGAATGCAGGAGTCCCGACTTGCAGTTCTGTGATGGAGTGTAAGTGGGAACCCACGGGGTGCTTACAAGACTCTCCAGGTACAGGGAACGCCGGGGCTGCTCTGGCAGAGCTGGCTGCCGGCCAGCTGGAGAAAGAGAGCACATATGGGGCCCAGCTGAAAGAAATGAAATCTTCCCCTGGGAGTTCCAGACTTAATTGGCTGCTTTATGACCAAGTCAGCTAACAAAAATCTTGGGCTACATCCCTTTGCTGCAGCTGAGCAGGCTATGAAGTCCAAACCAAGTCCTATAAACACTGCTTGAGCCTCCAGAGACCCCAATCTGCTTTGTGCTTAGCAAAATGTGTCTCTTCTTCTGTGAGATTATGGTTTTTTTCTTTATTACCTTTATTTTCATTTTCTTTTAATTTTTTTTTCATATGGACTCATCTCAGTGGCATTGACAAGGGAAACAACCAAGAGGAGATTTGCAGGGGTTGTGAGACTTCTGTGTGGAAAAATGCAAATGTTTTCCCAATACTCTCCCTGCATACACCTTCCAAACCAGCTCCAGGTCATCAAGAGAGACCTACACACCAGGCAGGCTCTGAAAAGCTCTATCAAGAAACCTTCTGACCCTACCAGAACATGACTCGTGCCCATGGTTTTCTTTTCTCTGCCCATATTGCCCATTTGCTTTTCAGTACTGGCAGCACTTTGCTTATAAATTGCCTTTTTCTCCTTCAGTCTCTTTTCTTCTCTCTCCCCATCCTCTCCTGGGCTAAGCCACAGCACCACTGTGCCCAGGCAGTTTGGCAAGGGTGGCTGTACAAATGGAATATGGGGACTCATGGAATTTGAGTTACTTTTTAGCGGCATAATTACAGCCCTTGGGGACCTGGGTTGAATCCTGGGGTCCATCACTGAGCAGAGCAGCTCCCCCAGACCAGGGGGAGGCTGTGGGGACCAGAGTGAACACCCTACACAGACAACAATAACCAGGATAAAATCCAGAAAAGCAGCAGGCAGGATGCAAAGATCTCCCTGGAGCCAGCTGCTCTGACAGCCATGTGCCACCCCTTGCTTAGAGCAGAGTGCTGTGGCCTTCTAACTGCACAAGGTGGTGGGAAAAGGGACAAGGAGGAGAGGCACAAACCTTGTGATAGAAGAGGCAGGAGACAGGCAGGAGAACACGCCTGCAGCAGGGAGCTGCATGGCACGGGAAGGGTCCGCATCAGCGAGTAAGGAAAGCAGATATCCAACATGCAGCACCCTTGGGGAGCAGCCTGCACTCCCAGAATAATGATCACTGCTGCCAGCAGCCTGGGAGACAACCCCGTGCCATCCCTCCCTTCTCGTGTGTCTCAGCTCCGGGTGAGCTGTACCCTGCTGCTGGTGACACCTCTGTGCTGGAAAGCAGCTCCCACCCCACCCCCCCCCGAATGCAGACCTCTGACTGGCAATGAAGACATGCCCCTATTCTTCTTCCCTTCCCCACTTTCAGGGCTGCAAGGAGCAAATCAAGCCTCTTCCCAAGTGCGGAAATGCAACCTGCAGAGTGCGGTGGTCAAAAGGGCAGAGCAGGGCCCTGCCTCCCACAGTTTGTTTCAAGTTTGTTTGTCTCAAAATGCCTTGAGTGTTTTAGACTTCCACTGCTGTCAAAGGTGGCAGACAGGGCAGGGCTGTTATTCTGCTGAGGGAGAGAAATAAAAATAAAAATAATAACCATGTGCCTTCAGTGTGACTCAGAGTCACAGGAGACAGTACAGGATAAAGAAGGACCTGGGACCTCACCTGCTGTTGTCCTGTGTGAATCCAGAGGCTTTTGTAACATTTAAAATATCAAATACAGCCTCAGGTAGTCTGGTGAAGTCTGATACTTCCCCGTCAAGCACCCAGATATCAAGAGACCAAGTCCTTCCTCTGCACGGGTTTGGGCTATATTTTGGAAATGATTAAATGGTGTTACTTTTTTTTTTTCCCAAGGTCCCTAATCCAAATGCTTTGGCACCTCCAGAAATGATACTCTGAGAATTTGTTTCATCAGACAACACAGTTACCCTCAGCAGTGAGTTATTTGCTCTTCTTTTGCAGACAGGGGAGAGAAACTGATACCTCTGGGGTGCAATCCATCCCGTGCTGGTGTCCACAGCAGGTCAAATGAATCATGCCCTTGACACGTCTCTTGCATCCATGGCCTGGAAAAGGCTGCCTGGTGCTATGGAGCCAGACAAACACTGTGGACATCCAGAGTGAAGAGAGGAGACTATCCAGGCTCTTCATGAGAGACACTCCAAAAGAAAGCAGCCAGGAAGGATTATTTGGGAACATTTACACACCTTTGTATGGATAGTTTGTGCCATTCCCCTCTGCTTTAGCTGCTGCCACCCGAGGTGCTGGCACAGAGCACCAGGTCACCTTTCTGGGGGGAGCCTCAAAGGGTGGGCTCCAGGTCTCCTCCGCCCCACCCTCACAGGGACCTTCACAGGGACACTTGGCTGCTCTTCCAGTGGCCTCATGATGGAGCCAGAGCCGCGCACGGCCCCGGAGAGCCAGGGGATCCCACCTGCCGGGGACGGGGCGGGAGCATCCATGCAGCTCCTGTAATTTCTCTAATGGCTTTCTTTGGCTTGATAGATATTGAAGGAAGCTTGTTGCCGGGGCAATTTCCATGGAGAGATAATAAGAGATCATTTTCAAGTGAGCAAAACTTTAATGGCCCATTCTGGTAATGAGGCAGCAAGGAGAGTAATGACCGGAGACCTCGGAGTGCGAGCACATTGTGAGAGGGGGGAGAACTCTCAGTTCACTGCTCAAGGCAGACTTTGGAGGCCTGATCTGTGTCCCCTTCAGTTCAGCCTGGTGTGCTGCTGATGACAGGGTGAGGAAGATTAAGGTCCAAGTGTTGGTAGTGGGGCTGGATGGCTCCATGGAGATGCCCCAGCGAATTCACTGGGGAAGCAGGAAGACTCTGTAGGGCTCAGACACCAACTGCTCCAATCTTTTCCTTCAGTAGAAGACAAATTGGAGAAAAATGTCAAAGGAGAGCTGGATACTCCTGAGCTCAATCATGGGGTTTCTCACTGAAAACAACAGGAAATATTTTAGGCCGTGTGTGTTAAGATACCGTGTTCCTGGAGATGGGAGGGAAAGGGTTGTAACAGAGGGTGAAGGTCCTGTCTGGTTTAAGCTCTGTGTTCTGAGATCGACATCTGCAGAAACACTTAGGAAGCAGGTCTGAAATTCAGGGATGGTGGTAGAAGCAGTGCAAAGACTGAGATCAAGGGTTCATGAATAGGGAAAAGAAAGACAATGATGAAGACTAAAAAAATCCCACTTATTCCATTAGGTTTTAGATCCAAGGAGGATCTATACCCATTCCTTTGGCGAGTTCTGTGAGTGTAAATATGGAATTCTGCAGCCAGTATAAACATTAAAGCCACTTCTGAATTAGGAGAGCAAAATGTCCCCAAATTAGATCACTGCAAAGTCACAGATTGCAAAAGACCATGGAGAACCTGTGTGGGCCCAAAGCCACCTAAGGTCCAGGACTGTGCTTTCTAGTCAGTTCTGAATGTCTAAACTGAGGAAACCTTGCCCAGGAACTAAAGTACAGAGGAGGCTGTGGATTTCCTGCCTCCTCCTGGAGGTATGAAGCACTTTCATGCCTCTCCACTCCTTGAATTCATCTCTGCAGCTTGGTTTTGGCAGTGCTTTTAAGGAGGGCTCTCAGTCAGCTGCTTCTTAAGGGCAAAGCCAGTTGCTGTTCACCTCCTCTCAAAAGAAGGAAGGTGAAGGGTTTGCTTTGCTCCAGCCTCGTTAACAGTTGTTTCATTAATCACAGCTTTCCCTTCAAAACCAGAGACAATCTGTCCAATTAACATTAAAGCTCTGGCAGTCGCTTGTGACAGTGGGGAAGTTTGCAAGCAGCACTTTGACAAGCACCGCTATAAGTTTTATATTTTTGAAGCTGCTCACAAACAAACCAGCCCAGTCTCACCTCGTTAATCCCCTCTGCTCCCTGCTTGTACAGAGCCAGCCTCCTTTCTAGTCACTTTTACAGTGAATCCCAGCAGGCATCGAGTCCCACAGTGCTTCTCCCAGGCCTCTGGGATTGTGTAAGCATTCCTTTGTATTACACCCTGACACTGGACTGCACCTCAGCTGAGGTCAGAAAGAATCCTCCAATTAAAGTGCAGGTCCAGCAGAAAAAGGTCACTAATAACGTCTTGTCTCCAAATGCCATGTGATCAGAGAACAGTAGGAGTAGTGATCAGAGAACAGTAGGAGTAGTAACGTGCAGAGAAAAAGTTACCCAGTTAACTCCAAGCCTCTTAGTCTAACCTTGACTGGAGATTTCAAAGTGAATTTTGAAGGGAAGAACAATTAAATACGCAGAGATAAAGGGGAAATGAGATAAGATGCAACATGGGTTTACGAAATGTAGATTGTGTCAGACGAACATGATAGCTTTGTTTTGATAAAATACCTGATTTTCTAGACAAAGGAAATGCTGCTGATCTCCTTTATCTAGGCTTCAGTCAGGTATCTGATAGGTGCCACGTGGGAAATTATTAGTGAAGCTGAAGGAAAGGAGGATTAGTAAACTGTAAGGTGAGGTGCAACTCTCTGGAGGGAATTTACCAGAAGAGTTTCTCACAGAACTGTTTGGGAACTGATCTTTTCTTCTTGTGGATGATCTTGGCAATGAAAGCAGGATCCTGAGGCTAAAATCACCCAGTGACACAGAACTGGAAGTTTTGACAACACAGAGAAGAATGAGAGTACAAGACTGAAAGAACTAAATAACCTTGAGAATCAGAATAATTGAAATGAGAGGGCAAACCGAAAGTTTGAGATGACAGGTCAGGAATGTGAGGATTTGTGATAGTCTGAGATAAACTGTAGGAGATGATGAGCAGCAAATGGTCAAGGACTGTGTGGTCTGAGTGACTGCAGCCTGACTGAGATGCCAGGCAAAGAAAGGCAAATGCTATCCTTGGATGTATCAGGAGGGGTTTGTCAGCAAATATAGACAAAAAATGGTGTCACCGACCATGTCTGGCTTCTTAAGGTCAGGGTGGATAAGCTTAACCTTGCTTGAATGCAGAGGAGGGCTGGAAGATGGAAAACAGAACACTTACAGGAGGTCAGAAGAGTCAGCAACAGCATGTGTGATTTGGTAAAAGACAGACTGACATGGGAGAAGCTCCGGAGAGGTAAAATGGCTCCATGAGCTGCTGGGATACAGCTCCTGAGGCAGCTGAGGCACGAGCACAGTGAGAACACGTCGGGAGAAGAGGTTCCCTGCCTGCTGGTGGAAGATGCAGAGAGAAAAGAGAAGGTTTGAGGTCTGAGCTTCTCCTTTCACACCTGCAAGGACAAGGACTGCCCTTTCTAGCCAGAAGGTCCCTGACATTCCTGTGCTCCCAGGCAGGGCTCTTTCCTATGAGTTTTTCCCTCTCTGAACAGCTTTCTCATTCCTGATGATCCTGAGAATCCCTCCAGGCTCCTGACAGAGTCAGAACATCTGCGTGGGAAACTGAAGTGATGATTGCAGCACACATAAGAAAATCTCAAGTTTAATGTAGCCAGAATAGGTGAGAAAACCAGGAAAAACAGGTCAGGAGAGGAGTTAGCCCGGTGTGAGAACACAAACTGTCTGTCCAGGCTCACGGTGATCCGCCTGCTATCCTGTGCTATCTGCTTTTACTGCTCCCTGTTAGCATTTCCTGCCACTTGCTTCCTACTTTACATCAACACAGGACAATCCCTTCTGTATTCTGCTGCCTAAAGCTGCCTAAAGCTGTAAACTGGCATTTGGAACCCAGTGTGCTGATAACATTTGCACAGCGCATGTTTTCCCCTCCTGTCTGTTGCTCCTGTATTAGAGTCATTTTAACTCGAATAAGCTCTTTTCTTTGGCTATTTGCCTCATTTTCAGGCCTTTTGTGAAACTGGGACAAGTGCTTCCTGATGAACTGACTGTGGATTTGAGGAGCTCACTGGGAAGGCTATTTATCGGGTGGCTATGAACTGAGCTTAAATCTAAAGGAACTGCTAATGCCTCGTCTGGCACAGGGCTACCACACGTGTCACAGCTTTGATTATTGCTTCCTGCCATGCTGGGAGGTCAATGTGAGATGAAAGAAGATTGGGAAACAGTCAGATTTGAGCAATCAAGGTGATACATCCCTGGATGGGGCTGGGAGGGAGAGTGGGGAAGGCTTTGGTGAGCTTGCAGGTTTTCCTTCTCAGCGCTGGGCCAGCAGCACACATGCTGTAATTACATGTAGATGCTGGTGTCCTGGGGAGAAAGCTGTTTAAGGGAAATTCTTGCAAAGTTTTTCCCCCTGCTGGGATGATTACATTAACAGGTGCCAGGCACGGGGGAGCCTGGTGGGCCCTGAGGAAGGAAGAGGCAGGAGCTGAGATTTAGAGATTCTCAGTGAGAGACTTGTTGCCTATTAAAAAATGCAACCCGAGAACTGCATCGTGCCTTGGACATGGGTCTGTCTGTCTGTCTGCCCCACCTCTTTAACATGATGCCCTGCAGTCCTTTTGGTGTACCTGCTCCCCTGTGTGTTGGGAGCTCTGCTAAATCCTAATTGTCACTGCTCTGTTCTCTGTCTGCAGCTCCCAGCTTCTGTAATCCAAGTTCTTTTCATGCACAGCATGGAAGAGAGGCTGGTGGGCAGGACTGGGATTGGGGTCTTAGCTTCTGAGGGGCTGGGGACAGGCAGTGAGGGCAGCAAGGGGAACCTTCACTCCCACACTATGTTCTCACCCAGGCCAGTTGTTCCAGCTGGTGACAATTCTGTGTCCACAGAGTAGCTTGCACACTCTCCTGGACCCACCCTTGCCATACCTCCTAAAAACCACCATAGTCTGTATTTTTCAGAGCAGGAAACTTAGGCACAGGCAGTGAAAGTGGTCCAAAGGCAGTGTTTGCAAACATAGAAAGTACCCTGGAGTCTTTTGCAGTTGGTGCTTGAATCAACATTAAATCAACCCAATCCCTGTGTGACAGGAGCATCCTTCCCCCACTCCATCAGAGGTGTCTTAGTCCAGCCACAGGTGCCCAGAGGCTTCTGTGTCACCTAATCCTGCCCCTGACCTTCTCCTTGCCCCAGCTGTCCCTAGAGCAGCTGTGAATGGGGAGCACAGCTCTGCTCCTGCCCAAATCCTCTTTCAGATGCTCATGTAGAGTGCCAGGCTTTCTCTCCCTGTCTGTGTAGAGCTACCAGAGCAGGAAGCCCTCCTCCCCTTCCTGTGGGATCTCCATGTTGGCAGATGGGTGGTGAAATGCTGAGTGTCAGTATTTGTCCCCTCCAGAAAAGGTCAATGCCCAGCACTTGAGGGCCATGGCACCACGACCTTTTCAAAGCTCAGACAGATGGCAGTGGCTCTGCAGAGAAAGGCCAGGGCAGGAGGGCAGCTGGCAGCCTTTCCAGGAGTCTGTTAGTGTGGCAGGACGTACAAGGCTCCCAGACACAGGCGTGTTTATGGACAGCACCTCAGCTGCTCGGAGCTGGTGCACAGTCAGTGACTTCAGGGGGCTGTAGTGCTTGAAGCAGTGCTCAGTCCTTGATGCTTCTCTGACTCTGCCTGAATGTGAGTCAGCAGCGTCCTTGCAGCCCAAAGGGCCACCCCTGTCCTGGGGGGCATCAGGCCCAGCATCACCAGCTGGTTGAAGGAGGGGATTGTCCCACTCTGCTCTGGGCTGGGGTGGCCTCACTTTGAGTGCTGGGGGCAGTTTTGGGCACCACAATATAAAAAAAGATCTAAAGCTGTGCAAGAGTGTCCAAAGGAAGGACATGAGGATGGTGAAGGGTCTGGAGGGGCCATAAGAGGGCACTTGGCTTGTGCAGCCTGGAGAAGAGAAAACTGGGGGGAGCCATTGGGGTCTGCAGCTCCTCCCGAGGGGCAGCCCCGATCTCTGCTCCTGGGCCAGGGACAGCACCCAGGGAGCGGCTGGAGCTGGGCCAGGGCAGGCTCAGGCTGAGAGCAGGGAAAGGTTCTTCCCCCAGAGGGTGCTGGGCACTGCCCAGGCTCCCCAGGGAATGGGCACGGCCCCGAGGCTGCCAGAGCTCCAGGAGCGTTTGGACAGCCCTGCCAGGGATGCCCAGGGTGGGGCTGTTGGGGGGTCTGTGCAGGGCCAGGGCTGGACTCTGGTCCTTGTGGGACCCTTCCAGCTCAGGGTATCCTATGTTTCTGTGACTCCTCCACACTCTGTGAGACCACTTAGCTCATTTTCTAATCGCACTCCAAAGGTCTGACTTTCCTCTCCCTGGTGTTTAGAGAGCTCCACCTCCACACAGGAGATTTAAGAGATGGATCTATTTCTGATCTCTCCATCTGAGCCATCCAGTCTTATTGTCCGTCCTGACCTGGACCCAAGGCTGTAGAGCAGAGGGGACACGTTTGCTGCCTGCTAAGTGCCCTGCATGAGACCACTGCTGGGGAGCATGAAAAGAGGTCAGAACTGAACTTGCAGGTGATGCACAGTGCTGCCCCTCTCAAAAAGATGCCCTGCTAAGAAATGTCCTTGATATGAAGGCACAATCTAAATTATATTTGCTTTTCAAAGCCCATCTCCATCTCACTCTGTGTCAGGATAAGAATTATCTTCCCCCTGTATCAGTATTGCAAAAACAGGCTGCAGGTGTATGGCTCAGAAAAAAACCCAAATTATCTAGCCCAGGGTCCTAGCAGTTGTATTTTCCATGTGATTTTTGGATGTCTTGGTTTCAGGGTGAGACATGAAGGTCTTTGCTGTTTGTGTGAATTTAGTGAAATGCTCGTCTCCACCCCACAGATTTAGGGATGCTCAGATGCACAACAGAATTGGGACCCAGATCCAGAGCCATTCCAGAGGCAAGGACAATAGACAAAGCAGATCCCCTGCTCTCTAGAGAACCCACTTGGGTAACATTACCTTCCTGGCCAAATGAAATGAAGCACGGAGCAGGTTTAATTTGTGTGTTACGTTCTTGTTAATAACAATATCTAATTAAAACATCTGGCAACAACTTAATGGGCAGAAAAGCAAAAACATCAAGGAGGCTTTATTGAATTTTTCTTTCAACTCCAGCTCTCCAGGTCTGAATGAATCCATCATTGGAGACAGTGCCTTGTTTGTCTGATTCTCTCTTCAGGGTAGCCGTGTAAGTTGTAGCTTTATTGTCTAGAAACTTTCCTTAAATTAAACTCGTCATTCTTATGAAGATGATTGCTTGAAGGGGAGATTAACCTTTACGATGTGATGATGGAAGTTGTTGTTCATTTCAAGAGCCCCTGAAGACTGCTGGGAGCTGGAAGTGATGGAAACTGGACTGGGATTTGGCACCACAGATGAGAGGTAGGAATGGATTTGTCTTTGATGGGGCTCCTCATGCTGATTTCATTGCAGGATTATAGTTTAGGTACTATAAAAAAGTATATAAATATATATATATTTAGAACAGCCTAAATCTTATCTGTATGTGTGTGCAGCATCTCATGCAGTAAGATCCCTATCCCTGTCTGGGAACTTTATGTGGTCCTAAATAAGAGCGGGGTAATTTATCAATAGCAGAGTGGTGGGTTTAGTTTGTTACATGCTGAGCATTCCCTCTCCTTCGTGGAAGAGACGACCACGTTGCCCACAGCCTCTTGCAGATAAAAAGCCCTTGGGATTATTGTTCCTATTTTCTTTTAATAAGGATGACATGAAGGCTGTGCCTATCAATATGACAAGCCCTGGCCCCTCAGACTGTGTCACCACTACAGCCCAAAAGGATAACCAGGACTGTGCAGGTGGAGCTGCACCCTCGGGGAGGGAAGCAGAGCTCCCAGAACAGTTCAACCACAGCAAACCCAAACCCTCACAAAGGTTATACACATCCAGCAAGGACACAAGTGGAGCCCTGACTAAACAGTTCCGTGTGAAATGACACGAAGTTGTTTTCAAGCTCTTCTGTGTGTGACTGATCTCCTGTAACAGGACATGTGCAATTAGCCAGCAGCTCTGCTATTAATAACTATCCCCGAGCATGTGGATGAAATGAATTGGTGTCTCTGTGGATTATTGCCTTTCTCCGTCTGACACTTCTCTAGATGAGTGATACAGAACAAAAAGGGAATTTTAAGAGTATATAATTGAGTGTGTATTAGGGTTTACGAAGAGATTCCTACAATAACTGTCATGTTCCACCTGATGGAGTAGCTGTTATGTGAACATGCCAAAGAACCACTTTCCTCGCTGTGATCTTTGTTCTCACTTGCTTTGCCTGCATTATCTGAAAATCTCCTTTAGCTGATGCCACTGAATGCAGCCTGAGTAATGACTTGAATGCAAAATAAGGACAGGAATAAAGAATGAGGTGAACACTTACTGTCAGAGGCCTCAAACTGGGCACCAAAGTGAAAGGAAGCCCACTGTCTCAGAGGCAGATAGCTTGTGCTGCTTCCACCAGTAACAGATCCTCTGGAAATCAGGAGACCTCGATTTATATCCTGGTGGAAACTGAAGACCCAGGCACCACTGCACTGTCAAACCTCTGCTCCAACGGGAACAGCTACATCAGCAGAGGAAGCACTGGGAAGAGAACAAAGGCGTGGAGGGATGGAGTGACTTGCTTTGTGTGTCACAGCAGGCGGGTGGCACAACCAGGACAAGAGCTCTGGGTGCTGGGTGTCCCAGATCCTCAGCTGGAGAGTCCTGGCAGGGTTGTCCTGTTGCCAGTGAAAAGTGATTCCTCAGAAATGAAAGCTCACCTGTGGTTTTAAACATGGTTCTGTGGAGGCTCCAGCAAGGTGGGAACAGAACCTTTGTGTGCCAGTTAGTGGCCTTTGCTGAGGGTGTGCTGGAGCCCTGTGACCCCAGGACAGCGCTGCCATCCTGCTGTGATACCCAACGACAGCCAAAGCTGTGGGGTCTCTGGGACCACCCCATGCCAGGGGGAGAAGGGGGAGATTTGCTTTGCCGCTCTTTGAGGCCTTGCTGTGTGTCACTGAGCTTCTCAACAGAGACATATGCTCCTCTCACCTACCTGCCAACAAAATATCTTGGCTCTGAGGAGCAGGAATCCTATTGGAATTTGGTGGTGTTGGGTTGCTGTCATTACATTTACATCCAACACACAGAGGAAGCTCCCTTTGCACCCCAGCTTTCCCATCACCAGCCCAGACCTTTTTCCATTGTTGCCCTGGATTTTTCCATCCTATTTTCTTTCTCTGGCCTTAGCCATCACCAGCCCAGACCTTTTTCCATTGCTGCCCTGATTTTTCCATCCTATTTTCTTTCTCTGGCCTTACTTCTTTTTTCCCCTCCATTTTTCAGTTTGGCTTGTCACACACACACGGAATCACACACTCAATCCTCCCAGAGCCTCGGGCCTGCCAGCAGATCTCAAATGCAGTGGGGCTGAGGGATGCCCTGTCACCTCCTGCCCCTCCACGTCCCCCCTGCCCTATTCCCCACTGATCTATTGCAAAGGACAGGTAACCTCAGCCAGAAAGATGGATGCCACAATTACATTCCCCTTTTCAGCAGCTCTTTCCCCTTGCCTCTTCCTGATGGAAATCGTGGGCAAGAAAAATCTATTATTACTCTCCAAATCATATCAAATATTTATCAGGGTAATTCTCTAGTTATCACCACCGATTGCAAGCCTCAGTCACGTACTAAATCTTGTTAGTGTCATCCCCGGGAACGTGGCTCGTCTGTCTCCTCAGCCGAGTGCTGCACAAACCAGGCTGCCCCAGGGGAACCTGGCTCATGGAAAAGCTGTGGGGAAGGAGGCAGAGGAGGCAATCAGAGATGGGCACGAGCTTCCCAAATCGCCAAATTCTCCCAGGGCACGAGGCGAGCTCTGCTCAGGACGGGCCCAGGGTGGGGCAGGCAGGTTGGGTGTGGGAAGGGGAGGTCAGCTGGGCCACACTGAGGGATCTGATGGTGATGTCCAGATAAGCTCATTCCTAATCAGAAACTGTCTGAAACAGACCCAAAAAGTGAGGTGTGTTCTTGCCCAGGAGTTACCCAGGGCTGTGTGGGAAGTCAGTGGCAGAGACCAGAACACAGCTCAGGGTCTCTGGCTCTAATGACATGATTGCTCCTTTTGGAGCTCTGTGGCTGGCTGGAAGCAGCACTGTCCTGGGGGTCCTGTAAGTCAGGGCAACCTTGACATCCCCGCAAGCCATGCCAGGGAGCCTCCCCTTCCACCCACCGCGTGCAGGACTAGCACATGCAGCCACTCGAGCTGGGCTTTTGTTGTCATGGTTCTTGGCACCAATATGTTTCCAGATTGTACCTATTTTTAAACTCTTTATTGGGTCAGATCTGGACAGCTTGGAGACTTCAGCTCTTCCCTCTCTCTACCCCTGTGCACACAACTTCTTGCTGCAAAGGGAAGAAATGAGCAGCAAATTTCCTCTGCCAGAACCAATCAGTCTGGCACCTGTCATCAGCATCACAGCAGCTATAAAATATTTAATTTCTTAATGATGAATTGGCAGATTGTTTAAAAAAGACAACAAGGAAACAAAGAAAAGGAAACAGACACTCACAATCTGCAGTCACACTCTTTGCCAGGCTGAGCCTTTGGAGCTGATAGCAGGAAATGTGGTTTTCCATCCCAGCTACCTGACAGTGCTGTCTATTCATAAAGCCCTGCTGGTTGTTTTGGGGATTTTCTGCTCAGTCACTGGACCCTCAATTTACCATCCTAGTGTCCCACCGCTGATTCCTGAGCAAACTCAGCCTTCGGAGGGAGATTTTTTTTCAGAAAATGGGCAAACAGCTTCTCAATGGCACAGATTTTACCTCCTGCAGTGCTGTACACTGAAATAAGTAAGGAAAAAGAATGATCAGGCTAGGTCAGAGCACAGGTACATCCAGCCAGGTATTCCAGTTCCAGCAGTGACCCACAGTTCATGTTTTGGGAAATGTCTAGGACTAGTTCAGTCATAAAGTGCCATTTCTCTTACAGCCTCCAGCAATCTGCAGCTCAGGGAGATCTTTGTGGTTTCTAGCTCCAACTGGAATTTTCTTCCGTGAGCTTGCCTAGTCATTTTTTCAAAGAGATGCAAACTTTGGGCATCCACAAAAATCTTCACTCAAATAGTCCATAGTTCTCTTGTGTGAAGCTGAATTTCTTATTTTGTTTTCAGCATATCTCCTACTAATTTAACTCGATTCCAGTTCCTGCATTAAAGAGACAGTGAAAAATTATTCTCTCTTCACCTCCCATCCCTTGAACATGTTTGGCTCACAAAACAGGGAGAGGCAGAGAGAGGCCTGTGTTAATGAAGACCAGGACTGGGAATTTGCCGTGGACAGTCTGACTGCAGAGGATGTCAGCTTGTGTGTGCCTGTGGATTCATTCTGCCTCCAGTTCCTACAGCTGTGAGCTTGGAGGGGAGCCAGAGTCCTCACCTCTATCATGGTGTTCTTGGAAATGCATAAGGTAATTCTGATGGGAGCCACCTCAAGGAATCCTGTAAATACAAGCAAGAAAACTGCCTGACCAGCCTGAATCCTGTGTTGCAAATGTTGTGATATTTGGTGGTTTTTATTTTGTTTTATTAACTTCTAAGTTCTGTTATTGGAACTTTTAATTACAAGAGAGCCATAAGGTCTCACCAAAGCAAACACAAACTTTCATCCATCACAGAAAAAAACCCGGAAACCAGCTTTAACAGCTTGTGAAAGCCTCCTGAACCCTGGGGAAATGAAGAGGAAGGGAACATTTTTCACTTACCACCATTTATTATTTTTAAGCCGTCTCATGATGGGGAGCGGTGACGCTCCTCGCTGGCGTGACCAAACCTACACTGTTCCTCTGGGCCGGGGAGTTTGACAGGCGTGGGTGGCTGGCTGGCAGCTCTCAGGCACAGCCTTCCTGCTTCCTCCTCTGCCTCTCCCACAGCGTGTGGGGATCCAGGGCTCCAGCAGAGCTGCTGCTGGTGGGATGGCAGCATGCAGGGGATCGCAGGGTCATGCAGCATCTCAGCTCAAGCTACCAGGAGATACCTGGCAGAGCCCTCAAGCTCTGTCTGCTCTGGTGATTTGGTTTATCCCTCCTGTGCAAATATGCAAAACGAAAGCTCCCGCTTGTACAGGAAGGGCTTGACCTGCTTTCCAGAGGGGTTAATGGAATTAGGAGCACTCCCCAGAACAGGGAGCTGGTACTGGTGGCAAAGTGACCCTTCCCTGCTGGTGTGGGTCTGCTCCAGGGCAAAGCAGGTTTCCCCCAGCCCCTGTGCAAATCCTCAGCCACAGAAGGAGGTTTCCATTGTGCTTTGGCACAGGGATAAGATGAAATCAAAGGACAGCACTTCTGGGTCAGGCAGCTCTTTTCCCTGTTAACTCAGGGCCTCTGTCTTCTGCTTCTGGTGTTTAAAGAGAAGTTTGCTCCACGGATCCTGCCTAATGTCTCTTCCGAAGTTCTGAATGGAAAACATCCGGCTTATCTTAATCAAAGCTGGGTTTTCTCTGCCTCTGGGCCAAAACATTGCAACAGGCTATCCTAGTGGGAGTAGTGGATGCTGATCAGTGGAGCTGCCTGCTGCCTTTTTAGGCATGGGCAGAACCTGAAAACCCACCTCATCCCACCTGTGCCACCAGCTGCAGGGTTTTGGGGTATGGAAGGGGAGATTAGACAGCAGCAATCCAGCAGCTCTGAGCTGCGGCGCAGGGAGCTGGAGAGGCTTCGCTTTCCGTCTATTAAAATAGATCCCACTGCCAGCAAAAAAAACTGGGAAGTGTGACTCAAAGTGGGGGAAGGAAAAGGGATAGGGCTGATCAGAAGCTACACACCCACATCAGGACAGCATCTCAGCAGAACCAGTTGCATCCCACCGTTATCAGCGTGGTTGAACACGTGCTGGAGCAGAGAAGGGACTGAGGGAAGAGTTGCCTGTGGGAAGTTTTTGGCTCACAGTGAAGGCACATGGGGGGGTGTCCGTGGGATGGGCAGTGCCAGAGTCCTCTCCAGCACAGGCCTTTTCCAGAAAGCTTTAACAAAGAGCATGAGCTTAGAGAGATTCTCTCTTGCTACCCAAAATCAGCCCTGGACACTGCTCTGAGGGCGTCCCTCTGCCCTTGACTCCTTGCCAGCCATGCCTGGCTGGAAACCTTCCTCCAGATGGAGCAGGCTAGGAAAGGTGTGGAAGTGCAAAGAGGAAGGAAATGAGGATGTAGGAGCACCCCTAACTGTATGTTTTTACTGTCATTTAAACTGCTATAAAATGAATAAAATATTGAGTAAAAAATGAGTAAAGTATTGTGATTGCCCTCTAATAACTTTCTTCATCCGCTTATGCTGGAATACATTTACTCTGAGTCAAAACTCATCAGGAGCTGGTTGGGGCAGATCCTTTAGTTTATTATTTGATTGCAAAGAACCTACTTTCTCCCAAATATCTTATTTTTTTTTCATTAAAAAGTGATAACAGGAGATAGTGAGCCATAGCCACGTGTTGCAGTGAAGGCAGAGCTGTGGTAAGAGAGGGAAACGGGAATATTTTGGGTGCTGAGGTGGGGGCATCACCAAAGCTAATTATAACACTTTCAGCCTAAATAGTTTGGCTCCATGTTAGTTGGATTAAAAAAGTCAAATTTTCTCTGAAAGACTTTGACAGAGGAAGGGTTTTGGCTTTAGGGGAACATTGTCCCTGCCAGCCCACTTCACCCTGGGTGTGTGGTGTGGAGCCATTTGCCCCTCTGCCTGCTCCTTCCCAGAAAACCTGGCTGGGGATGACGCAGCAGAGCCAGGAAAAGCAGCTTCTCATTAAAACAACCCCCTCAGCCACTCGCTGTGGTGGGCCAGTGTCATCAGCTCCTGGGATTTCATCCCCTAGGATGAAAAGCAGTGTGCCGTGAATGGTTGGGGTTTTCTTGCATTAGCTCTTTTTTTACTTGCAGAATTTTCTAGGGCTTGGTTAGGCTCCAGAGCTTGCTTGCATCCTTGCTGCCTGTCTGATGTTCAGGGGGAAGGTGGGCTGGAGCTGCAGGAGGGCAGGAGGGATTGACAAAGCTCTGGGCTGGAAAGCTGGCATCAGAGCAGTTGGAGAAAACAGGAGAATGGAAGGAGGCTTTCACCTGGAATTGTGCCTTGGATGAGACTTGGGGAATGGGAAGAGGCAACAGGCCAAGCCATGGGACCCCAATATAAAAAAGACATTAAGCCATGGGAGAGTGTCCAAAAGAGGAACACGAGGATGAGGAAGGGTCTGGAGGGGAAGCCATATGAGGAGTGACCGATTTGACTTGGTCTGTTCAGCCTGGAGAAGTGGAGACCGAGGGGAGAACTCATTATGGCTTTCAACATCCTCAGGAGGGGCAGTGGAGAGGCAGGCACTGATCTCTTCCTTCATGTAATCAGTGACAGGACTCAGGGAACAGCTGGACCTGTGCCAGGGTTGTTTAGGTTGGAAATCAGGAAAAAGTTTTTCCCCCAGAGGGTGTTGGGCACTGCCCAGGCTCCCCAGGGAATGGGCACGGCCCCGAGGCTGCCAGAGCTCCAGGAGCGTTTGGACAGCGCTGCCAGGGATGCCCAGGGTGGGGCTGTTGGGGGGTCTGTACAGGGATAGGAGCTGCACTGGATGATCCTGGTGGGTCCTTCCCAGCTCAGCACATTCTGTGATTCTGTTTCTGTGATCCTATGATTCCATGATTCTGTGATTCTGTGTCAGGACTGGGGACCTGCCATGGCTGGGGGAGGCTTTTTTTTTATTAAGCAGCAAGAAGGGCCTGCTAGGAAATGCTCAGGATAAGGAATATTCCAGGTGAAACAGAGGGCCAACCCCCCCATTTTCCACCCCACGGCTCTTTTGCTGAGGCACCCTTATCGATTCCTCTCCGAGATCTCCACAGCCTTTAACAGCCCTGTCGGGAATGGGGCTGAAAGACACTGATCGCTGAAACATTCGGTCCCGCAGAGCTGCTCTGCCCCCTGCACCCGTGGCAGCGGCGGCCGCAGCATTCCCACTGCTGGCTGCTCAGCGCCGGAGCAGGGACACGCAGCGCCAGGGAGGTTTTGCTGTCCTCGGCCGGCCGTGCAGGCTGTGGCAGCAGCGTCCGTGCAATGTGCGCCTACAGCACACGATGGCACTGCAGGAGCGCGCAAAGCTCCGCTCCTCTCGGCCCCTCCATCCCCTCCTCGCCGCCCGAGCTGCTGCAGGCGCCGCTTTCCGGGGACAACGCGTGCAGGGAGATTGGGGGGATGCCGCACCCAGAACTTCTGCTGTTCCCAAGTAGGGTAAAGCTTTCTGGGACCCCCCCATCTCCTCGGGACCAGAGGAGACACAGAGCTGCAGCGTGGCCCGAGCGTGTCACCGGGCTGGCAGCTTCCACAATGCGCAGTGGCTGCTTCCCCACAGCGCGACACCCCTGAGACCTCTCCCTCTAATTGGGGCAGCAGCGTTTCCCGAATTCCTCCAGCACTGAGGGAAGTTGCCCTGGGCTGGCTCAGCCCTCGTGGCTGCCAAATCTCTGCTTTCACCTCCTGAGCTCCCCCGGGCACGGAGAACGCGCGCTGGTCGGAATGAAGCCCCGGTGCAGGTCTTGCATGATAATATCCTGCTCGGCTGGCAGCTTTGGAAAAGAGACAGAGAGGAATTCGTTACTTTGCTTGCTCCTGAAGGTGCAGATCCTCCAGCCAAAAACCAGGGAGCACCGTAGGGATGAAGAGAAAAGCTGCAACACCATTTCCATATAGAACAGGCTTTTTCCTGAAATAATCCCTGCAGGAAAGAAACTCTGTTAAAATATCTGGAAGTGACAATCCTGGTATTTATCTGTTCTTATCTACAAAGATTTTGAGATACATAAACGCAGCAAGTTCTGCCCAAATTATTGTCAGATCAAAACCAGTGTGATCCCCTTCGTAGAGATTGTCTGGAATTATCTGGTGGGCACAAGGTGGACGGCTCTGCTTTTTATCCTCCTTGTCCCCACAGGAAAAAGTTCTCACTAGGACTTTTCCATAAGCAAGAAGAATTACATCCAGGAGAAAACACACTCAGAAGCAGGAGAGGAGGGGGGGGAAACCCTATTCCAAGTGAGGAAGACAGAGGGGAGTTGATTCCTGCAGCTCTTGTCCCTCTCTCTGGATGGAGCACTCTTTACTTCATACCTCCCTGTTGTAAATGCAGCTGATTGATTTTCTTTCTGTTTCTTCTTTTGCACTTGTTTATTTTAATAAAGATAGATTTATCTTATTTGGAAGCCTGAAGCAAAATGTTCCCGCATCTCCACCCACCCTTCTGGCACTAAGCACTGATGGTTATTTCAGTGGTTATAATTTGATTTCTGCCTCTCCTGCTGGGCTGATGTGGGAGAAACAATATTTAGGGAAGCTGATTTTTAATTTTATTTTTTTTCTGGAGTAAGGGAGACAGAGGCTGGGAGTGGTATGGGAAGAGGGAAGAGAATCAGCAAAATGCACTCGCATTTTCTAGGCATTTTATCTCCAAGTTTGCAGTCTCTGATGGAGAAAAAGGACAGGGCAGCTCAACTCATCCAGTGCTCTCTGAAGAACGGAGAGTGATGTGTCTTTTGGGGTGGTTTTGTGTTATTCTTGGTCTATTGCAGGGACTCGTAGCTGCTCTTTGCCAATGATTCCAGGTTTGTGGCCTGAGCTATGAAAATGTCCATTTTGCAAGCAGGGAAACTGGGGCACAGAGGAGTAAATCAGTAGTAAAGCAGCACTAAAGCAGTCCTTTTTCCTTCAGATCATCTGTCACCAAGAACAATGTCAGAATCAGGACTGATTTCCAAATTCAGGATGTCGTCAACACACACAAAAAACCCACTTCAGCACTGCCATCTCTCAATTAAAGTCAGACAAAATGAGAATTTCACCACTACTTAGCAGCCAGGCCTTGAGCAGCAGATTTTCCAAATAGTTCAGTTACTCCCCAGCTCTTGGTGTTTCTTAGAGAAAAGATCCTCTCTTTTGCTAAGACGATATTTTTTTTGGCAGAGAAAAAAATCTGACCCTACATTTCAAGACACAAAATTAAAATTTGTCTATCTTTTTTTCCCCCTGCTTTTTAAAGGATCAGCCTCCCTCTTTTTCCTTTTGTATATAATTTTTCTGGCTTCCAGAAAAAGGGCTAGAGAGTGCCTCTGTGCATAGCTGAAGATAATAACTTAGCTAAGTATTTTTTTTCTCTTTTAAAGTATATATCAAGATTGCCTGCTGCACAGTTTACATTTCCTGCTGTGGAGACAAATACTTTAATTAAAATGGGAGGAAAAAAACCATGCAGAAAAAGAAAAGGCCTCTGTGAAAAGAATCTTAAGAGGCCTGAAATGGGTAAAGGAAGCCCTTTGGCAGCCAGGCTGCATTTTCCATATACGCAAATATAAATATTTGGGACTATTTTGCTCAAGGCAAGGAGGGAGGTGTTGGTGAAAGCCAGGCTTTGAGAAAGACCTTTTTGAGAAAAGGTCTCAAACTGCTTGACCTCCACCTCCTCCAGCCCCTGCTCCAGTCCTGGTGCAGGACAGATGGAATGGTTTTAGATGATCATGTCTCGAGAATAAACAGAAAACAATATTTTCTAAGTGCTTTGGCCTTTTCTCTTTCCTTCACCTATGTGCAAAGCATTAAATGAATTCCTCGTGGTTGCTGTATTTGATTATGGGACTCCTTGTAGCTGCTCTCCCTCCCTGGGCTCCAGCTTGTCCCGAGGGCAAGCCCAGCAGCAGCAAACAGCCAGAAACTCCTCAGTGTGCCAGGCTGGTCCTAACTCCAGGGACAGATGAGAGGCATCGGAAGCTGCAAGTACAAAATTACTGCTCAGACCTGGAGTTCTTCTCCCAATGTGGAGTTAGAGGCTGAAAGCATCACATTTGGGTTTTTACTGCAAATTTTGGGAATGCAGGAAGAAAGGGAAGCCCTGTTTATAAGGGAGAGTGCAATGTACGTCTGCAAGCCTTGTCTGGAGGAAAAATGCCAAGAGAACTATTTCCTTGCATTTTTGAGCAGAAGGAGCAGCCTATGAAGGGCACCTCCTCACTCCCCTCCCATGCCTGCAGCAGGTCTGCAGCCAGCAGAGATCAGCTTGTTCTCTCCAAGATATTTCTGGGAAACACTCCCAATATCTTTCCCCTAAAGCACACCCATCCATCCAGGAAAACACCCTGCCTTCCCAAAGCACAGCAGGCTCTCAGGGCTTCCCGTTTAAAGCCAACCGCTGGGGGATCACCGGAGCTCCTTGGCATGACCAGGGGGAGCAGCAGCTGCCAGCCCTGTGTTCCAGAGGGGGGTAGTGAGCAGTAGGATTTGCTTGGATGGATTAGTCAGACTTCCAAAGATCTTTTTCCAGGCCAGGGTATAGGTGCATTGAGAGCATCATAGTGTGCTTCCCCCTGCTAAGCTGGGATTTGTATCGAGCTCATTGAGGATAATTAGATGATCACCATCAGATGGGGAAGCTGAGCTCTCACTTTTTGCACCCTCTCTCTAAGAGAGCAGAATATTGCTCCTGCTTTTCACCAGCCTGAACCAGCCATTGTCTCTTTGAGCTGTGACGCTGTCCCTGTATAATTAAGGCTGTCAGTCAAACTCAGACACCTAAACACTATAAACCATGGCTTAGCAGGGCTGATCACAGGACTTTAGTGCTTGGCAGTCAAAGCAGCAATTGCAGGCTCCTTTCCCGTGTTGGTGGGACAAATTGTGGGGCTGTGAGGGGGAAAGATCCCTGGGAAGCAGTTATGTGCCTCCAGGGCTTCCTGCATGGCCAGGACCGAGGGCCCTGTGCAGGTGGTGGAATGAGCTGCACTGATCCTGAGCATCTTTTCTGGTCCAGAGCCTGATTCTTGGGCTCAGGGTATTGGTGGGATCTGCCTGGCAGGGAGTTTGGGTGCTTATTTACTGTCTCGATGGGCCAGAGCACCTAGGAAAACAGGGAGAGAAAAGTTTGACCCACCCAGCTCCTCTGCTCCTTGCATAGTTTTACATGGCTGGAGGGCTGGGCAGGGCAGCCAGAGGAGCAGCAGGATGAAGCAGAGTCTGTGCCATGAAGATGCCTCAGCTGGACTGCAGCAGATTCCCTCATGCTGATGGTCACTTCCAGAGTGCCTGGTGGCCATCCCACAGCCTGGTCACTGCCTGGCTCTATCTGGAGCAACAAATGGGGCTTACCTGAGGCCAAGGATTTTCTAAAACTCAAGCTGTTCAAGGTCCTGAACAGCTCGACATAACTTTGGCAGTAGCTCTCCATCTGTTTCCACCTAAACTCCTCTGTGCAGGAGCTCTTTATGTGCTTGGGAAGGGGCTGGCTGTTCATGGCACTGAAGTGTCCAGGAGCTGGGAGACAGGACAACATGGTCAGGAGCTCAGCACCCTGCACTTCTAGACCTCTTTAAGAGATCTCCTGAACTGTCACTGATTCTCAGGCCATGGTCTGAAAGCCTTTAGGAAGGGCTAGCATGAAATGAACTTGGTTTCTTTCACAGGAAGCATCCTTTGTGTGGAGAGAGGCCTTTCTTGGAAGGTTTGTTACCCATGCCATGGGGAATTTTGTTGGATGAATCAGTGTCTCAGTGGCTGCTGATGGGTGGCAGCCTGGGACTTGTGTGCAGATAAACAGGGAAGGAAATAGGGTTAAATTCAGTCAGGTGTTGCCCGATGACATCTGGATAGCATTCCAAGTGAGCCAACAGGCCAGCAGAACGTGGGATGCAGACAGTGAGGGAAATGTCCCCTGAAGGACAATCAGAAGATGTACTGTTGAACTGATCAGTGAAGCTTTGTCATGGCTGTCATGAGCTCTGTCATGAAATGAATGAATAAATGAAATTAGAAATGGAATCCAGCCCCTCTCTCCTCTTGTGGACAAACAATGGGACGATGAGTAAGTGTTCCCCAAACGTGCACAGATAGAGGAATGATCAGATATCAAACACTGCTTAATGTTTGGAGACCTGCTCCTACCAGGAAAGAAGGACTTTTCTCCCCTCTCACAGCACTGCAGTGTTATTCCAGGCTGCCCCACCACCATTCTGCAGTCAAATCCCTTCTCAGAGTCACATTTCTGTCTGTGGTTCCAGACCTCAGCTAACCTGGTTCTCTGCCGACGAGCAGCTGTGCTGTATGAGCCCTCTCGCACGTGCTCCTGAGCCTTCCCTGTCTGAAGACCATTGCTGGTAATTAGTTAGTGTAAAATGAGAGGAGTTTTGTTTGGCATTCCTTAAAACACTCTCTTCTCACAGCTCTCTGGCCTGGGGCTGCCTGTTACACCCACTGCTTCTGGAGCACAGCTTTCCCCATCACTGCATGATGGAGGATTATTTCATTAATGGATATAATGATACTTTGTCTTTGGTGCCAATGATCTTTGTGGCAGTGCTGTGCAATCTTTAATTAACTTTGAGCCTGCCAGGCACTACGAGGATGTTGATAACCTGCAACGAGTGCAGCAGAAGCTTGAAGGCCTGGCGTGGTAAATAACCTTGTCCAAGGTCACACAGTGACTCTTGGCTGGGTTGAGGTTTGATACCAAGTCCCCTGGTGAAGCAATGCTGGGAAAAAAGTAGATTTCCCTGCTAAAAAGTGTAAAGTGGGGTAATCCAGGGGAGACATGTGAAGTGCTTGGGGGACCAGGGAGTGTGGTCAGGAGCGTGGTGGCTGCACTGCTCAGTCCCACGGCTGTCAGGGCAGTGTTTGAGTTTGCATTTGGCTGTGTTGGCTTTGCGTGAGCAGGAGCCGGTTATGCAGCACACAGGGTAGGGACAGGCATTTAATGTGTGGATTAAAAGTGAGGTGTCACACGAGGGCTGCCAGCAGGGAATGCACACACAGAAAAGAGAGAGATGCAGAGACCTTGTATAAGCCCTGTCGTGGATGTGGATTTATTAAAAACTCTGCTGATTTCTTACAGGATTTGTTAAAAGATGTGGTGATTTCTTCCATTCAAAGCTTTTTGATTCCCCTGGAGCTGTATGTTTTACCAGCCCAGAGGCTCTGTTCATGAGCCGTCATCTTCTGACAACCTTTCTGTAAGATGCTCCTTGTTTGAGTTTTGGAGGTGCTGTCCATGCACCTGTCCTGTTTTATTTACATATTTTTTTCATGTATTGAGTGTGGAAGAAGCTGCTGGTCCCAGCTGCAAGGGTGTTGCTGGTGTCAGTATTGTAAAAACATGAGTTTGAAATCCTAAACAGATGCTTGCTCTTTCCCCTTCCCAGAGATCTGCCACCACAGGAGTCATTGCTTTGGACTTAAACCCTCCATATGTGCCCAGAGGTCAATGCTGAAGCTTTGGTTACCCTGGAAACCAGGACAAAACTGTGCCAAGCCATTACTGCAATATGGGTCACTTGTGGGAAAAAAAGAGACAGAAAATGCCTCCCCTTCCAACTACAGTGTTTTCCATAGGGGAACCTACAGGTCTGAGCAGGTCACAGTTTGTCCTGTCTCATGTGGGGTGGGAGATGAAGCCCTGAGATTCAGAGCACTTTGTTGGCCCCTGGTTTCCAGTGCTGACTGCAGAGGTGGAGGGTGGGATGTTGCACAGTCCTTGGACAATCCCCTCCTGTTTTGTAAGCAGCCACCCTGTGCTCATCAGTTCTTTGGGAAAAGCACTAAAATGAGATGCTAATTCCATTCTTAGTCCCTGAGAAAGGGACGGGGTGTGGGTGTCATACCTGCCATGGGATTTCAGATTGTTTCCTAAACAAATTGGAGTGAGGGAAAGTCATACTCATCCCTTTGGAAACGGGCCAGGTTGAACACTCAGAGATATCAGTGATTTGCTCATTGTTGGGAAACATGACTGCCTGCAGGAGGCAAGAAATGTTCTTCTATTGTTCTGTTTGAGACCAAATGCACTTCTGGTTTCAAGGAGTTGACACTGTCTTGTGGGAGGGGGATTTCGAGTGAGGAGAGGTGAAAATTACCTTCGTGTCTCCTCTGAAGTCTTCCCATGGCTTCATGACCCTTCTTTTTTTATTATTATCATTTTCCTTGGCATGCTGTCAGAGCATTCCATGTCTCTTCCAGCTTGTTTTAAGCATGGAACCACCCTGCCAAGTCTTTGTGTGCTGAAGATCTTCCACATTTAAGAAGCCATCTTAAACCACCGCTTATATGTGCTGGCTCCTGTCCACATTCCACCTTTGGAGCCACATCATCTCATCCTCATCTGCTTTCTTCTAGGATGCAGCTGTGTTGTATTTCCCCTTCTTTACTTCCCTTGTTGCTGCTGCTGCTTTATTCCTGGCCTATCACCTTCATGGGTTCACCTCTCCAAAATGCTGCCTCTACCAGCAGAAAGGACCCACGGTGATGGATGTACAAGCTGCTGTACAACCACCTTGCTGCAGCCTCTGAGCAGGGTGTTCATCGGGAAGAAGCCTCCTTCTGCACAGCTATTAGAAGGCAAACCCTAAAAGTGGGGTTGGTTTGGCTGAGATGAGGCTGCACCTCCGACAGCAGCTTCATTTGGGGTGTCAAACATCAGTACAGCACCCATATAGCTGCTGTGTCCATGGGAGGTGAAACTTCTGCCCTCACATTTCCTCCCTCCCTCCCCTTCACTGTGGTCAGGCTGTCAGGGCACTTCCTGTCCCCTTTGTGTCACTCCTTTTCCTGGGTAACTTCCCTTCTGGTATCTCAGCCCTGACAGCTTTCTGTAAGACCCTGTCTCATGATGTGCAAAGTTAATGCCCTTCCCCACTGCTTGTGGCTGCTCGGTTCCTCCTCTGTTGGATACTAAGTGGTTTTTTTCCTGGTTGATGCAGGCAACTCAAGGCCAAAGAAATGCTTAAAAAAATCCTCCCCAAAATATGCAAACTGAACAGAACTGGGAGAAAAGGGGTGTTTGAATAAATCCCTCTTTATCAGGAACACTGCTTCAGGTTTTACTCTGTGCACAAGTAAGTCTTTGCTCTCCAAAAAGCACGTAATAGCCACGTGGGTTTTGTAGATTCCAATACACAGCACTCCACATGCAGGCAAACCTGCATCTGGGTCTGGCTCTCCCACTCTTTTGGAATTTATTGTTTTGCAAGTAATGGAAGTGGGCTCTCAGTAGTGTGGACAATTATTACTCTGTGTTGTTCTCCTGGCAAATACCATAAAAGTATTAATTATTAAAACTTAAGACTACAAGTAATGGAAGTGGGCTCTCAGTAGTGTGGAGAATTATTACTCTGTGTTGTTCTCCTGGCAAATGCCATAAAAGTATTAATTATTAAAACTTAAGACTTAAAGTCTGAGAGCTGATGTCTAAAGCATGCCATGAACTAACCCCAGGAGCGGTTTGCATTTCCTCTCTGGGTAATGTGTACACAAGAACTTTGCCATGGCTTGCAGGAGCTGGCTCTGCACTTTCTGCTGCAGCCGTTGCGACATTTTCCTGTCATGTGGTGTCAAGCCATGGCAGTGAAACCACAAACATGAGGCTCAGGAATCTTGGCACTAGTCAGTGCCTGTGGCAGTGCTCTCAGTGTTCACAGAAAGCAGGTCTGCTACACAGCTTTTTGCTCTTACATTATGGTTTTCCCTCAAAAGAGGGATCTGTAATTTCTCCAGGCCACCATTAGAGCTGCCCCTTGTTTCAAACTTTCCCAGAGTGTCACAGCAGTGCTGTAAGGGCTCGATACTTAACCGTGCTTCAGCTGTGGCACTGAGTACCCAAGTCAACCTTCTTTGTGTCCAGTTTAAAAATCTGAGCTCTGCAGTGCTCCATGCCCTACTCACCTTTTGTGTTTGCAGGAGCTCGTGCCTTCTGATCAACAACTCAGTATGATTACGCAGAAGCATCTTAGTGTTTAAAATACCCCAGTGTTCACACAGCTCACAACTCTGACATAATACCTTACTTATACATTCTACCTACTTACCTTTTGCTACTTATACATATACACATCACTCTACTTATACATCTTCTTACTCATACTTTTTACAATTTCTACATAGCCCAGTACTTATGCACTTTACTTACACATTTTACCTATTTTTACAGGCTACTCTACTTATACATTTTACAACATATCCATAAATAACATGATTGGTTTTAATCCAGTGCAGCACAATCCTTTTTTAGCTATTCCTTGATGTCTTGGTATTACTTTTTCAGCTTCTTCTTTCCCCAATTCTCTTCCAATTTAGCACAGCTTACCTTTCAGTCCTTGATGTATTCCTAAGGGCTCTAACAGGTGGGGCTCCTGATCCAGCAAGCAGCGTCAAGATGATGACAGCAACAAAACCCACCCAGTGATCAGCAACCAAGTTAGTCCAGGAAATCCAAACAACAAGACAGCAAAGGCCAAGGAGCAGACAAAAGCCCATCCCACTTCTCCCCTTAAGTCTTCAGACTGGAGCTTAAAAGCCCTCTTGGGGCTGATGTGCTGCAGCTGAAGGTGGAAAGGCCAGGTGAAGCCAGTGAGGGTAATTCCAGCCTGGTGCCACTCTGAGGGCTCTGGTAAAAATAACTAAAGATGGTTTGGCTGGGGCACACTATCAAGGTTCAAATACTTCACAACACATATTTGATAGTCTGAATAAATCCTTGCTCTACAGCAGACTCATTATTAGGAGAAATGGGGGAGAGGAGGTAGAATAAGTGGGATAAGTCAAAGCCACAGTAATGCAAAACATATGTAAATCAGGCTATGAGACACCATAATAAGGATGCAATGGAGGGGGAAAGAAAAAGAAAATAAGTCCTATTGTTGTTTCAGTAGAAAAGCCAGCATCAGTCTGAGGTGGCCAATCTACCTTTCTCAGGGCTGTGGAAGGAATTTATACTCCCTCTAAACACAGAGTGCTCCGTGCCAAGGCACTGGGGACGCCCTCACATCCATGGTGACAGTGAATCCCTGGCTCTGGCCAGCCCAAGGGTGACCATGGTTCATCCCAGGCAGAAGGACAAGGTGCTGCTGGGCTGTTTGCTGCCAGACTGCCTCTCTCCAGGGGTCCAGGGAGCTCCACTGTCACTCCCAGCCTGCCCAGGAATGCTTGGCAGGCGAGGCTGGCTGCCTCCACCATCTGTGTGAAATCCTTCCAGCCATTTAGATTAAACATTGACTTCAGTAAAATGTAGGGCTCCTAATGACCTGACATAGTCCATATGGAGTAGCTGCCACAGATAGTGACTATCCTGACACTGATTAATCACTTCTTCTAGGAGTGTATTTGTCCCTGGTTACTTGACACAGTTCTTCCCTAATAGCTTTGGAATAGTTCTGGGGTGTTCATATGACATTGGCTTTGGGGAATAGCCCATCTGATGGCACTCATTGCCTACTCCAATGCAGGCTTGGCTGATTTTCCTCAAACTAACTTGAACTCTGGCTTTCAGGTTGTTTTTTTCTGTCCCCTGCGTACACCAGTCTCAGTCCTTCTCTGTAATGGGAAACACCCTCAGCTGTGCTTAACTCTGCTAGGTGCCACCATTGGCAATGGGCTGGGCTTGGTCTGGGCTGTGCAGCATGAAGAGACTGTGATTCCACCTCCATGCCCTTCCTTGACACTTAGAGGCATGACAAGAAACCTGCATTACAGATGCTCCTTGCTCTGGAACTGCAGCTGGAGTCAATCACTGCTCAGAGAGAAGTGATGCTGGGTCTGGTCTTCTTTGGGTCTGATACACCAAACTGAATGTGGAGTGTCTCAGTCTGAGTGTTGTTCTCTTCTTCAAAGCCAGGAGATCCAGATGCAGAGGCAGGGGGTCTAGGCTGATCTTCCATCAAGTGTGAGTTGTGGTTCCCCCATCCCTGGAAGTGTCCAAGGCCAGGTTGGATGGAGCTCTGAGCAAGGCACGGGTTGGAACAAGATGAACTTTAAGGTCCCTTCCAATCCAAACCAGTCTGTGATTCCCTTATTAGACTCCCTTCACGTGGGGAAGCATCACAAGTGAGAGTTACAGGCATGAAGGCTCTCTAGGACCTGTTCTGATGCAATCAGTGTCTCAGCTCCCTCCCCAGCCTTGGGCAGGCTCTGTGTGCTCCAGCACTGGCTCTGTCCTGTGGCTGCCAGGTCAGGCAGGGGTTACTGTGCAAGGCAGTGACTCACCATTTCCAGGAAGCAATGTATTTGTGGAATGTGCAGCAGAAAGATCTTAAAGATGTTTTCAGATTATTCTTTCCCTCATTTTCCCTCGTAATTTATATAAATTGTTTTTCCCAGCAGAATGGCTGGGAAAATTCAACTTGCTGTTAAATTTGTGCCACATTTCCTGTCACTCTTCCTTTCCACTCAGACAGCCCTTCAGACCTGGCCAGGTGACTGACCTGCTGACTATAAGGACTGGTGATGTGTCAGGTGAACCCCAAGGTCTGGTAACTGCCTGCACCCCCTGAGCCTGGATCCCTTGGGTGCAGTGGCTGATTTCAGCCTAATTCACCACAGGTGACTGCAAAGTTGACACTGTGATAGGAAGGGACATGTGGCGAGTGCTGCAGCCCATCTGAGAGCAATGCTGGGTCACCTGGTGTATCCTGAGCTTCTCAAGGACTTTTGGAACCTCTTGTGGTGCTCCCCATCTTCAGCTCCACAAGTGCTGTGCTGTGAAAGTGCCAGCACCTCAGGAATGCTCCCCCCTCTGATCCATGAATCTGTCTCATCTGATCCATAGCTCATAACCAAATAGTTGCTATAGATGGTCCTTTCACTTAAAATAAGGCCTGGTTTGTTTAATCTTGAAATAGTTTGTGTCATGTTCCTTAGCCTCTATTTGCAGACAGACTTGGGCAACTGCTTGAGATGACTCCTAGGAAAATAGAGCCTCTCTCCAGGGTAAGAGCTCTGTTGATCGACATGTGGTACTGGGCTAACTGTGACCTTGAAACCACTCTAGGTACAGATAACCCTGTTTTTATGACTCTCACTACTTGTCCAGGAATTTAGCTAACTTTGCTTTTTGGCTGGAGTTCACAATTCATTTTCTTTTAAAATAAGCAAGGAGAAGATGTTTTGTCAGTCCAGCTACATTGTGGCTGTCTTATGCTCTGTAATACCTTGCTTGAGACCACAAAGGCTGCATATGCACTGTCTGCATTGTGTTACTTACATTAGAATAATGTTCAGGAGGACAAAGATTGCTCAGGCACATGGTTTTGGAAACATATTCTCTGTAAAACCTCCTTGCTAAGAGATCTTTAATGATCCCACTGGTAAATGGCCAGAGTAGTGAATCATGTTTGATTTTAGATGTTATTCTTGTCACTTTAAGGGATTCCAAATAATTCTTTTGGTTTTTGTGAGCAATTACACAGACGTTATGGCTTTCTCTGCATTGTTGTGTGCCAGCTGAGTAATGTGAAGTTAACCAGCACTGACTTTCTGAACCGGTGGCCGGGTTTGATCTGCTAACTTGCATGTTTTCTGCTAGTGCCCCATGCCTTGCAGTGTCTGTAGGATTTGTCCTTGAACCAATGGCGATGGGTGTTGTGAAACTGTCCCTTGTGACAGCAGCAGCGCCTTCTCTGAACGCCCTTCAAGCTGCACTTCCCACTTGACCTCTGAGCGTGGCTGTGGGAGGGACTTTGTGGTGCTCCCAAAGTCTTTAGCATCTTCAGTAAGTCTCCATTGAAATGGTAATTTCTAGAGCATACTTCAGGCTCATCTCAGCTTTAGATAAAAATTAAATGTGGATTGCCTCATTCCGCATATTGAATACTAAGGGATGCACTCGTTTGTTCTCTCTGCAGACACACGATGCTCTGCCAATTTCCTTAATCCAGGCACAGAAGCAGTCAGCAATTGTTTCCATTCACTTTTGATTCCATCTATAAAAGGAAATACCTGCAATCACCAGAGGCTTTTCAGAGCAGGGATTTTGTAGAACTTGTCCAATTTCAACAAACTTTTTGTCTGCTGGCTTAATGGGCACTATCTGCCTGCACATCAGGGTGTCGGTTTTAGCTCCCATTGTGCTGCCATGTGTTTTTTATTGCAGAGATCATCAGTTATTTTAGGATTTCCCCATCTATCTCTGGCTCTCTACTAACCTGTCGAAAAAGTCTAACCCTCACCTCTGAAATATTTTAAACTTTTCTTTATAAGTGGATTGCTCACTGGACTGGTACTGCAGCTTATATTTAATATTAATTTTCACAGACTGTCATGAGTCGTCACACTTTATTCCATCTTCTAGACCAATACTCCACCCTTTTCTCATATTTTTGCCACTTCTCTGTCTATGTGGTGTTGATAATACCCAGCAACTCTATGTAACATTTCTTAGTTATCTCCAGGAAGACAGGAGGAGATACATGAATGCATGACCATTTATCAGAGTGAATGAAGGCAGGGAGCTTTATTAGAAGGCTCACAGCTGACTTAAATTAATATTGCCCACTGTGAGGTTTTACAAAGCTTTTTCCTGAAACAATAGTCTGCACTGGGAATTCAGCATTGAGCTGTTCTCTAGCCAGGCATCAAACAGAGATTCAGGCATGACCAGGGCAGGGAGCAGCTCTGAGCCCAGCTTAGGGTGTTTGTGCCTCTCATTTTTGCTGTTCCCAGCAACTTCTCCCACAGGAAGAGTGGGGAGGGGTGGAATTTCTGTGACCACAACTCTGATCATTCTGTGAATCTCCTTGTCCCGGAGATTCCTGCAATAATATTCCTGCAATAATATTCCTGCAATAATTGCAATAAAGGTCCAACCAGATGGATAAAATCTGGATGTTTGTTCACAAGAGCTTGGCCAGAGATAAACCTGTGCTTACCTGGCTTAAGAAAACCTCTTCCACAGCTGAGCACTTCTCCAGTACTTGCCAGGGTGAAGCTGGGAGCGTGGCAGGAGTGCAAAGGCAGAGAGTCACCTCTCTAACCAGTGCACTTGAATTATGGCATGGGAAGCATGAAACTGGGCTCAGAATTGCACAAAATATTCTATTGTTTTGGGGTGTTTTTGCCAATTTGACCTGAGCTAATCAGAGGCAATCAAGTCAAGTGACACTGATGAAACCCATATTCTTCTTTAATTTCTAGCCCAAACTATATCTGTCACTACTTCTTTTTTTTTTCCTTGCTTTTCTTTTTAACATTTTTTAAAAAACAATTTCAAGAAGAGCAGTTCACCCAGAGCGTGTGTGGAAACAAGACAGTGACCAAGTTTCACTTCCCTTCTCATTCTCTGCAACTCTCAGAGATGTGTGGTGAGAAGCAGGAGTGGTGAAACACAACCCCTGGCACTGCAGGAGGTTCCTCTCTCCAGGCTTCTCTCTCCATGCTTCTTTCTCCTGCACTCCTGGCCTCCTGAAGATGCCCAGGAGAGGAGCCCTTCCTCTGGAGATACTCCTGGTGCTGCTGCAGCTGATGTTTGTCCCTTCCCCACTGGCAGGCTGCCTCCTCAATCCCTGTTTGGAGGTATGTGAGCTCCAAGTGAGCACAAAATCCTTCTGTTTCTCTGGTGCAACTTTTCCCTTTGCTTGGGAGATTTGTGCTTCAAGCCTCATAGTTGTCTTAGGAAAGCCCAGCTTTTCTTTCAAGGTTGTTATCAAGGAGATTGAAGTATTTGAAGTAAGTTCTGGTCTCGAAAACACCTGAGAACCAGAACCAGCATCAAGAACCTTTTCTTCTCGTTGGCTTTCTGTACCTCTGAGGGTGTTGCAGTGCAGTTACTGTAATAGATTATATTTCCCTTGGAAGGGATCCAAACCTTATCTCATTTCTACAAAATACAGATTTTCTCCTGATTTCTGCACTAGTGATTTCACCAAGCACCTGACACTGACCGACTGCCTTTTGCAAAGTTTTGCTGACAATTATTTGCTTGCAGAGTAACTTTGGTTCGAGCTGCCTGGTTACGTGCAGGGGAAGAGGGCTGAGAGCTGGTGCTGGACATGCAGTGTGTCCATGAGTGCTTGTCCTGCTGGCTCTCTCAGAGGTTGCTGCTGGTTCATCTGTAGCCTCAAGGAACACTGCCCTGTAGTTTTGTCCCAGCTTCAATCAGCAAGAAATGCAGCTCTTGCTGGGGAGTAGGACTGGTTCTATTAGAAATGGAAAAATGCTTAGGATATGTAAGATTATTTCCTAAAACTCAGGGTAGCTCCTTTAGAAATGAACTGCAAGGCGGGGGGGGGGGTCATTCTGCTCCTGCTTTCCTCGCAGTGACATTTTCTGGCACTTCATGAAGAGCAGATGTTGACCATGATTGGGTCTGCCTCTGTTACAGATCACCCCTAACACAACTTTCAGATGCACCGGACTGAACATCTCTGGAGTTCCTGATGGAGTCCCAAACACCACCCAGAACCTGGACCTCAGTTTCAGCAATCTGAAATCACTGGGCTCAAATTATTTTGCATCAGTCCCTGAGCTGCAGCTTCTGGATCTTTCAAGGTAATAGGATCTATTATGTGGATACTGGTTAATTTTTCTTTCACCAGCTGGGCTGCAATGGTGGCTTATTTTGGGGTCTATTGGTCTTGGCTGTTTATTTTTTTTTCTTTTCTCTTGTGCCTGTGTCCCTGTGTCTGTCATTTTGCACATCCCCGTGGTGCAGTGATGTGCAGCTTTTAGTCCAGTCACTGAGTGCACACTCTCCACTCAGAGCTGAGTCTGTCAGTCTGATCTTGTAGGCTGGGATGTGAGAATGAGGAGGAAGATGTTTTACTTGTCTCTGAGCAAGAAAAATGTCAGACTTTTCACTGTTACAAAAACTCTGAAGTGGAACATCTTGGATGAGCTGTTTTTCTAATCACAGTTAAAAAAAAATAACATGAAGGTACATTGATTTTCTAAAAGGCTGTCTTAAAATATCAACATATTCTCTTCTCCCTTCTCCTCATATATCTGGGGGAGGAGATGGGGGAGGCCTATTAGCAAATTTGAATTGATGTATAATTTCCATTGACTTCAGACAACAGTTTCTCTGGGTAAATTGTTTCACTGAGAAATGTCACTCAGTCCCATCACAGCTCTAGCTCCAAAGTGGCAGAGCACGTTTGCTGTGAGACACACTGGCTGGATTATTAAACTAATTCTGCTGGGATTCACTGCAGAATGGATTTGGGTCTCAAATTCTGGATCTTCCCACATGAAACAAACCTTAGGGGGCCACCCTCATTTTCCTCTCTTACTTTCTCCTTCAGAGCCAGCACAGCCTGGGGTCTGCTCCCTCTGAGCCATCACCAGATATCAACTGCTGACAGAGTTGTGAGCTCTGCCACAGCTGCACCGCTCTGGTGCCAGTGGGGCTGCCCAGATGTGTCTGAGGTAGAAGTCTGAGGGCTGTGGGGATGCAAGATGTGAGGGAATGCTGGATCTGGTTGGTTCTTCCATCAGTGATGGTCATCACAATGTCACTTTGGCCTAAACTGAAAGCTAGGCTTCTTCTTTCCTGCTGCCTGCATGAATTTGTGATCTTCACCAGGTATCCAGGTCTCTTGCTTTGAATTTTAGATTAGAGAGGGAGGAGAGGAGGAGGTGAGAGGAGGTCTCCTGCTGTAGGAGCCTTCCCTTTGCACATCCAGGGACGCTGGCTCTGCCCAGCGCAGCAAAGTCAAACCAGCCCCCAGCATGAGGCTGAGCCTGAGGATGTCACACCAGCACTCAGTGAAGGCAAGGACAGTGTTTCATGCACTTATATTTTCTTTTCATGCCCAACAGGTGCCACCTCCATACAATAGAAGATAACTCCTTTGTGGATCTCCAGAGACTTTCCACCTTGATTTTAACTGCCAATTCCCTCCAGTACCTGGGGAAAGCAGCTTTCTATGGCTTAACATCGCTGAAGAAACTGGTTCTGGTGGAAACCAACAGAACCTCTCTGTCTGAGCTGCCCATTGGCCACTTGCATACCCTGCAGGAGTTGAATTTAGGCCACAACAGCATTACTTCATTGAAGCTTCCCGAGTATTTCGCCAACATGACCTCCCTCAGGCACCTGAGCTTCTTCTCTAACAAGATCACATCTATCTCCAGAGGAGACCTTGATGCCCTGAGGGAAGGGAACAGGCTCAACCTCACGCTGGTGCTTTCCTTGAACAATATAAAATTTATAGAGCTGAGGGCCTTTGCAGGGATTCACCTCGCTGAGCTGGCTCTCCGGTCTGCTTTTGAGAACTTCAGTGTGATGCAAGCTTCTCTGCAAGGTCTGGCTGGTTTGCAGGTCAGCAGACTCATAGTTGGGGAATTCAGCGACAGTGAGAGACTGCAAGACTTTGAGAGAGGGCTCTTGAGTGGACTGTGCCAGGTACAGATGGAAGAGTTTGTCTTAATCTGCTTCAAGGGTTTTGAGTATAACACAGACACTCTCTTTAACTGCATAGGCAATGTCTCCACTATTCGCTTGGTGAACCTCAGACTTGAGGAGATATCAGAGGTTCCTGTGTGGTCTAAAGTGAAACACCTGGAATGCAAGAAATGCCATTTTGAGGACGTACCTGCTGTGAAGCTGTCGCTTTTCAAGGAACTGAGAGTGCTTCGTATTACCAAGAACAAAAGACTCAGGATCTTCAAGCAGAAATTTAACAGTCTCAGTAACCTGGAGGTCATAGATTTGAGTGAGAATAGCCTCACCTTTAGTGGATGCTGTTCCCCTCAGTTTGAAAATTGTCCAAATTTGAAACACTTGAACTTAAGCTTCAATTCCAATATCAAACTGACTGGAGATTTCACTAATGTGAAGGATTTGTTATATTTAGACCTTCAGCACACAACTTTATTTGGTCCTGGCTCCTACCCTGTCTTTCTATCCCTTCAGAGACTGATTTACCTTGATATTTCCCATACCAAAATTGAAGTTAAATCCCAGTGTACATTTTGTGGCTTGAACTCTTTGCAAGTGCTCAAGATGGCAGGGAACTCCTTTGAGGACAATAAGCTGTCAAACAACTTCAAAAACCTAAGTCACCTCCACACCTTGGATATTTCAAGCTGCAAATTAGTACATGTGGATCGAAGTACTTTTGATGCCCTCTCTGAGCTAAAAGAGCTAAACATCAGCAACAATAAGCTCCTGACCTTTGATGCTGGAGTCTACCAGCCACTCCAAGCCCTCCGAGTCCTGGATTTCAGCAGAAACCAACTGACTGTTCTGTTGTCCTCAGCCCGGGAAGTCCTGCCTGACAGCCTGGTCCTGTTGGATATCTCTCAAAACCTGTTTGACTGCTCCTGTGTGTACCTGGACTTTCTGATATGGATCAGGGAAAAGCAGGAGCTGCTGCAGAATAAGGAGCTGATGCTGTGCCACACGCCCTCGTACGTGACGAACGTGAGCCTGCCAAGCTTTGATCTGTCTTCCTGCCACATCCATGCAGGCAAAGTTGTCTCCTCAGTGGTTGTGCTGCTCTGTATAGTGGTGCTCCTCTTCATGATTTACAAGTACTACTTCCAGCTCTACTACTTTGTGGTGCTGCTCAGTGGGTGCAAACACTCCGCAGAAAGAGGTGACACCTACGATGCCTTTGTCATCCACTCCAGCAAAGACGAGGAATGGGTGATAAAGGAGCTGGTGGAACCCTTGGAAGGAGGAACACCTCCCTTCCACCTGTGTCTGTACCACAGGGACTTCCTGCCAGGGGTGCCCATTGTCACCAATATCATCCAGGAGGGTTTTCTAAGT
>NW_008239284.1:2921864-2925093 GCF_000691975.1 Corvus brachyrhynchos
TCGCAGTCATCTCCACTGACTTCCTGGAGAGCAAGTGGTGCAGCTTTGAGTTTGACATTGCCCAGTCCTGGCAGCTGGTGGAGGGAAAGACTGGGATCATCATGATTGTGCTGAAAGATGTGAATAAGGCCCTGCTGAGGCAGAGATTGGGGCTGTCCCGGTACCTGAAGAGGAACACCTACCTGGAGTGGAAAGACAAGGAAATAAATAAGCACATCTTCTGGAGGCAGCTGACAGGAGTCCTGATGGAAGGCAAAAGTTGGAATCAGGAGGAGGTAAAACTCATGTGAAAAGAAAGAGTGGTTCCTCCTCCCCTGTCTGCCATCCTGATGGCTGATGCTCAGAAGCTGGGTCTTCTCTTGCTGTTCAGAGTCAGAGGGAGTGCATGGAGGCACTGCCAAAGCACTACAGGAATTCCTGCCTTGCTGATCACCTTTTCTCAAGGGAATTTGCAAATTCAGGAGTGACAAGAGCCAGAAGAGCTGCCTGAGCTCCGTGTTTGCCCATGGCTGTCACCCACAGGTAGCCCAGCAATACCTCAGGTCTGGTGGGTCAGGGAACAGACCAATGCCCTTACTGTCATCTGGCTGCTTCTGAAAGTGGATTTGGGTCCTGAGACCATTCACGCAGAGGAAGTTCACAGTCTGTTTCTTTGAGTGGCGCCCAGAATCTCAAAGGCAGAGTAAAGGCAGGATTCTTGGCTCTAAAAATGGTGTGAAACAGAAAGCAGACTTTGGATTCCAAAAGTCTTGTGTCTGCTTCCGTGAGCACCATGACTCAGGGGACAGACCCTCCAGAGAGCAATGGGGCATCTTTGTTCCAACTGCTTCTCCTCACCCAGTGTTTGTGGATGTACTCTGGGACTGACTTAAGTGAGCAAAATTGAGCCTGAACAAAGTGTTTTGATGTTTACAGCCAGCCAGTTCTAGATTAAGCTTTTTCACTCTCTGGACCAGCCTTAATTCACTGTTGGAAGGTGCTGCAGGAACCTTCAGGGTTTGAAATGGAGTTCAGATCTGCCTGTCTGCTCAGCCTTCCCCAGGGGTCAGCTGCCACCTGGAGCAGGACTGCATGGGGTGTTTTGTTTTTGTTTCACTGAGAATGTGCCTGACATTCTGCAGGGAGAAGAGATAGAGGGGAAAAGTCTGGATTAGCTAAACTAAATGTATCCCAGCACAATCCTGAATCAAGGGAAGGAAGGTCTAACTGCCATGGAATCATATCACAGAGCACTCCATCGATGTGTGGGATATTGGATGGGGCAGGAGTATTGCTCTCTGTTTATCAAAGGCTTTGGTTGGGATTAATCACTGAATTACTCTGGTTTTAAACTTGCAAATCCTTCTATAATCAATGAGGATCTGCAAAGGCAAAACAGAAGCAACTGAGTGGTGAATCAGATCTGATATTTATCCAGAAGGAAGGCCTGATCCAGCTCACTTTTCTAAGCACCAGACAGGGACATTTCTATGGAGCAGGATCAGGGATCAACATCACACATTATTGCATAGAGGGGGAGAGCCAGTTCCAGGCCTTGTGCTGGCAAAAGTTGAATCACAGCTCCCTCCCTATGTGCTGTGTCAGACAACACTACCAAAAACCCCCACAGCCCTCCCTAAGCTTTTTTGTGACCCAGGAGATGAAGCTTTAATAAAACTAAGCTTGATGCTGCATTCCCTTGCCCAGAGAGTTTGTTCTGCATCTGCTAAATACTATTCCAGCAATTCCCAAAATTAAGTTCTTACCTCTGCTGGGATTGATGGGTCCTGCAGACCTTCCACCTCACCCTTCCACCCACAGCTCCCACCTCCTCCAGGGACAGAGGCTGCTGGAGATGGTGGGGGACAGTAAACCAGGGCACAGCTCAAGGCTCCCTGGACTGAGGACAAAGGAGGGCACAGAGGACAAAGCAAACATTAGCTGGAATTTCAGCAGCTCCAAGTTAAATTGGGAAACAAAAGAGGAAAAATTAAATAGAGTGGGAGTTCCTGCTCCTGAATTGAGCAGCACAGAAGCTGCATTTCTCCTTCACTCTTTCTCTCTGTGGCTCCTCTGCAAACAATTCAGTGGATGTGTATTTCTGGCACAAAGCACAGAGTCCTATGATTCTTGATTGTAATTATAACAATGAGTTTCAGAAAGCCTGCAAGTGGTTCTGGGCATCTATAAAAGGGATTTAGGACAGTATTGTTTAAAAAGTTAGTGTTTTTTTGAATATCAAAGCAGCTTTAGGAGAGCTGGAGTGATGCTGAGACGAGGCTCCCACCAGTACAATTTAAAAAGAAACTGGTCACTTGTTTTTCTCTTCTTATTCAGAGTCTCTACAGCAGAGATGGATACATGAGTAGCCCCTTGCTTCCTTATTGTCCAAGAAAAAGCCACAAAAATCATCATAACTTCAGATGACCCTCTGTGATCCCTTCCAGCCTGACCCACTCTGTGATTCTGTGACCTGCCCAGGCAGTGCCTGTCTGCCCTACACTGAGGTTTATGAGTCCAAGATGGACAAGACTGTGTGAACAATTGTATTTTCACTATTTACCTAGCAGAGAAACAGTAGATTTTTTTTGGAAGACTCAAAACAGCTTTCCCCAATACTATAAATGGGGGGATATTGTGGTTCCCACAGAAACACACGTACTCATTTGCCTTCATTGTAGGAAGCAAATGTCCAAAGGAAAACTCAACGTTCTCATGTTTCCAAAGCTGTTGGCGTGCTTTGTTTGAAAGTGCCCACTCTGCAGCAAGTGGCTTTAATAGGATTTACTCATTGGGTGAAAAAATGAGCAGCCAAGCAAACAGCCGTGCAGGTCTCATGTAAATACCTGAGCAAATTCCAGTTATTAAAGCATCTCTTTTGCCCAGGTCATAAAAAGAGATGGAGACAAAGCTCCAAAGGGCTGTTGCATCCACGCGATTCCATTTGCAATGGGGGTGTGCCCTGATTTCACTCTGAGCTTCATTTGCCCCATGCAAAATGCCAGGACAGATGCAGCTCTGGACTTCCTTGCCTTGTGGAGGGTGCTGTCCCAGGGGCAGGACATCCTGATGTGCTGGCACTGTCACCAAGCTGTGCTTTGCAGCCAGCGAGGGCTCTGAGCAGAGCGTGCCCTCATTAGTGGGACTGCATTTGTGCTCCCCACACTGCGGCAGCTGTAAAAGCTGGAAACCAGAGCCATGTGCAGTCATTCCCACCTGGATCTGGCTGGCTGCAGGAGCAGCACTGCAG
>NW_008239284.1:2925393-2951275 GCF_000691975.1 Corvus brachyrhynchos
GGAATGCTCCCAAGGCCCCCCTGAGCAGGAGCACAGACTTCCAGTGTCACTTAAAAACCCACCAGAACAAGGAAAAGCAGCTGGCTTCCCCAGACCGACTGTTACTTGACAGGAACAGGTTGAAACTTCTCAGGGAGAGCACTTGTCCTTTGGGAAATGCTGTTTTGTAGGTGGTTTATGGAATTTAATGAGGTAGCATGGTGAATCTATGGAATGGGAATTGTCACAGCAGAGTGTCTGGTTTAGTGTTGCATGGGGCTGTAATTTTAGAACAGATATTTTTTCATGGAAACAGTGATTTTTAAAAATCCTTTGGAGGGGCTGAAGAAGGAATTTCTAATAAAAGTTAAATTGGTCCACAATGTCATTTAAGAAAAATGTCTGTTTAGGCTAATGCTGTTGTTTTTCAGAGTACATTTTCATTTTAAAATTTGTTTCTATTTATACAATCTGACTAGCTTCCCAAAACAACACCAAAATGTGAAAATGTTTCCCACACACCCAAATTTAAACCTCTGGATTTCATTTTGTGGGAAAAATAATTTTTTTTTTATTTTTTGTTAACATGCTGAAAAGTATGTTTGGCAAAATGGAAATTCCTCTTCCAAGACAGTTCTTACCATGACCCTCTCAGAGTCAAACCTTCACCTGCCTGTGTCCCATGTGTGGTTCAGGCAGCAAAAACCACTGACAAACCCCTGGAATGAATTTCACTAAGTGCCTTTTGCAAAACATCTTGAGTAGGTGCAGTGGATCGATAGGAACTGCCTGAGTCTGAGAGCAGCGGTGAACAGGGGAGGAAAGAAGCAATTCCTTAATAAGTTGTTCTTTGCCATCGCCAGCTCAGGCTGGGAATTGGGACAAATGACAGCAAAGCACGATTTGCAGAGAGGAGCCCGTCTGCCAGGAGCCCTCACCTTCCTCAGCCTCAAGGTCACCCAGAGGGCACCGTCAATAATGCACCAGCCTGGACCTCGCTGTGCTGCTCTGAACACACAGAGAAACAGTGAGGAACTGAGGACAGCTCTGTTAAAACACTTGAAAAGCAAGAAAAAGGAAGAAAATGAACAGGGAAGATAGTCGTGCAGGATCTCGGGGTGGGAAAGTGGCCACAGTTCAGCTGGGTGGATCCCAGATGCTGGAGGTGGCTGGGTCCCAGGGTTTCCAGCTCTAACCAGAGCACCTACAAGGCTGAAGGTTCATGGTGAGTCTGTAAGTGCCACTTTTTTGCACAATGATAATAAGAGGGACGGAGATGAGCATCGTGTGGGTACCAGCCATGTTTTGAAGGTGGCAGGATGGAGACTGGCAGTCCTTGGGGTCCAGCTGGCACAGGTGACTGGGATGAAAGAACTTCAGCACCGCTGGAGGGCAAAGGCAGCCCAGCCCAGACCTGCCTTTGTGCCTGCCAGGCTACCCAATACACAGAGGGAGTGACCTGTGGTCACACACCTTGACCATGTCTACAAATCAAACAGCAGAGAGAGGATATTCAAACCCCACACTTCCAAGATCCTCCCACCAGAGCTGTTCAAAATACATTTATTATGGGTGATGAGGATGAGGAGATCCTCAGCTGAGGCAAAGGGTCACCCCGGAGGACTGGGGCCCACAGCACTCCAGCCAGGGGATTTCCAAGGATAACAACTGCAGCCTCCCCTGCCGGCAGCTCCTTCCTCCCTTATCGCCACATCTTGAGTACTACCACGCAAATAACAATAGAGTATTGTTAGGCAAAAGAGATTTAATTGCAGCCTACACTCCCGGAGAGGGTAAGATCGGCTTTTCTCCAGATCTAATCTTCAGTCTTCATCTTTTCTTCTCCCCCCTCATCGCTTCCCTCTCCCCGAAGTTTCTCTTTTCTGTCTTTCCCAGCCAGCAGCAAGTGACCAACGTAAAACGTAAGAAAGAGGGAGGGGTGTCCTTGTCACTTCTTCTTTTTCTACATTTTTGAATAGCCTTTAAATCCTTTGGAGTGTTGTGTCCCACAAGAAAGGATTAGCAGTAATTCCCCTGCCATCTCTTGCTTCCGACGTTCTGACAATTCATTCTCCTGAGATCCCCTAAACTCACCGCTGAATACATTAACCAGAGGACACGGAGCGGGCTTTGGGAGAATGATGTCCCATGTCCTCCCTCCCTGCAGCCTGCTGGTCCAGCTGAACACACCCACGGGCTCCTGGAGCAGCACTTCTACTCCTGAGCGACCCCAAACAACCCCAAACTTGCCCGATGTGGGATGCTCTGCGTGGTTCAGCTCCCCCGCTGCGAGGTTCACAAGGCAACACCTGGAACTCCCCCTCCTTTCCATGTCTCACGATGGATCTGGTGGGAGCCTGTGCCCCCTCCCCTGCTCCCACGCTGCAATCCCTCTGTTTTCTTTTCCAAGCAGTGTAGTCTGCTGGGAAGGGCTCTCTACCACCTCTGCCTGGCTCTGGATGCTGCCAAGCCCCCTTAGGTGCTGAATGCTGCCTGTTATCTCTGCCCTGCTTTGCTTTCTCTGGTGGTTAAATGGGGTTCACAACCTGCACACTGTGATTTGCTGGAGTGGAGCACTAAGAGACAGACAGCGTCTAGATCAGAACCCGTGGAAATGGCATTTTCTGTTCCTCAACTCCATTTCCCTCATCCTGGGATTTTGAAATCCCCCTCTATAGCTCTCCCCCAGGCCAGTAAACATCTGTCTGAAGCCAGATCCTTCCATTCCCTTTCCTGTCACTGGTTCTGTTTGTCGTCACTTAAGTTTTGCTTTCTTTAAGGGAAATAAGTGCACTGAGAGTAGCACCAAAAAAAGAGCAGTATTCGGCCCCCAAGACCCTCTTGGCAATTCTGCTTAGCAGTAAAGCCTTTCCTGCCCAGGGATTTCTTCCTGCCACCCCTTCTCTCATGCTGTAAGTATTAAAATAAGCTGTTAATTAGAAAAGCCACAGGCTTCCCCCTCTCAGCTCTTCCTGAGATTGTGGCCCACATCTTTCTGCCCTGCATGGACTCAGCAACTTTCAGTTCCCCCTCTTGTCCCCTCCAGCAGCCTGGATTTTGCCTGGTGCTGAGCTGGGCCAGTGCCACTCTGTGCTCTGCTGATTCCCCACCTCTCAGTGCCCCAGGGAGGGCAGGATTCACCCCGCAGCCTCAGCCAGAAACTGCCTGAGCTGTGTTATTCAGAGCCCTGATGGAAATTACAGGATGTCTGCCTGCTGAAAGGGCCCTGGCTGAGAAGTCACCCTCTGCTCTGGCCGGGGTGGTGCCCACAGGGGTCCCCTGTGTGATGGGGAGCTGCTGTGGGCTCCTGTCACAACTGGGGCAGTGACAGGGAGAGAAGGATGACAAAAGCTGGGACTGAAGCCTGAGCCAAATGTGTGAAGTTTCTTGCCCTCCTTGATAGCCATTTCTCCTGGAAAAAAATGAATGTTTTATAAAGAGCATCATGAAAGCAAAGTATATCATGATTTCAGTGTGAGCAGACAGCAAGAGAGATAGGAGCATCCCCTTGGATTTGCCTGCCTGAGGTTATTTACCTCAGGAAGCTGCTGAATAAAAGATACAAAAATACAGCAGAAAGTAGTATTATTTGCTCATTTCAAAGCATGATGGGAGGCAGAAAAACATTATAAGGGGTATCTTTGAGTCTTGACGGGCTGGATTTGTCAGGGCAGAGTTTTCATGGAGCGCTCTCCGGGTGACCCAGTTTCCGAGACACAGGCACAGACACACACACACACACGTTCACACACACAGAGCCCAGCCACAATCCACAACTTTAATAGCTGTGACATACAAAGGAGATTTTGATGCAAAGTGGAGTTGACAGAGAAGTGGAAGAAGTATCTGGGGTTTTTTTGCTTTTTTTTTTTCCATCCAGTGCCACACCGAGATTACAGTCAAGGTGGTTTCAACCTTCAGCAAGGACTGATGTTACCGTGGGTTCTGCTTTTAATGACATTTATCAAGAAGCAGCAGCTTGGGGAGGGGGAACAAGGGTTTTCTTTTCAGGAGGAATTTACTTGGGCTGTCAGGATTAAAGGCATGAAGTGAATGTATATGGGGCTGCAAAGAGGGCTTAATGGCTTTGCTGCTGGTAAGGACAGCACAGCTCTGAGACAGGGTGTGCCAGCCCTGTCAGACACCTGATAAAACATCTGTGGATGTGGAAGGGTGCAGTGAACGGGTATCATGGCAGTGTGGTCATGCTGGGGTGACTCTGTCATCGATGGTTTCCTGGCTGTGGGGGGCATGAAGGTGTCGTTATGTAGCAATAATCTGTGTTTCGGAACACTTCCCCCCCGAGGGTGAGGTGGCTGGTCCAGCCCAGCTATGGGTGTCACTTCTCTCACCATGACTCCATCAGACTCTTCCGCAGATCCTGCAGGGTGCAGGTACGAGCCTGGGTGGGCGTGACAGGACGCCAGGGCAGGTGTAGGCTGGATTGATGCTCCAGGTTGGGCACCCAGCTATCCAGCTCAGGGCTGGCCTGGGATGGGTCCAGGCACCTCCAAAAGCTCCTAAATCATGCCAGGTTGTTGGGTTGAGTGCACCCAGGCTGCTTCCATGTCCTCAAAGCAAAACAGACTTTATTATTGCAGCAAATGGCTAAAAATGAAACAGAATTATAAAACATGCTTAGCAAGGAGCTGGACTTGGAGAGGAAGGAACAGCAGGCAAAACATCCAGAGAAGTTAAATGCTGGGCCAAAGTGCATCCCTTCTCGAGCTGTCCCAGGATTTGTTCATGTTGGGGAGAGCCCTTGGAGTGGTGTTTTGGCTTGGGCCTCCATTTAGGAAACACTCTTCCGCTATAAATCAGCTGGTGATGCCTCGGGGAAGTTGCAAGGACCTGGATTCAAACAGCAAAGGATCAGTGGGTAAGGCAGCAGTTCCACAGAGCAACTGCAGCCCTAATGGTGAGAGCTGGCAGAGGGCACAGCTCAGCAGAGATGGTGCCTGATAAAGAGGAAACTAAAAGGAGAAGGCTGTCTGTGGGGTGTGATGGTGCTGCAATTCCCACAAGCACTGCAGTCACCTGAACTTCAGCAGATGGAGCTTTGTGTTTGCTGGACTGTGCTGGGAGACCTTGTCAGAAATCCCCTGGTGCGTGGAGGCCTCCAGCCTGCTCCTCCAGAGAGATGCAAATGCAGAGGCTCTGACAGGGACCTTCTGCTCCTGGGGACTGACAGCTCTGGGTGAAGGGACCTGGCAGAAAGCACTCAGGTTCAGCAGGAGGGTCTGGTGCGAGAGGAAATGAGCCAAGCAGGTCCTACACCTTGAGCAGGGTGGTGGCAACTTGCTGTGAGAGAAATGTGGTGGGTTTGACCCATTTTTGGGAAAACCATTTGTTTTATGACTTGGAGAATTTTTAATGGAGCAGTCTGGGGCTGTGGTGGGGAAGAGCCAGTCCTCAGTGGTGAGTGCAGGGCCACGTCATGCAGTGGGGAAATGCAACCTTGAGCTCCAATTTCTCTGCTTGGATGCGAATTCCTTCCCCCTCATCCCTCCAGCTGGAGGGGACAGCACCCACCAGCCCAGGGACCCTCTTCCCTGTGGGAGGGACTCTCTGGGGGCTCAGAGCAGAAGCATCAGGCACCAACCAGGCTGCTTTCCCTGCCTTGATGTGATGGAGCAGTGATAGCTCCATGTTGTGTGGCTGCTCTTTGCATCCGTTATACAAACATGGTGCAGGGAAATGACAGCAATATGTGTCCCCCTGACACCCAGAGAATAAAGTGATATTGCTGTGAAAATGAGGCTGCTGCCACACGGCTCAACTCTGAACCTTCCCTCTGCGAAGGAGCTATGATTAGAATCTCATCTCACTCTCTATTGCACAGCACCTGCAGAAGAAAATCCCACCCAGCAGCACAGAACTATTTTTAAAGGCCTTTTCCCGACAGGCTGGGAGATGGGGCTGGTGAGAATCCTGCTGGTACCATGGAATTCTTTCAAACCCCCTCGCAGAAGGGGATGGAGCTAGACCTGGGGACCATGACTCAGAGAGAAAGGAAGTGGCAGAATCTTCTTGCCAAGTCTGCAGCTCGTGCCAGCTCTTTGCCTTGAGAAGCTGAATTTCAGCCTCTTCTGCGTCTGTTGAGGGGGTTTTTTCAGGTTTGCTGTACCCGAGTCAGCGAGACACCTCCAGCTGTCAGAAATTTGCTGAGAGAGACTCATGTGCTTTGAACAGAGGAGCAGAGGGATCCATGGCATGGGAAGTGTGAGCAGGAACTGTCCCAGGGCTGCTGTGCTCTCACCCAGGGCTGTGGGAAGGGGTTGCCTGCAGCTTCTGGGCACCACAGAGTAAGAGGTGGGGGAAGCAAATGGGCGGAGAAGACCAAGGGGCTGAAAGAGTCAAATCCCTGGGGTGTGGGACATCGTGAGCTGTGAAGTCTGGGCTGCCAATGCCAAAAGGGTTTATTCACCTACATTTCAGGGGTGAATAAGTGTACCAAGGAGCCTCAGAAGTGTCTGGGGATGGAGAGGGAGAGCGAAGTGTGGGCTGGTGGAAGCAAAGCCCCACTTTCCTGTTGATATGCTGCTCATGGATGGGGTTTGACACTGTTCAAACATCATTTGCTCTCCCTCTCTGAATGGAACCAGGGAAGTGTATTACATTTATCTTAATAAAACAAGGGGCTTTGGAGGCTGTGGAACAGACAAAGCCTGGTTTTCCACGGTCATCTCCCGTGTGGATTCCCTGGCTGAGCTCATATCACACCCTGGGAGCGGGATGGCAAATGGAAGGGCAATGGGAGAAAGTGCTCACTGGAGAATATCCTCCTTTATAAAGCTCATTAGGACTTAATTCCTCTGAGCTGCCTCTTCTTCCATCAAACCTGACTGCAGGCCAGCAGGTTTGGAAAGCTACTGTGCAGTGCCCATGGGGCAACAAGCCCAATCTGGAAAACCTTCTTTCCATGGGGAATTATGTTAAAAAATAAATAGAACTAACCTGAAATCTCTACAAATTGTCATTACACCCCATGGAGTTTGACCCACATGTCTGTGCTTTTCATGCTGACATTTAGCACCAGGGCTCTGGAGCTGCAACAGAGATTGGCACAAACCTGAGGAAAAGTCCCACTTAGGAGGTACCCTGGACCATACAGGCTGCAGGTGGAGCATGCAGCATTAAATCGATGTACCCAGCCACAAAACCACTTCCCATTTTGTATAATACCGGCCAATAGAGATTTGAAAAATGTTCTCTTTCTGTATAGAAAGACTATTTTTAAAATTGAACAATAAGTTAGTCCTCTATTGACTTTCAATTTCCATCCTCTCCCATTTCCATAGCAACTCTGACCATTTATGCATTTATCTCCATATTTAACTTTCCTCTCTCATATAATTTCAAGTGGACTCAAGTGCTGCAAAAGGGTTAAATCACTCTTTCAAACACCTTCCTGTTTTTAAGCAATTACTTGAAAATACATATATATCTGTGTGTATATATATATATATATATATATATATATATACACACTAGGCTAAATTGAAAAGTTTGTGGTTTAATGAAAAGTGCCGCTGGAATATTTGCCCTGAAAAACCCTTCAGGGCAATAACAAGAATGAGTCACAGCCTCTCTCCTCTCACCTTCCCTGGTGTTATGACTGTGTTCAAAATTCTCTGGAATCTGAACTTGCAGCTGCAAGAGCTGTGGCAATCACAGGCTGGGGATTGACTGAGCTCAGGCTTTGGCAATTTGGACTGGTTTTCATCTTCTTTTTTTGTGGTTTTTTTCCTTTTTTGAAGTATTTGTGTGTGTATTTGGGAACAGTCAGAAGGCAGCAGCGCTTCACAAATTTTGTGCTTCTGGGCTTGGGGCAGAGATGTGAGTTCACTGTGACCATTTACAGTGCACTGATAGAATTGCCCCAAGGATCTGGAGGGGTTTTGGTGGGAATGCAGTGACCTTCTGTGGGACTTTGCTGTCCAGGAGAGCAGCCAGGCAAGTGGCAGCCTTGGGGAATCTCCATGCATGACACCCTCCAAGTAGGCATTGCTGGCTGAGCTCCTTGGAGAGCAGATTGGTCTTGAATTCTTGGTACTGCCTGCAGGAGGCACTGGGAAGAAAGCTTTGAGGTCAGCAATTCTCTTCTAAGTCCACACTTGACATTCCCTCCTTATATTTTCAGTGTTTTTAGCTGCAAATTCCTGTGGCATTTTCACCCTGGGACTCTCCTGACTCTCAGTTTCCATTGTCATCCTTCTTCTCCTTTAGTGCCTTCCCAGCCCTCCTCCATCCAGCTGATTATATTTACAGGGGAAATATATCCCTGTGTCCCCAAGAAAACATGGATGGCTTAATTGCAGCACAGAAAAAATGGGACATGTTTCCATGCAGTGCTGGTGACACATTCCAGGGCAGCACAAGGTGCTTTGGGACAGCTCTGTCACTGTGGCTGTGCTCACTGATAACCTGCACAAGGACCTGCCCAACTGACCAAGGTGCTGAAGTGCCAAAGGCATTTCTAAATTTTTATTTTAATGGGCCTGAGAGTCTAAATCTCATTGACTTTCAAATCGACCGTGCAGATCAATGCACAATGCCCTGACGAGGCAGGATGGTTTCCTACAGAACGTCCTCCTGCACACCAGACATCCACCCTCACGCTGCTCCAGCAGCTTGGGATTCAGGTCTGGTCTTCTTGTGCTGGGGGATTTCTGATGAGTCCTACAGCCAGACCTTCCAGCTGTTTTGTGCAAGGATACGAGTAAGCAACTGGTGGAACTGCTGAAGTTATTTAAGTGCCTAATTCCTGTTGAAACCTGCTTAGATGCACTTGAAAATCCTATTAGAGCACTTCCCTGCACCTTTAAGCACCTAAATACCTTTGAAAATGCTTTCTCTGATCATTTAGGGATGGAAGGGCAGAGGCTTCCAGAGGATTTGTGCTCCTAACTCACTTGCTGTTCCCAAAAGAAATCTCTGCTTTTGTCTGTGTTGTGCCAATGTCCCGTGTCACCTTCCCCTTTCACTGCATCACTTGTGTTGTTCCTTGGTGAAGGACTCTAAATAATTCCTCCCCCTGCCTTACTGTTGACACCTTCCTGAGTATTTGCAGGGCATTATTAAATCACCCCTTTACTCATCCTTTATCTGAGCTGTACATAATTAGTTCCTTTAATCTTTCTTCATAGGTCAATCCTTCTAAACCCTTAATCATCTTTATCTCCTTTTGCTGGAGCCCCTCCAATTTGCTGACAATTTTTTTTTTCTTCTTATTTTATTTTGCATCAAGAAACAGCAAAACCCCCAAGTCCCAAGGGCTCTCCAGGCTCACTGGTGGCAGTGTGGGGCTGTGGCTTTCCCTGTGGGGTTGGCCCTTTTTGTTTCTGGCCCAGCCTGGGGAACAAAACTGGTGTTGGAAGGGAGAAAGCCATCTTTGTCCCATCCCTGGGAGTGTCCAAGGCCAGGTTGGATGGGGCTTGGGGCAACCTGGGATAGTGGAAGGTGTCCCTGCCATAGCACAGCTTGTTTTGCTTGGCTTGCAAAAATCCTCTTTCTGTGCTTTACATTTTTAAAGTCTTTTATTTAGATTATATTTGTCCTCAATTCTTCACTCCAAGGGTCTGTGAGCCCTTCTCAGCTGATACCACACTCACCTTCACAAATTCCTTGGCTGGCACCAACAGGATGAGGAAACTGAAGCACCAAGGAAGGGATGGAAGGCAGAGCCCTGATCCCCAGCCAGGCAGCAGCTGTATTCCCTGCTCTGTCTGAAAGCACAGGACAATGACCCCAAAAAGGGCAGAAGTCCTGGAGGAACAGAAGGGATCTGAAACCACCTGGAGTCTATTTAGGCAGTGCTTTCCTTGGTTGTCTTATCCAAACAAACACTTGCCATTCCTCAGTGGGAAGCATAGCTTCTTCCTCCCAAGCAGGCACACCAGGGTGCTCCTGTCACACACTTGGCTGAAAAGCAAAGGCCACCTTCACCTCCTTCCCTTTTATTGATCATGAGTGACCTCTGGGTTGAACTGATTGCAAAACCAACCAAAGCCATGAGAGAGTGGTAGAAATTTTAAGCTCAAACCTGTCTTGTGGAGCTCCTAAAACGTTGGAAGCCCAAGCCTGTTCCATTGAACTGGGAGCTGTGAGTGACCATGACCAGCCCTGGGGACAGTCCCAAAGTTTCTCTGTCCCTTGGTGCCAGGGAGCACTGACAGAGCCACCACAGTCACAACTGTGATGATAAAACCTGCACCCTGAGGGATCTGTCATTCTGCAATGACTATGCTTTCCCCTCTCCCACCCAGCAAAACCTTGCAAATGGGGTGTGATAACCATCCTGACTCCTCCGAGGATGGAAAGTCACACCTGGGCTGGCACATCACAAGCAAGGTGGGATGTGGTTGGTTCTGTGGAAAGAATCTGGGTTTGTCCTGTGCTCTGCACAAGTGGCTTTCAGATGTGCTCCAGGTGTGGTGGGAAGGATCAGGCTGTGGAAGTGGACAGGTGGGGTTAAACAGAGGCTGTCCCTTCAGTGTGCTGAGAGGTGTCCACTTGTGCAGAATGAGGATGGAAAGCTGCATGTTTATGCAAGTGCTCCAGGAGATCGTGGGGGAGCTGCTGACACGGAACTTTCTGCTTGTCAGGGATGTGAAAGACTCAATCAATGCAGCAAGAGTCACCCTGAGCCCGAGGAGCTCAGACTGGGGACAATGTGACCCCAGAGAGGAGATGAGAAGTAGTTGTGGTGTTGCCATCCCTTTCTTGTGCCCCTCCCAAAGCCCAACAGCACAGTCCAACATCCTCAGGGAGCCTTCTCTTCACTGTTCCCTGGCACCAGCAGCAGGCAGAAAACCCAGGGATGCTTCTAGTGCCCTGCATCACTGGGAAATCCTAAAGCTGAACAAGGCTGGTAAAAAGAAGGGCTCCAGGCCATTTCCAGTCTAGGAGCCACATTGTGTCCTCTCCCTGTTCCTGGAGCAAGGGGAGGTGAGGGCTGCCTGTGTCATATCCTTGCAATGACTTTTATGGAGCCCCATCCATCCACCTCCTGCTGCTTGGAATTGCCACAACCACTTCCAGCCCCCTCTGAGCTCGGATGTTTCCAGATGGGACTATTAGGCTCCCTAGGAGTGCAGCTGTAAATATGTGCAGAAATGCCACCAGCTCTGCCTGGCTCCTGCTCGGCTCTGCAGGCCCAGGAGGGGCTGGGGCTCCCTGAGGGCTCCACGATCAGCAGAGCTTTGCAGCAGCTCCATTAACAAAGGTTCACTCCACAGAATCACAGAATGGCTGGGGTTGGAAGGGACTTCAAGGATCATCCCGTTCCATCCCCTGCCATGGGCAGGGACACCTTCCCCTATCCCAGGGTGCTCCAACCCCCTTCCAACCTGGCCTTGGACACTCCCAGGGATGGGACAGCAGCAGCTTCTCTGGGCAACCTGTGCCAGGGCCTCCCCAGCCTCACAGGGGAGAATTTCTTCCTAATGTTGAATCTAAACCTCCTCTCTGTCAGTTTGAAGCCATTCCCGCTTTGAGCTGAGAAAACCACCAAAGCCAAAGCAATCAGGGCATGGCTGGAGCCACCCTGTCCCTGCCCCTTCTCTCTCAGGTGTCCATGCTCACCTCACTGGATTGGTTTGGGGTTGCATGTCTATGAGTCCTTGCAATGTGGGAATGTTTTCTGTAATGCCAACAGCCCCCACACCTAAGTTTTAGTGGAACCTTTACCAAAACGGGAATAATAACCTTATCAGCGTCTTTGCCAATAAAAGTAGCATCATCATGCCCTTCCCAAGAGTCTTCTGCATATTTCCCTTCAGATCAGAAGCATAGTTGTGCTGTTTCTTCCTCCCAGAATGTGTTCTGGTGCACTGTCAGTGCTGGAAGTCTGGAGGCAGCTCACTGAGCGTGAATGCACTGCTTGTCCAACACAGCAGCCGTGCCATTAGCTGGCTCTGTGTCCCTGAGCAAGGGCAGGCTGTGGTTTCCCTTCTCCCCTGCTCCCCTCTGCAATGACTGCCTGTTGCAAAGGGTTTCTCAGAAAGGCGGCGATCCCAGGCTCTACTCAAATGGGTTGCAAAATTCCCCGAGTTCAAATCTGAATCCCGTGCTGTCGGCATTTTAGGAACGCAGCAGGGAGAGCCAGCAGCAGATGCCTCACTCTGGGAGCTGTTTCTTGCAAAGCATTCAAACTATTCAGTTATGTTTTACTTAGGGTGCTGTTCCACAGGGCTCCTCCCTCCCCTTCCTGCATCACAGCACAAAGTGGGGTGACTGTGACCTTCTCCTGACATGCAGAGAAGGGAATCTCCTGGACTGGGAATGCAGCATCCTTGTAGCAGGCATTTCCCAACAGAACACTTGGTCCCAAATCACTGCTGTCTCAAGTCATTTTAAATATCTGTGTCCATCCCTCCAGGAGATGGGTCCTGGACAAAGCCCTTAGGGAGGTATGAGCCAGCCGGTGGCTTAGGAAAGGCTGTTGTACCTACAGCTCTCCTCTCCTCTCCTCTCCTCTCCTCTCCTTTTTTCTTTTCCTGCTCTTTTCATTCATTTCTTTCTTTTTCTTTAGGTCCCAAACATGTTCCTGGAGCTGCAATTCATTACACATCAAATGGATGGATAGCACTATTGACAAAAACTTAAAACTAATTTAAAAAGTATAAAAGGTTAAAGTCTCTGGAAAAGCCTAACTGGCCCCATCCTGAAAGACAAAGGGATGGATCATCTTTTTCTATGTGCACTGATTCACCTGCCCACAACAAATTGAGACCCAAAGGAGGCTTTCTCACAAGCCAAACTTCTCCAAAATAGCCTTTTTCTAAATCAGCTTCCATACAACAGCCCAGAGCTCCCAGTCCCGTCCCCGCGGTGTGGGCAGCAAAGCTGTCAGTAATAATATCAGCAGCAGCTCTGGCTTTAGAAAAGCAAAAGTCACCAGTGAGCCCCTCAAATCCCTGATCCCTTCAGCGAGGGGCAGCAGTGATGACCTTGGGATCTGCTCCCCTCCCCGGAACAGCTCCCCCTGGTAAATACTGTCAAATAAACGCCGGAGCAGCAAGAACTAAAACCTGGGAGATGAGATAAGCGAGGCTTTGTCCCCTCCTTCTGGGGATTGATGTGCAAATAGGGGCTGAGGTTTGCAGCTGGCGGAGTTGAGCTGTTTTCGCTCAGCCTCCCGCACAATCCCGAGCAGCGGAGCTGCGGGATCTCTGCGGGAGCCTTCACACCCACCCCGGCGAACTGCCCCTCTCAATAAACTGCATTCGAGACGGCCTTTAAAAGCCACCCGTCCCTTTCAAAAGGCGACTTTGAAAGCTCCGACTCCCTTGGCTCTGTAGGGCTGAAGTGAGACACTTTGACGCCTTGGAGAAAATGGTTTATAATGTATTTGCGACAGAAAAATAAAAGATAAAGACTATTCTCTTGTCTATCTTTTTTTCCTTCTCCTTTTTTCTTTTCTCCTTTTCTTTATTTACCAAAAGTACCTCCAGGGCTAATGGCATTTTCTTTGGCCGCTGGGAGCAGAGGAAGATAGAAGTCTGAAATATGAAAGCTTTTCTCTTGGTTGTTAACAACTTTGGATCACTCTAGTTAACTCTCAGTCTCAGTTCAAAGCAGAGCTAGAAACTGAAAGGCTGGTTCTGTTTTTCTCTGAGAAAAATTACATTACTATAAATGATTGCTTATCCCAGAAAGAAACATAGAGGCTTAAAATTCCTTGTCCTCGCATGAAAAAAGTCAAAATCACCGAGACTTCTGTTGAGCTGTGACAAAAATGAAAAAAAATAGTCTGCAATACTTCATTTTGATGATATCAAAGTGTTTCATGCATGACCTGTTTTTCATTTTTAAAATATATTTTTATTGTAATCAGCTTAAGTTTCAAAACAAAATGACTTTGAATAAAAAGTTAAAACAAGTTGTCTAAGTCTCAATTTTTTTTTTTTTTTTTCCCCAGCAGAAGAAATTCATCAAACTGGGTCTCTTTCTTCCAAGCATTTCAACAGAGATGAATCTGCCTTTTCCAACCGGTAAGAGATATCTTAACAAGATATTCCTGCTTGGCTCTTGCTGTTCCAGAAATAGTGAGTTTCTTGGGATACTGGTGCCTGATGATGGCAATGCAGAGGACAGAAGTTTTGGGACAAGTAGGGTTCAAAATGTAGAATGGAAGTCTTAAGGAGCCAGGGATGACAAAGATTTCAGCCTTTCCCAAACTCTGAGGACCTGGAGGTCTCAACCAATCCTAAAACTAAGGAGTGGGTGTGTTAATGCTGCTGATCAAGCTGTGAGATTCCCAGCTTGCCTGCTCAGGTGCAAGCAGGAAATTTGTCATGAATGGCCCTTGATGTGTTATTTTGGTGTTCCCTCTCAGGATATAAAAGTCCAAACCCAGCAAATTTGGGGAAATTAACAAATTCCTTTTAGCTTCTGAAAAACTCTGTGATTTCTGTTTGGGGTGGCTGGATTTTGGCTTTGCCATTGTTTGGCTCAGGCAGCAGCTCCTGAAGACAAGCGCCAGGATGGGAAAACAGGAAGGAGCAGTTTGCTAAATCTTGGTGCTTCTGTGAGGAACCATCCTGCTCCTGTGCCTAACCCACCTTCCCAACAGCAGAGGGTAACGGGGATGGAAGGGCAAAATCATATGTTCAGCGTTAGGAGGATCATGAAAACTCTTTCACCTCCCAGCTGAGTGTATCACCACTTTATTTTAAAAAGGAGCACAGGACAGCTTGGCTAGGAGCCACTCCAGGTTCAGTGATAGAGAGATGACTCGATGCCCTCATCTTTGCTCTTCTGGACATCATTTCCTCCACAATCATGAGCTGCTCATTTAATCCCCCTTGGACACAGGTTCTCCAGCAGTGGAATGAGTATTCAAAATATCCCTGGAGATAACTTGTCCATCCAAATGGTGACCAAAGACGAATGAATTTTATCACTCCTAAACCAAGTGGATGTACAGCTTGAACCGGCTGTAGGAGCAGACTCATTTCTATATTGTCCCCTTCTTCCAAGTTTCAGATGTCCCAGGACTTCTGGTGCATCAGCTTTAGCTTTTCATGAACTTGAGCCTTGGCAAAGTGGACAAATCGGGTGAAAGCTTCCTTCTCCAGAGGGCATTTCATCGAGGTGTTTCATCGTGACCATGACAGATGTTCTTGTACCCAGCATCTGCAAGAGGGAGATTTGTCCAGAGTCAGCGCATCCACTTTTAGCTCTGGCTGAGTTTGTGGATAATCTAGGTGAAGTGAAGTTTTTTAAAAAATGGGATGAAAGAACCCCAAAAGGTTTGACAGGGAATTAGCTTCAACTTGAGAGAAGAGCAGTGCTAGGAATAGGATGGAGGATGGTCTCTGGGGGGTAAGAAAATAGAAAGGAGAGGAAAAAGGCAGATTCTTAAGGGAATGAGGCCTTGGCCTCAGCCATGGAAACAGGTAATTTCTCAGTACAGACAGATAATAGGGATGAGGATTCAGGGAACGTGGCATCTGGGTCTGGTGAGATTCAGCCTGGCAAGCTGACACCTGTGAAGAGATCACAAATGCTTTCCCTCCCCTCCTCGCCTTTGCCTTCACCAAAGTTTAAAGTTTACCTGCTAATTCCCTTATCAGAAGTTTGTGCTGAGAACTCTTATCTGGATTTTACAGGCAGCTCCTGGCAGCAGACCAAAAACGGGAGGAAAGCATTTCATTCTTCTCCAGTTGTTCAATGAAAATAACATTTTAAGCCAACAATATTATTGTCATTAATGGGACAGGACCGTTAATGATGGCAATGTGTGTGTGTTTGGCTTTCAAATGAGACTTGCCATCTATCCCTACTCCTGACCTGGGGCAGCTTAGTGGGGCTAAATTGCTTTTTAAAGCTGATCAGAATGAACCTTAATTGAGGCATTAAACCCAGGTTCAGTTGATCTTCCTGTCCCCACAGCCCTGCCACTGCTGGTGGCTGCCCTGGGCTCACTAGGCAGGCAAGAGGAGTGTCCCCAAGACAAGGCCAGATCTCCAGAGTGTCTGGGTTTGAAGGAGTTTTTTCTATCATTCCCCCCAGCTCTCCCTATTTTTCTCTTTCAAATGTAATTAAAAGTCATTCTTTTAACTTTATTTATTTATCAGCTTGATACATTTGAACTTGCAGGTGCCTTCATCTCAGCATTCATTTCCCTGCCCTTTAATGTGAACCTGACTCAATTTCCCATCCCCTTCAAAGCTCTTTATTAGTTCTGCAGCACTTCCCCTGCCCCCAGCTCTTTCTCTGCTTCCACCTTCCTCTTCAGCTGCCAGGCAGACAAACAGCCCAGGGCTCTGGGCCAGGCCTGGCTGGAGATGTGACCTGGGCTGTGAAGGTGGTGACATCCCCCGGAGTCCCTCAGGATGCAGCTGAGGGAAAAGGCAGCCCTGAAGCCTCTCTGCCCAAATCCTGTTGCTGATGAAATCACGCCTGCACTTCATGGTGGAGGAGCCCACTGTTCCCTCCCTTCCCATGGTTTGAGGTGCTGTCTCCCACAGGTTTTGGGGGCAGCTGGCTCCCTCTTCCCTTCCTGTCAGCTCTGGTGTGCCTGACTCCAAAATGAGTTGGGGTTGCTGGCCTTTTTCCCTCTTTGCCAGCAACCCCTCAGTGCCTGAACCCAGGAGGCTTCTGCCACGAAGAGCAGGGGAGCCGAGGCAGGCTCAGCAGAGAAGCCAAACACAGAGAATGATTCAAAACAACGCCCAAGAAGTCCTTGATCTCCAACTTCCTTCACGTGGAAGTCCAATGTTGATTTTCTCTTCCAGCTGAGGAAACTGAGGCTTGCAGCAAGGAGATGCTCTGCTCTGTGTAGCTGGGATTCGACCCAGGCTTATTTTCTTTTTAAATCCTTCTGCCTCCCCCAGCAGGAGCTGAGGTCCAGCTACAGAGCTCTGAGGGGTTATTGCTGCAAGGTTCCAGGTTCTGGCCCTGCTTTGCTCTTCCAAGGCACAGAGTCAGAGCTGCCTGAGAGAAAATAAACAACCTGCTCTGGATTTGTCTTGCTGGGAGTTGAGTTGCTTCACTGCCTTGTCACTGAGATGTGGTGATTAAAGAGATCAACTGTGGAGCTTGGGGCACTCAGGGGGGACTCAGACACTTTGTAAGCTGTCACCTCACACTGCCAGGGTGAGCCTGGTGCAGAGGAGAGCTGTGATAAGGCAGCTGTGTGATAGAACATCAGTGCCTAAGGCACTGTGAAAGAGTCCATGGACCTCTCCTTACTGATGAAAATGAGTCTTTTACTTTGTTCCATTTCATTTATTTTATTTGATTACTTTATTTTGCTTTATTTTATTATTTTTTCCTCCCCACCAAGCCCCTTTTCATCCCCTTATCTTCACTGGTAGTTAGTAGATTAATGCATGTCTCAGGAAGATAAATGCACTTTCAGATCTTCAAAAGGCAAGGCAGCCTCTGAAACCAGTGTTTACAACCTCCTTGGCTGGTGACAAGGCAGGCAGCGTGACATGATCTTCAGTTTAGCCTCCAAGGTCAAACTGAAATGCAAATCCTGGTCCTTGGAAGCACAGTGGGCACCAGTGCTCCCAGTAGCCACGTAGAGTTTGGGTTTACCTCTATTCCCTGCCAGGGCAAACTCCCTCCCTCTGCCTACTCTCCTTCCCCAGACGTTGAATGAGAGCTTGGGGATGGAGGAGGAAAGAGAGAGGGAAGATAGAGTCAGGGAGAGGGAGCAAGGCAATCCTCCCCAGGATTCAGCACTATGTGGATATTGAGACTTTCACTTTGCCCTAAATCCTGGACCAGAACACAGCAGCTGGAGATGTCCAGCCCCAAAGGGCAGCGCATTGCTCTTCCCCACCAAGGGCCAGATCACACCAGTGCTTGCCCTCCTTGAAGGTCCAAAGTCCAATACAGGCCTGTTTTGGCCATCCCTGAGCATCCCATTTCACATCAGGATAGTCACCCATGGGCCCATGATCCTGACTCTAGCCTGACTTTTCCAGGCAGGCTTCAGGTCTGCGGCTAAGCCACATACAAAGCCCTGACTTTTGTAGATTATCTGAGCGCCAAAGTGGCTTTGAAATATCCATCTTTTCACTCCAGCTCTATCCTCCACCATCAGGAGATAGATTTTGGGATCCCCAGCCATGGTTTGCCTGATGGCACAGGGAGAAGGAGCAGGGCTGGGGATGGCAGGTCCTGCAGGGTCAGAGGAGCAGGGCTCGTGTGTACAGAGCTTAGGTGGGGGCTTCAAGGTGGGAGAAAATGTCATTGTGTTTGAGCTGTTCTCAGGCATTTCCAAGCTCATCCCTGTGAATTAGGGGCCAAGTGAAGTCATTAAACCCTAATCAAAAGCAGCTAATCAGGAATCAGTGGGAGATGTTCCAATTAATTGCAGCTGAAACCAGTGGAGCTGGAGCTGGGGAACGGGGATGGCTATAAGGAAAGGACAGCAAAATCCTGTCTTCTGCCACTGAGACACCCCAAGGGGGCTGTGCCAGCTCACATGGTGAGTCTCAGGGCCTTGAAAGTATTTAGGGGTTCTCAGAAGACACTTTGCTATTGGGGGCTCCCCATGATTTTTAAAATGCACTTGGAAGCAGCTGTGGTGGTGTAGATATTCTGCAGCCCCATTGTGATGGGGGGTCTTACAAGGCTTCTCTGCCTGTTGGAGGGGGAGAGCTCTCACTCAGAGCTCTTAGCAGAGATCCATTCCCCCACATCTCTTTACAGCTGAGACTCTCCAAGTGCTTTACGGATTTCATAGGTAAATATCAGCATCTTGACTTTACAGAAAACTGAGTGACGTGCAAGAAGTGCTCTGACATGCCAGACTTTGCTCAGGCTTTGTCTGCAGCCCAGTGAAGATTTCACTGCAGTTAAAACAGGGGTTTAGGAGCTGGATGCAAAGTCCGCCTCAGCTGTGTCAGGATGCCCTGCAAGGGAGGGCACTCTCAGCTGACAGCTTCCTCTTCTGCTAACTGGTGCTCACAGCTGAGATGAGAAGCAGGCTCTGTGGTGGGTCACTGGGAGTTAATAACTTCCCACAACCCCAAGGCACTGCTCTTCTGATAGGACAATTAATGGCAGCAGCGTTTGTATTGCACGTTCTCCTCAGTTCAGCCAGGGTCGTGCTTTCCCACCATATCCTTCTAGACCTAAAGTCTTTCCCCTCACCATCCCTGAAGTCAGCCAACAATTGTGCCCCATGAAAGCAGACAGTGTGTGGTGTGGAGAATTGAGGCACTGAAGGTGCTGGACCCCTGGACACCCCCTGTGCCATTGAAGTCACTGGAGCATAATTCCACTTTCTGTTCCTTTCTATTTGATGATAAAAACCTTCAAGGACACGATCGACTCCTCTCCCCATTAAAGGCATCTGGAGAAGAGCAGAGGTTTTCTGCTGCTTTTGGAAATTCCCTTGCTTCCTGCTCCAGAGAAACGTCTTTCTTCATAAATCTTATTGAACCTATAAAATGCCTTCCTGTTCTTTTGCCTCTGCTCGGCTCCCCTCAACGTGCCTGTTCCACCATTGCATTCAGGCTGCTCTATAAAAAGAATAAAGTGCATTGTGCTGGATCGAGCTCGGCTGTAAATCCCTGCCAGCCCAGAGTCGACACAAATTGAATTCCATCATGGCTCTTCTTCGGCGGGTTTGCCGGCTGCCTTTTAAATTTGCCAGGGATGAGATGCAATTTAGTTTAAGTAACTAAAGTGGAAAGGTGCACAACATTGCTGTAGCGCCTTAGCTGAGAGGTTCAGGTCTGCAGGAGAAGGAGCACTTCTCTGTCCAAAGAACCATTGCTCAGAAATGGAGATGAATGCAATCAGCAAGCCTGAGTTCAGGTTTGCAGGTATGACCCATGGATTTCAAGCCCAAAGGACAGGCTTCCTGGAAAGCCACCTCCTCAGACAGCAGAGCAGCAGCAAAGTCTGACAGAACCCCCAGCATCTGCAATCTGTCCTTGGGTGTGTTGTAGGGTGAGTATGTTCATGGAGGTTTTCCATCTGGCTTGAGATAAAGATTTCAAGCCCAGCTCATGATTTAAAGAAATTCCTGCTTTATTGCACAGCCCCACGTTGGCCTCATTGAGGAGGGGGCTGGACCAGGGATGAGGGATGTCTGAGGGTCTCTGGTACTGACTGTGTGACCAGGGCACTTTGCTGTGGAGCTGCTGCTTGCGAGACCTCTTGACTAAGCCTGGATCCTGGCCCTGCCTTCTCTCTGTGATGTTGGACAGTTTGGGATTGCCAAATATCCCCACAGACACCAGTTTCCCTGTTCCCCCAGGGCCAAGGCTGATGCAGGGCTCTTAAAATGCACACAGCCAGCAGTGTGAGAGGGGAGGTTGAGCATTACCAGAGCAGCTGAGTTCTCCCAGAGCTTTTCTTTCTGACTTGGACATGTCTTCCCTTCCCCAAATGTTGGTTTCCAGCAGCCAGAGGATGATTTGTCATCCCTGCAATGTGTGTAGAAATCTTCTGGTTTGAAGTTGTCTGGATGTTGTCACAAGGATGGCATTGCTTGTGACATTGGATGCCACTCTCTTCCCTCCCCTGGAAGAAAAAGCCTGTTTCCCCACCAGGTTTTATTTCCTATCTACCATCCTGTGCATGCGCTGCTTTCCTCCTCCTCCTCTCTGTGGCCGTGCTGAGCTATTGATTCCAGCCTTGCTCGCTCTGTGGATTTGGGGAAGGGGGAGGGACGCCTCCAGGGCAGGACAGGATAAATCAGCACTTTGTCTGAACCTTGGCTTTTGCATCCCTTACTCGAGGTCTCCATCGCATCCTTGTCCCTGTCGCAATTTTTCTGCCAAGTGCCATTTTTACCCTCCCCACACATCCCGGGAGAGCTGTTATTTATGGCCAGTGCAACAAAACTGAGCAGCACCAGCTGTTTCTCAGCCTGCAGGAGCACATCCATCACAGGGGGCTTTAGAGAAAGCCTTTTGTTTAATTATGGGATCACTCCTTTTCTCTCTCCAGTCCCTTGCCCCTCCCGGCCTCCCCTCACATCACTCCAGTGACGAGGCCAGGAGGTTTTTCATTCTCTGCTGGCAACTCAAATGATTTTTAGATGTTCTCAGTTCACCTTCCTGCTGGTGCAAACCTTTCTTCATTGCTCAGAACACTTAACACCTGTGAGGAGAGGGTAACAGGTCCTTCTCTGCACAGGCAGTTTGGGAACAATAAATATCATCCTACAAATATTTTTGCAGAAGGACACATAGTGGCCCTGATTTCTGTCTTCTTCCCCTCGTATGTAGTCAGGATTTTCTTTTGATAAGAAGCAAAACAAAAGTCCTAAAGGTTTCACTGAAGGAGCATGAGAGCAATTTTAATCCAATCCTTCCCTATTTAGTCCATTTCTGATATGGCAGATACCTTAAATGTTTTGGGGGGTTTTTTGTTCACAGATCCCACTGTCTGGAAATGCATCTTGAAGGAGACTGAAGTTCATTCTCTGTGGCTCAGACTCTGAAAAGTCACCCACCAGGACAACATGCAGGTAAAACACCTTTGAGGCAAGTCCCTGCACAGGGGTGAATTCAACACCTCCTGCTCCCTGGCAGAACTCGTTTATTAGGGTCTGAGAGTTATGAGGAGGAGGAGCAGATTTGTCTTGTCTGGAACTCTCAGAGCCAGAGAAATGGATGGTGCTGGATGGAACATTTGGTTCCTCTGGGGTGCTGACATCGCCTTGGTGGTGATATGAGGCAACAGGAATGGAAATGCACTTCTGCAGGAGAGGGAAAAGCCTGTGAGCTCAGACTTGACAATAATTCACCTGGCTGCATGTCTGCCCCACGCCCCAGGATCCCTTCCCAGCTCAGCTTTGCGTTTTGCAAATTGTTTCAAGAAATGCCTGGTTCTCATGGGCCTGTCACGGGGTGATGGATGACTGGGGACGCCCAGCGAGGATATCTGTCTCCACCAAGGCTCTGTGAGTCAGCTACCCTATGTCTAGCTGCTACTTTTCTGCCTTAAAAGCCTCAATATTCTCCACTCAGCTCACCTTCCTGCTCTTTCCTGGTCTCTAGATCCATTAGTCTGTCTGGGCTGGTACCCATTAAACTGCTGAACATGGGCCGCTCCGAGCAATCTTATCAGAGCTGCTGCTATTAAAGGCAGAAATAGTAAGAAACTGAGTCACCAGTGCAGGCAGTCTGGCACTTGGGTTTAGACAGAAGTTTTGTCAGGGCTTGTTCTTGTTTGTGGAGAACCACAGAAGCTGCTGTGGACAATATTTGATTGCTGTGACAGTGCTGATTAATAAATAGTTGGTGAATGCGAAACAGCAGCGCCCTGCATCCAAAAGTCTGAGTTTTGCCAGGTTTCTGGTACCAGTGGCCTCTGTGCCACCTCCCAAATGCAGAGAGGCTTCTGTGGGGGGAATACTGCAGCCTTGCACCCCCAAGGGAGGAAGCTGAGGCACAGGGGGTTAAACCGTGTGATGCCAGGTTGTTCAGGCAGCACCTAGGACAGGTAGATCTGCAAATGTGCCAGGAGTCTCATCCCTGACTGACACACCTTTTAACCTGCCTCGTGTGTTTTTTTTTCTCATACAAGGATTTCCAGAGTGCTTTTTCTGCTGCTGATGGTACTGAAAATAAAACCCAAAAGCCCCAAAACCTTTGACCCACGTGTCAGTTAGTGGCCTGTCTGGGATGTGTTGCCGTGTTTTGGGTTGGTTTGGGATGCAGGTGCCCACAGCCAGGTGCTGGCTGGCCCCGGAGCTGTCCTACTTTTCCCCATCAGCACAGCTCTTGTAAAGTGTAAAGAGGCTGCAGGCAGGGGTGAGGACACCACTCGTTTCCATGTGCCTTAGAACAGCCCTGCTGAGCCAGCCATGATTAGAAGCATCCTTGTTCAGCTCAGCACAAGCAGAGCCCATCGAGATTTCCCAGGCTGAGGGCAGTAATTTGATAGCTACCAGGTCTGATGGGAAGGCAGGGTGGAATCTGCCTTTTCTTCTGAATTTTTACCCATGCTCACTTAAGACATAGCTGGATGGTTTCAGCGCTGAACCTTCTGGTGGTTCTGTGCCACCCTTATTCCTTTTTTGATTCAGATTTATCTTAGATTAGATCCCACCTTTTCTTTAGTATATTTCTGTGCTTACTTGTTTGCATCATCTGTTAGTTTCCTTGGAATGGGGCTTTTCAGGAAGAAATGCCTTTACCTTCACACTGTGTGTGAGAGAGAACCTTAGCTGATGTCTCTCTGAAAGCAAGAAAAGCAGTTTTACAAATCCCAACTCTCCCTCTGGGTTAAGTGTAAGAGTTTGCCTGGATTGCCATCCTAGAAAGCAGCTCTTCTACCCCTGGGAAAAAGTTGCTTTGTCAGTTTAATTTGCTCTCAGTTCAGCAAAGCTGTGGAAAACTGGCCAAGAGTTTTATTGGCACATCTGAGTCATAAAAAAATGAAATAATTAAAAAAGCTATTCACCCTTTTAACTGATCCAGCTCACGCTGGCCAAACATTTACGTGTCCACTTGGCCTTTATATGAGAATGCTTTAAAACTGCAATAATGGAGTGTTGAAATGAAGATGTCGGACCATAGGTGTGCCCCTGGCTTCAAGAGCTCCCAGGTGAGAATTTGCTCACTGGTGACAGCAATGCCGAGGCTTTGTCACAGTTCCCAGGAGAAAATTGTCACATAAATCAGAGAAGGTGGGGCCAGTCAAGATGTGGGACCTGTCAGCATTTCTTGTAAAGCGAGGAGCTGCACACTGGGAAATGCTGGGATTTGTGCCCTCATGTTAATTTAAAGAGAAAATAAGGCAGTTAATTCCCATTTTGGATGAGAGGGAGTGACTGGAGACCCTGCTCCCCCTCTCGCCCTCCCCATTTGGCATGTGCACACGATTTAGTTACTTCACACTTGGCCTTTGGGAATTACTGGTACAAATCCCTTTGCACTGGGTGGAAATACATAATCATTGATGCCTGAAGATGGGTTTTTCTGCCCTCCCAGATGGTGTGGGAGGGACCCTTCTGGCTGGGCTGGCTTCTAGCACAGCACAAGCCACAGCCCTGGGACACTCTGACTGTGAAGGATGCTCATTGCTGTGACTGTTTTTATTTTTTTGTTGTTGTTCTAAAGTGCAGGGTTCTTTTGGTATTCAGTGTTTTTCTTAAATCCCTGCAAAGGGGCTGCTTTCAGCTGCTGGGCTGCCAAAATCCCTCACCTCCAGCAAGAAAAGCAGGTTTGAAAGATATGCTGAGGGCTGTGGAATCAGATGTGCCCAGAGAACCTGGGACTGGATTTTCAGGTGCTTAAAAGACACCCTTAAAGCGAGTTCTCAGATGTGACCAGTCTGAATCTAGCATGAAAATTAGCTGTGAGTTTAGAGGTCTTAATGAATGCTGGAAACCTGCCTAAAAGGGCTACTGTGTGGTGAGTGGTCCCAGACTTCTAATTGGTGCTCATGCGAGACCTTTTCACTCTTTGGGGAGTTGCTTTGAATGCGGATGAGATGTGGAAATTTGGAACTTTTTTACGGAACAGAAGTTGTCACATTTTTCAGATTCAGAACAGCCAAGAGTTTCATCCAGCCCATTTGTAATCCCTTCATTTAGATGGAATGAAACGTTTCGTTCTGATAAGGTCAAAGCATGAAAATATGAATATATTAAAATACCTGTCAAAATGAAGGTAATCAAAATGAGAACTGGAGCAAACACTGTTGAAATAATTCACTCGGCTTTTTCCCCCCACTATAAATTTCGGTGCTGTGGACATATCCTTATGAAATGTTTTCATGGGAAAACTCTATTTTTCCAGTAGATAGCTACCCTGACCAACGTAATAAGATTTTGATCAACTCTTGGAAAAATACAGGCTTTGGGAGAGTGATGCCTGAGGTCCCCAGTGCTGCCATCAATCACATCCCTGCTTCCAGGCTCACTGGAGGAGGAAGCTCTGGCACTGCTGGTGTTGCTGGTGTGACCTCTGTCCCTCAGAGGCCCCTGGTGACCCTTAAGCTTGGGGTTTGTGAGAGGGGCTGCACAGAGGCTGCCTGAGATCAGCAAACCACATAATGGTTTGGGTTGGAAGGGACCTTAAAGATCATTCAGTGCCACCCCTGCCATGGGCAGGGACACCTTCCACTGTCCCAGGCTGCTCCAAGCCCCATCCAGCCTGGCCTTGGGCACTGCCAGGGATCCAGGGGCAGCCACAGCTGCTCTGGGCACCCTGTGCCAGGGCCTCCCCACCCTCACTGTAAAACACTTCCTTCTATCTAATCCAAATGCACCCTCTTCCAGGTCAAACCATCACCCCTTGGCCTATCGCAACAGGCCCTGCTAAAAATTTTGTCCCCAACTTTCTTACAAGTCCTGTTTAGGTATTGGAAGGTGCAAGAAGGTCTCCCTGGAGCCTCCTCCAGGCTGAACAATCCCAGTTCTCTCAACCCAATGGAGCAGAGCTGTTCCATCCCTCTGATCATTTTTGTGGCTCCCTCGGGATTCGCTCCAACAGGTTGACGTCTCTCCTGTGCTGTGGATCCCAGCGATGCTCCAGGTGGGATCTCCCCAAGCACCATAGAGCTACTGGGATTTAATCCATAATTCTCTGACATCTCCATAAAGATCTTCTGGCCTCATCAGACACCATCTCTGAAGTGGCACGTGCTGTCCTGTACCCTGTAGGACAGTCGTTCAAGAGGAGGGAATGCAATTGCAAACGCACAACTGAAAATTGATCCAGGCTATAATAGTCTGCCATAAACCAGAGTATTTTAATTGTGGCTCTCTCCTCCTCATTCCACGGAAGTCAATTCTTCTCCATCAAGGCCGTCTCTTCTCCTTTTCTCTCTCCACTTTGTTCCTCTTGCTCTGAATTCAATCTCAATGCACTTCCTAGCAAAACACAAACACTGCTCCCTTTCAGGGGCGCTCCCTGGCTGCCCTTTCCCAGCCACCAGCAGCGTTTCCAGAGTGGAGGGGGAGCCATAA
>NW_008239284.1:2951422-2960175 GCF_000691975.1 Corvus brachyrhynchos
GGATGCCCCCCTCCCTGAAATATAAATAAATATGTGCAGAAAATGAAGGAGATTTAAAGCAGCTATCAATTGGTCGCTGTTCCAGCTTTAAGAGCTGTTGAAACAACATAATAAAAGGCAATAAACAAGAGATTTATGACCTACCTGCTGGAAATAGCTCTCTGCATCTCTGGTGTGGGGTGAGCACAGCGTGCCAGGTTGGGGGGAATCGGGGCCTGGTGGGCACACGTGCCCCTATTATGGGGCCCTGCACGTGGCCACAGCTCGTCCCTCCATTTCCCTCTCGCTCTCCATCCCCTCCCCTGTCCCACTGAGCCCTTGTATTTATGGCTTCGGCATTTGGTGTGTTAAAGACTCGGTTTTGTTCAGTTTGAGCAGTAAACCCAAGACGATTTGTTGCGATCGATGGCAGCAGGCTGGAATTTTAAGGGCCAGGTATTTTACCACGGGGGCTGGACCCTCGAGCTAAATCTTGAAGGCAGAGAAGGTGAAAACACACAGTACTGCCTAGGGCAGCGTCGGGAAAGGCTTGTAAACTGCTGGCACATATTTAAATTCCAGGAAAATCACCAGGAGGGGAATAAATCTGCGAAAAACAAAAGCTAAGTGAGAAGAAAGTGAGCGGCTAAACAGGGAGATTTCTAATGCCTTCTTCAAGGCTGAAACTGTCCTTTTAAAGAAAATACAACTTTCACTCCTGCCCCAACCCCCAGAGGGCTGAAACTGCAGACATGGCACTAAACTGTGGTGAGGCAGCGTGTGTCCGGCAGGATCCGGGCTGTGTGGTTTAAGGACCATGGACGCAGGACAGCTACAACTCTGGAAGTCTGAGGAGACAAAATAACTGGAAAATGGGACGGGGACTGGATATTTTCCTTTAAAACACCCTTGCAGGAAAAAGTGGTTCCATATTTCCCAGCCCTGGGTGTGAGAGTGGGGTGTGCTGCGAGTTGCTCTGCTTCTTCCCAAGCCCTGCCACAAAGCCTTCCCTTGAAAATCGTTCTTCCCTCTTTCCTCCTCAGTTTTACCCTCTCGCCTGTCACTCTGGCTTTCCGGCCGGCAGTTCCAGGCTTTTGTTTTGCAAAGTGCAGTCACTGAGCGGTGACATGAGGAGCTCTGGCATACCTGATGCTGTTTGTTCTTCGGGAGGAAGGTGGGGGGGAAGCGAGCAGGCTGAGACGGGTAAATCAATCCCCTTTCTGGAGGGATGGATGCAGAATGGCACAGCGCCGTAATCCAGCGGAGCCGGGCAGTGCTGGGGAGACAGATCTGGGACGGAGAGAGGAGGGGCTGCCCTAATCCTGTGTCCCTCTGAAATCCCCGGCACGGAACAAAGCCCTTGTTAGCAAATAAGGACGGGGGAGTGGTAGCAATAAGCCAAATAAATGCCCTTAAATTCAGCTGTAATGAAAACCTGAGAGCCAGCACTGGAGTCCTTCCATAAACACTGGGGAACGAGATTGTTCTAATTATAAAAGCCCAGCCGGGGGAGCAGCAGGCATGAAACTATGGATTAATTCAGCTGCTTGAACGCCAATGTGTGGCAGAGAGGCAGCACCGACCTCCTCCCTCCCTCCCCTACCCTGGAAGAGTTTGAAGGCTCTTTATTTGGTCTTGCTCTGGAAAGGTCTCCTGACAACAAAAGGGGGCACAAAACCCAGGAGAAAAATGGCTTTGGTCCCAGGGCTTTCCCCCATGTGCTCAGAAACCTCTCCTCGGTGGTTCAGACTGTGGGGTTGTGCAGGAGCTTGTCTGTCCTCTGCTTTCTCCCATGTCTGTCCATCTCAGCAGGGTCATGGACTGTGCTCATCCATTCCCCTCCCTTTTGCCCCCTTCCCCCTCAAAATAGTTCCTGTCTCCATAAACGCAGTGAAAAAAAGAAAAAGAAAAGCTAAATTGTCAAGGGCTGCAGGTTTGAAAACTGTCAGGAAAGGATTTGGACTCCTCAAAAGGAAAAAACAACTATTTCCCTTCATTTCAAATTCAAGGGTCGTGTCCTCCCAAAGCTGTGTCTCCGCTGGAAAATATTTAAGATTGATTAAATCATAACCCATGGTTTCTCTCAAACAGTTGTAGTTTTAAGACTGGCTTTCTAAAACATCTCTTGGAGACTCCAGAGGTTATAAAGTTCCTGCTTCACAAGAACCACAGAGAAATGGCTCAGTGTGAGTGGTCAGAAACTGCAAGAAAATCCCTATTTCTCCCCTAATCACACAACTATCAAAAGATCATCAGAGTTGGCAACGATCTTTGAAAAGATGCTTTGGAAATTTGAATGGGAGGCTATTCCACGCCTGTGGATGCTTGGAGAAAGCCTTGTTGATGGTTGAGGGAAAAGAATCCTCAGAAGGAGGAGATTCCCACCTCAGGTCATTATTTCTAATTCCAGTGTTTCCTCCTCTGCTGCCGCCTCTGGGGATTTCCCTCATTTCAATTTTTCACTACATATACAACAAATAAAAATAAACCAAACCCTTACTCCTGTCCCAGCCATTTCTCCTGCTCCACCTGCAGCAGCCCAGTTTTGAGGCAGGAAGCACGGAATTAATGGGGATTCTGTAGATTTACAAACAAGCACTCAGAGAGGAGCCTGTGCCTATTTATCTCCTAATACAGTGGTTTAAAAAAAGTCCTTCTTTAATTGCATTTGGGATCTATTCTAACGATTTGCCCAGGAGAGTATTAAGATGTCAAGGCTTTTTCAGTAGTAATATATCCCCAAACAAAATCTTTGTTAAGATAGGTTAAGGCAGTAAATAGACCATTATTTTACAGAACATAATTAGTACCTTGCAGTTATTAATGAAAAAAGTCGGATTTCTTTCGTTGTTATTCAACGGCAAGATTTAAAACAAATATAGAAGCAGCAGGTCAAAAACCACAGAGGCAAAAAGCATCAAAGGTATTGATTAAAGTTTCAACAATAACCTTAACTCTGCAGCAGTACCCAAAACAACATCATTTACACCACCCAAATACATTCTCCCAGTGGTAAATAATGAACACAGAAAACAGCAGCAAGTTTTGAGCAAATATCAATAGAGAGCTGTAAAATAACTCGTTATAAGGGCACTATAGCCCACATCTAAAATTGGAAACAATATTGAGGCTCTTCTTTTCCTAAGAGATTGTTACTATATCAGTATGTCCAGTGAAAATATTTTAGTTGTTATTATTTGTTTAATTGGCACTATTATCTTTGCAACTGTGGCATCATTTTGATTAGCGAAACTGAAATAATTTATTTTGTAAGGTCATCTGCTTTACAGTCTCAGAATTTAAAACACATTGAAAACTTTTCTAAAATGGCTCTTAATTGTAGATTATTAAAATGAAGAAATTTTCAGTTGACTTCAGACTGACTGAAAAACTGATTTAATGAAGGTTTTTATACCTTCTTATTAATAAATTTGATTTTACATGGTCCAGAAATCAAGTCTGAGCCAATTTTAATGTTTTATGTGTATTACTGCAACTTGCAAAGCAAAATGGACTTTTCCTTGGTCAGGAGCTGTACTCACAGGACAGAAGGGGCATAAATCATGGTCAGTGCTCAACAGGTAAAATATTGAAGTGTGTTAGACAGCAGTTAGTGCTGCACTTGGAAATAACAGTGAATTATCAATAAGGTTTTTATGTGCTGGACCAAGAAGTTCAAAGTTCAGCTGCATCATGAGATGAATGAACTATTGCTTCCCAGAGCAGACCTCTTGGTAGCAGCTGAAATCAAAACAGAACGAATAAAATCTCACTGAACATAAATAAATAAATAAATAAACTTTAATTTCTTAAATTAACTTCCATTACTTGTCTGTTACTCCTAATAATGTTGAGGTGTTGTACAGATGGGTGGAAAATAGTGTTTCCTTTATGGGAGTTCTGCCGCAGTTTCTGTTTTAAATATAAAAATTAAAATTTCTTTTTGTAATTAAATAAAGATGTCTGCCAGAAGAATTTCTAGAAAAAAGGTCTTGGGAAACAAAATATTCAAAGGAATAGAATAATTTCCCCATTATTTGATTTGCTGGAGTTGCTCTTCTAATGACACTTAAAAGGAGCCCAAACTTAATTTTGCCTCCTGACAGCTTGGAACTGCCCATTTTTGGAGGAGAGACCAAAGCAAGACACTGGGATTGGGGAAACTGAGGCACGGAGTAGGTTGGGATTGAAAGCTGCAGGGAGAGGCAGCAGTGTCCCAGCTGGACATGCCCAGGCCAGCTCCCCGATGGCATCAGGGGTGACATTTCCCAGTGACACCCTTTCAGTGCCACGGAGCTGGCCAGGGACCTGCTCGGAGAGCCCCTGGCAGCGCTGGAGGTGCTGGGATGCAAATCCTGGCTCTGCCTCGCCTGTCTTTGTTACCTCCGATCCAGCCACGGTGACAGCAGGACAGATTCCTACTGGGACAGGGCCACAGTTTGACCCCACAGATGGTGACGGCTCCGCAAAGGCTCCATCTCGCAAAGCTCTGCTGCAGAGTGGAGAATTTTAATAAGGACAGGAAAAAAATAGCAGGAGACAGGGAGAAAGGGATACATCGCAAAGAACCTGACCTTATTTCCTCAGAGTGTGTGACTAAATCACACAGCTAAAAATAGGTAAGTGATTTGCTTTGATGCTGGAGGATTTTGCTGATACCACTTTTGTTACACGTATAAGTATAGAGATTTAATATAATATTTCCCTTACTGCGGTGTCTTCTATTAAGACAGTGCTGAAGTCTCGAGAGCTGCTGTCTCTGCCTGCTCTTTTAAGCTGTGAGCTACAGCAGAAACTTCTTGCCTCTGAAACTAATATGCTGCTGGCCTTTGGGAAAGTGCAGAAATTTCTGCCAGGAGGGATATTTAGTGGCAAGCTTTGTCCACTCCTGCTTCTCTGAGACAGCAACTCCAAGCCCAGTGGGAACTCCCCTGCTTCTTTGTTATGAGTGACTTGTTTGGAAAGTTTTGGTCCCAGCCTCCCCTATCTTTATACTGGGGAGGATAAAAATCTACCTCTGGAGAGTCTCCAGCAAATCAGCCAAGTGGGGCAATGGGTGTGGCTGTGAGGGGACAGGGGTGGGACCTGTGAGCTCACACAGGTGATGGAGAGGACACCAGTGACTGGTGGGGAGCACAGAGGTCAGCGCTGGGGTCAGCGTTGTTTGACATCTTCATTACAGAGCAGGAGATGGCACGGAGAGCACCTCCGAGGATGCAGGAGATGTGAAACTGTGAGGAGCATTTGATGGACTGGGTGGTTGGGGCACCATTCTGAGGGACCTGGAGGAATGGGCCAGCAGGGATCCCAGAAAGCTAAATAGGAGAGGAATAAACGTTCCCTGGGGAGGAATCACCCCAGGCAGAAGCACATGCAGAGAAGGACACGAGGGTCCTGCTGGGCACCAGGTTGACAATGAGCAACCCATGTGTGCCTGTGGCAAAGCCAGATACCCTGGGGACCTGGGGCAGAGTGGGCAGAGGGAGGGGTCCTGCTGCTCTCCCCAGCTCTCTCCATACCTGAAAGCTTTTGTTCTTTTCTGACTGAGCCGAGTGTCGGCTCTGCTCGGTGTCTGAGGCTTGAAGGGTACAAATGGAGAGAATTATTCAACACTAAACAATTATTCTATTGCATAAAGCTCTCGTATTTGTTACAGAGGAGCCTGTGCTGAATGCAAACCTCCAGACAGAACCGTCAGGGAGCAGGAGAGAAGAGATGGGGCTGTACGTGCATTCAGAGCAGAGCATGTCACCAGTGCCCATCTTTTTCCTTTTTGCTTTTCTCAGTGCTTTCCCTCATTTCCTTCCACTTTTCCTCTTCTTTGGTAAACTCTGCTTGCACACAAAGGTACCAGACCCTCCACCTTCTGCATGGACTCTGAGGCTGAGCTGTAGATGGGGAAACTGAGGAAATGGCCACACTCTGAGGATTTCTGAGGCTCCAGGCACTCTTTGCTCCTCCTGGCTATCTGGGAAAGTCCAAGAGGATGCTGCCGGTCTCCCGTATCTCCTGCTAATTCTGTGTCTCTGGGAGAGAGTGACGCATGCTGGGAGGAGCCGTGCTCCTTGCACGGAGGGCTCTGTAAATAAAGGCTCCAGCTGGGGGATGCCAAGAGCTGGCACAGCAGGGACTGCCACTCTGTCAACATAACCCTGCTCCTGACAGGCCCTGCTTTGTTGAAACAATCCCTGGCGATGGACTGAGTTTATCTCTAAGTGCCTGGATTTACACCGGAGATGCAAACAGCCTGGTAAATCTGCCACTGAGGCACGGGGGTGGCATTTATCTGAGTGTCCCCGTGCGCGGCTGGGGATTCTCTGTGCGCTGCTCAGCCTGGACGTGACTCTCTGCCCGTGCAGCAGGCAGCTCTGTGGCTCAGGGGGACTCTTAGCAGCCATAAAATGTGCAATTAACCCCCCCTTTCCTACTCCAAACTGTCTCATCAGGCTCCCAGGCCAGGCGAATGCTGCAGCTGGGAAGAGATGAGCATGCTGTGTTCAGCCTCCAGCTGCACAGCAGCTACCCAGTGTTTAAAAATCAGAGCTCTTCCCTCCCCTCTGCACCCAGCCCGTGCCCTCTGGCCACCACGTGCCCTCAGAAAAGCCACCTGTTGCATCCCCTCACTGGCCATCACCTCTCTGTACCCACTTTTGGGGGACAGAGCATCTTGTTGCAGTCCTGGTGCTGAGCAGATACAAAAGCACTAAATTAATTTTCATAGAGCCTTTCGGTCAAGCAGCTCAAAGCCTTTTAGAGACTTTAATTGAGCTTTGGAGTTAATGAAGCTTCACTAACGTGCCTACTGGATAAAGAAGTGTTTATGATCCTGTTTTGCAGAGGTTGTGCAGGAAGCTGGGCAGACTGCTGTGTGGGTTGGGTTAAGGTTGTTTTCCCCTTCAAAACTAATCATGAAGCATAGAATGGCTTGAGTTATCAAAATAAATACTTCCCAGCATGTTGTTCTGGAGACAGTGGGACGGTTTTTTTCTCCTTGTTCCCTAAGGAAATTTTCAGCAAACTTTGGAATTGGAATCACATTTTTCCTGCAAACTAAGTCAACTCCTCTAACTCCCTTGACAGCAGCAGCACCTCAAGAGCAGAGGCCCTCTGTGTGCAGAAGTCTCAGCCTCTCAGAGCTGTCAATGCTGCACCAAACAGGAGAACTAACTAACTTCCAGACACCATGCAGTGAAACAGTCCACACATTCCAGGCTTTTCCTTCTCCAGCACTGCCAGGATGCCCAGGAATTCTGTGTGGACCTGAAGACCTGACCCTGTAGAGTTCACCACTGATGGTGGTGAAAACCCCTCATTCTTTGACCATCTCCGTGTAATTCCTTGGTCCCCGTGACCAGGACTGTGCTGTAGCTGCCCAGCACGAGCCCTGGCCCGAAGCAAACTCTCTGTTTTGCTGCTCCCTGCCAGTCCTGGCTGGAGCAGAGGTGCTGTGGAGCAGCAAGTCCTCCCTGAGCAGCGCTGCTCCAACATGCTGACCTCAAACCATCTCAATCAGTGCCTTCAGAGGGACCCTTGGTGGCCGTAAAAGCTCAGGGAGCTTGTTTCAAACTTGCCCTCTCTGTATTTTTATCTGTGGCCACTGCAGCTGTGACCCTGCACGCCAGGCTGAGCAGCTCCCTGTGCCCTGCCTGGCTTCTGCCTCCAGCCAGGGTCTCCCTGGGACTTTGCCTAGAAATCAATTTCCTTTGGCACCCTGCAGCCCTGCTGCCCACATCTGCTGGGCATGGGGCAAAGGGGACTCAGGCTGCCTGGCATTTCTCAGGTGGGAACCTGTGGTATCCTATATAACAACAAAATGGATAAAGTGGGCAGGACACATATCCTGCTTCCCTGGTTTTCCCTTGCCAGGCTCCTGGTGTCTCATTTGCAGTGTGGGCACAGGCAGAGGACAGGACTAGGATGCTGTGGGCTGGGCCAAACAATAAAGTTTAGAGAAGTGTGCAAGACACACTGGCCTAGAAAATAGAGAGAAACCATGGGGAAAGAGCCCTCCATGAGAAAATCGTTTTTTTTCCGTGCAAAGTAAAACATCTGCATGGACACCATTCCTCTGGTTCTCCTTGCAGGGCTCCCCAGCTCCACAGACAGTGCTGGGACAAGCCCACACAGAGCAGTGGGCATTGTCACTGTGTGGGGACACTGGGCTGGCAGAGAGAGAGAGAGGGAGAGAGTGCTGTGCAAAGGGAGTTTTCCCAAGGCTCAGCGTCGTTGCCTTTCGGGACACATTGGATTAGGACCAGCCCTTCCTCCTATCTCCATCTGCTCTTCCTGAGACAGATTTCCTTGAGGATTTAAAAGAAATCCTTCAGACCATAAAAAAACCCCTATATATATAGGTATGCACATATTTATGCATACATACATACACACACACACACACATATATATATGTATATATATACACGTACATACATAGGTATACACACACATAGATAGATAGATAGACAGATAGATAGATAGATAGATAGAGATAGATAATAGAAAAGTCATGCCTATGTATATAAAATCATGCTTTCTGGTTGTCCCAGGATCAGGCTGGCTGCATCTCACCCCTACAGCTTCACAACCCCCTTCCGGCACCGCCTGAAATGGGGCTCGAGGAGAGATTTGGGCGTTTCCTGGCCGGACTTTAGTGGCCTTGCGAGCAGTGTTCAGGCGAGCCCCGTGCGCGGCAGGTGGCGTCGCAGCTCCACGGGAGACGGGCGGCCACGGGTGGGCGGCGCGGGGATGCGGAGCTGCGGGGATGAGGGGATGGG